>NW_021163200.1:0-359405 GCF_004324835.1 Dendronephthya gigantea | reverse complement strand
TCGCTTTTGGGACACGGTAATCACGGAAGTGCGCGCGCAATGTTATCAATTGTGACGAATATAATTGTTTTTTTAATTCGCAGTTGCTCAATCAATTGTGGGGTGTCGTTTGATATTTTGGCGTGATCAATAGCCTTCTGCCAAGAAAGGAGCATTGGGAATCCGGATTACGCCAGCTGTTGATCTCGTACACTTTTGAAAACCCGCCTGGAAAATCCGGCGGGCGACAAAAATACCCTTAGGCCCATTGTCTTGTTCTCCTCCACGGAAATCTTTAGTAAAAGGCGAAAGATTTTTTCGTGTGAATGAAGGAGAACCAAGGCTTGGAAACTTTGGTGCTTGTCAGTGCTATAGAAACGAATTAGTTTCACTTTTGGAACACGGTAGTCACGGAAGTGCGCGCGCAATGTTATCAATTGTGACGAATATAATTGTTTTTTTAATTCGCAGTTGCTCAATCAATTGTGGGATGTCGTTTGATATTTTGGCGTGATCAATAGCCTTCTGCCAAGAAAGGAGCATTGGGAATCCGGATTACGCCAGCTGTTGATCTCGTACACTTTTGATAAACACCCGCCTGGAAAATCCGGCGGGCGACAAAAAATACCCTTAGGCCCATTGTGTTGTTCTCCTCTACGGAAATCTTTAGTAAAAGGCGAAAGATTTTTTCGTGTAAATGAAGGAGAACCAAAGCTTGGAAACTTGGGTTTTTGTCAGTGCTTTATAAACGAAATAGTTTCGCTTTTGGGACACGGTAATCACGGAAGTGCGCGCGCAATGTTATCAATTGTGACGAATATAATTGTTTTTTAATTCGCAGTTGCTCAATCAATTGTGGGGTGTCGTTTGATATTTTGGCGTGATCAATAGCCTTCTGCCAAGAAAGGAGCATTGGGAATCCGGATTACGCCAGCTGTTGATCTCGTACACTTTTGATAAACACCCGCCTGGAAAATCCGGCGGGCGACAAAAAATACCCTTAGGCCCATTGTGTTGTTCTCCTCCACGGAAATCTTTAGTAAAAGGCGAAAGATTTTTTCGTGTGAATGAAGGAGAACCAAGGCTTGGAAACTTTGGTGCTTGTCAGTGCTATAGAAACGAATTAGTTTCACTTTTGGAACACGGTAGTCACGGAAGTGCGCGCGCAATGTTATCAATTGTGACGAATATAATTGTTTTTTAATTCGCAGTTGCTCAATCAATTGTGGGGTGTCGTTTGATATTTTGGCGTGATCAATAGCCTTCTGCCAAGAAAGGAGCATTGGGAATCCGGATTACGCCAGCTGTTGATCTCGTACACTTTTGATAAACACCCGCCTGGAAAACCCGCAGGCGACAAAAAATACTTTTAGGCCCATTGTGTTGTTCTCCTCCACGGAAATCTTTAGTAAAAGGCGAAAGATTTTTTCGTGTAAATGAAGGAGAACCAAGGCTTGGAAACTTGGTGCTTGTCAGTGCTGAAACGAATTAGTTTCACTTTTGGAACACGGTAGTCACGGAAGTGCGCGCGCAATTTTATCAATTGTGACGACTATAATTTTTTTTTAATTCGCAGTTGCTCAATCAATTGTGGGTGTCGTTTGATATTTTGGCGTGATCAATAGCCTTCTGCCAAGAAAGGAGCATTGGGAATCCGGATTACGCCAGCTGTTGATCTCGTACATTTTTGATAAACACCCGCCTGGAAAATCCGGCGGGCGACAAAAAATACCCTTAGGCCCATTGTGTTGTTCTCCTCCACGGAAATCTTTAGTAAAAGGCGAAAGATTTTTTCGTGTAAATGAAGGAGAACCAAGGCTTGGAAACTTGGGTTTTTGTCAGTGCTGTATAAACGAAATAGTTACGCTTTCGGACACGGTAATCACGGAAGTGCGCGCGCAATGTTATCAATTGTGACGAATATAATTGTTTTTTTAATTCGCAGTTGCTCAATCAATTGTGGGGTGTCGTTTGATATTTTGGCGTGATCAATAGCCTTCTGCCAAGAAAGGAGCATTGGGAATCCGGATTACGCCAGCTGTTGATCTCGTACACTTTTGATAAACACCCGCCTGGAAAATCCGGCGGGCGACAAAAAATACCCTTAGGCCCATTGTGTTGTTCTCCTCCACGGAAATCTTTAGTAAAAGGCGAAAGAATTTTCGTGTGAATGAAGGAGAACCAAGGCTTGGAAACTTCGGTGTCTGTCAGTTCTATAAACGAATTAGTTTCGCTTTTGGAACACGGTAGTCACGGAAGTGCGCGCGCAATTTTATCAATTGTGACGAATATAATTTTTTTTATATAATTGGCAGTTGCTCAATCAATTGTGGGGTGCCGTTTGATATTTTGGCGTGATCAATAGCCTTCTGCCAGGGAAAAAGAAGCATTGGGAATCCGGATTACGCCAGCTGTTGATATTGTACACTTTTGATAAACACCCACCTGGAAAATCCGGCGGGCGACAAAAAATACCCTTAGGCCCATTGTGTTGTTCTCCTCCACGGAAATCTTTAGTAAAAGGCGAAAGATTTTTTCGTGTAAATGAAGGAGAACCAAAGTTTGGAAACTTGGGTTTTTGTCAGTGCTTTATAAACGAAATAGTTTCGCTTTTGGGACACGGTAATCACGGAAGTGCGCGCGCAATATTATCAATTGTGACGAATATAATTGTTTTTTTAATTCCCAGTTGCTCAACCAATTGTGGGGTGTCGTTTGATATTTTTGCGTGATCAATAGCCTTCTGCCAAGAAAGGAGCATTGGGAATCCGGATTACGCCAGCTGTTGATTTCGTACACTTTTGATAAACACCCGCCTGGAAAATCCTGCGGGCGACAAAAAACACCCTTAGGCCCATTGTGTTGTTCTCCTCCACGGAAATCTTTAGTAAAAGGCGAAAGATTTTTTCGTGTAAATGAAGGAGAACCAAAGTTTGGAAACTTGGGTTTTTGTCAGTGCTTTATAAACGAAATAGTTTCGCTTTTGGGACACGGTAATCACGGAAGTGCGCGCGCAATGTTATCAATTGTGACGAATATAATTGTTTTTTTAATTCGCAGTTGCTCAATCAATTGTGGGGTGTCGTTTGATATTTTGGCGTGATCAATAGCCTTCTGCCAAGAAAGGAGCATTGGGAATCCGGATTACGCCAGCTGTTGATCTCGTACACTTTTGATAAAAACCCGCCTGGAAAATCCGGCGGGCGACAAAAAATACCCTTAGGCCCATTGTGTTGTTCTCCTCCACGGAAATCTTTAGTAAAAGGCGAAAGATTTTTTCGTGTGAATGAAGGAGAACCAAGGCTTGGAAACTTTGGTGCTTGTCAGTGTATAAACGAATTAGTTTCACTTTTGGAACACGGTAGTCACGGAAGTGCGCGCGCAATGTTATCAATTGTGACGAATATAATTGTTTTTTTAATTCGCAGTTGCTCAATCAATTGTGGGATGTCGTTTGATATTTTGGCGTGATCAATAGCCTTCTGCCAAGAAAGGAGCATTGGGAATCCGGATTACGCCAGCTGTTGATCTCGTACACTTTTGATAAACACCCGCCTGGAAAATCCGGCGGGCGACAAAAAATACCCTTAGGCCCATTGTGTTGTTCTCCTCCACGGAAATCTTTAGTAAAAGGCGAAAGATTTTTTCGTGTAAATGAAGGATAACCAAGGCTTGGAAACTTGGGTTTTGTCAGTGCTTATAAACGAAATAGTTTCGCTTTTGGGACACGGTAATCACGGAAGTGCGCGCGCAATGTTATCAATTGTGACGAATATAATTGTTTTTTTAATTCGCAGTTGCTCAATCAATTGTGGGGTGTCGTTTGATATTTTGGCGTGATCAATAGCCTTCTGCCAAGAAAGGAGCATTGGGAATCCGGATTACGCCAGCTGTTGATCTCGTACACTTTTGATAAACACCCGCCTGGAAAATCCGGCGGGCGACAAAAAATACCCTTAGGCCCATTGTGTTGTTCTCCTCCACGGAAATCTTTAGTAAAAGGCGAAAGATTTTTTCGTGAATGAAGGAGAACCAAGGCTTGGAAACTTGGTGCTTGTCAGTGCTGAAACGAAATAGTTTCGCTTTTGGAACACGGTAGTCACGGAAGTGCGCGCGCAATGTTATCAATTGTGACGAATATAATTGTTTTTTTAATTCGCAGTTGCTCAATCAATTGTGGGGTGTCGTTTGATATTTTGGCGTGATCAATAGCCTTCTGCCAAGAAAGGAGCATTGGGAATCCGGATTACGCCAGCTGTTGATCTCGTACACTTTTGATAAACACCCGCCTGGAAAATCCGGCGGGCGACAAAAAATACCCTTAGGCCCATTGTGTTGTTCTCCTCCACGGAAATCTTTAGTAAAAGGCGAAAGATTTTTTCGTGAATGAAGGAGAACCAAGGCTTGGAAACTTGGTGCTTGTCAGTGCTATAAACGAAATAGTTTCGCTTTTGGAACACGGTAGTCACGGAAGTGCGCGCGCAATGTTATCAATTGTGACGAATATATTGTTTTTTAATTCGCAGTTGCTCTCAATTGTGGGTGTCGTTTGATATTTTGGCGCGATCAATAGCCTTCTGCCAAGAAAGGAGCATTGGGAATCCGGATTACGCCAGCTGTTGATCTCGTACACTTTTGATAAACACCCGCCTGGAAAATCCGGCGGGCGACAAAAAATACCCTTAGGCCCATTGTGTTGTTCTCCTCCACGGAAATCTTTAGTAAAAGGCGAAAGATTTTTTCGTGTAAATGAAGGAGAACCAAGGCTTGGAAACTTGGGTTTTGTTAGTGCTGTATAAACGAAATAGTTTCGCTTTTGGGACACGGTAATCACGGAAGTGCGCGCGCAATGTTATCAATTGTGACGAATATAATTGTTTTTTTAATTCGCAGTTGCTCAATCAATTGTGGGGTGTCGTTTGATATTTTGGCGTGATCAATAGCCTTCTGCCAAAGGAGCATTGGGAATCCGGATTACGCCAGCTGTTGATCTCGTACACTTTTGATAAACACCCGCCTGGAAAATCCGGCGGGCGACAAAAATACCCTTAGGCCCATTGTGTTGTTCTCCTCCACGGAAATCTTTAGTAAAAGGCGAAAGATTTTTTCGTGTAAATGAAGGAGAACCAAGGCTTGGAAACTTCGGTGTCGTCAGTCTGTAAAACGAAATTAGTTTCGCTTTTGGAACACGGTAGTCACGGAAGTGCGCGCGCAATGTTATCAATTGTGACGAATATAATTTTTTTTATATAATTGGCAGTTGCTCAATCAATTGTGGGGTGCCGTTTGATATTTTGGCGTGATCAATAGCCTTCTGCCAAAGAAAAGCATTGGGAATCCGGATTACGCCAGCTGTTGATCTCGTACACTTTTGATAAACACCCGCCTGGAAAATCCGGCGGGCGACAAAAAATACCCTTAGGCCCATTGTGTTGTTCTCCTCCACGGAAATCTTTAGTAAAAGGCGAAAGATTTTTTCGTGTGACTGAAGGAGAACCAAGGCTTGGAAACTTTGGTGCTTGTCAGCGCTGTATAAACGAAATAGTTACGCTTTTGGAACACGGTAGTCAGGAAAGTGCGCGCGCAATGTTATCAATTGTGACATATATTATTGTTTTTATAATTAGCAGTTGCTCAATCAATTGTGGGGTGTCGTTTGATAATTTGGCGTGATCAATAGCCTTCTCCCAGGAAAAAGGAACATTGGGAATCCGGATGACGCCAGCTGTTGATCTCGTACACTTTTGATAAACACCCGTCTGGAAAATCCGGCGGGCGACAAAAAATACCCTTAGGCCATTTGTGTTGTTCTCCTCCACGGAAATCTTTAGTAAAAGGCGAAAGATTTTTTCGTGTGAATGAAGGAGAACCAAGGCTTGGAAACTTCGGTGTTTGTCAGTGCTATAGAAACGAATTAGTTTCACTTTTGGGACACGGTAATCATGGAAGTGCGCGCGCAATGTTATCAATTGTGACGAAATTTGGTTTTTTTTTTATTCGCAGTTGCTCAATCAATTGTGGGGTGTCATTTGATATTTTGGCGTGATCAATAGCCTTCTGCAAAGAAAGGAGCATTGGGAATCCGGATTACGCCAGCTGTTGATCTCGTACACTTTTGATAAACACCCGCCTGAAAAATCCGGCGGGCGACAAAAATACCTTTAGGCCCATTGTGTTGTTCTCCTCCACGGAAATCTTTAGTAAAAGGCGAGAGATTTTTTCGTGCAAATAAAGGAGAACCAAGGCTTGGAAACTTCGGTGCTTGTCAGTGCTGTATAAACAAAATAGTTACGCTTTTGGAACAGGGTAGTCAGGGAAGTGCGCGCGCAATGTTACCAATTGTGACGAATATTATTGTTTTTATAATTAGCAGTTGCTCAATCAGTTGTGGGGTGTCGTTTGATATTTTGGCGTGATCAATAGCCTTCTGCCAGGAAAAGCAGCATTGGGAATTCCGATTACGCCAGCTGTTTATCTCGTAAACTTTTGATAAACATCCGCCTGGAAAATCCGGCGGGCGACAAAAAAATACCCTTAAGCCCATTGTGTTGTTCTCTTCCACGGAAATCTTTAGTAAAAGGCGAAAGATTTTTTCGTGTAAATGAAGGAGAACCAAGGCTTGGAAATTTCGGTGTTTGTCAGTGCTGTATAAACGAAATAGTTTCGCTTTTGGGACACGGTAATCACGGAAGTGCGCGCGCAATGTTATCAATTGTGACGATTATTATTGTTTTTATAATTAGCAGTTGCTCAATTAATTGTGGGGTGTCGTTTGATAATTTGGCGTGATCAATAGCCTTCTGCTAAGGAAAAGGAACATTGGGAATCCGGATGACGCCAGCTGTTGATCTCGTACACTTTTGATAAACACCAGCCTGGAAAATTCGGCGACAAAAAATACCTTTAAGCCCATTGTGTTGTTCTCCTCCAGGGAAATCTTTAGTAAAAGGCGAAAGATTTTTTCGTGTGAATGAAGGAGAACCAAGGCTTGGAAACTTCGGTGCTTGTCAGTGCTGTATAAACGAAATAGTTTCGCTTTTGGAACACGGTAGTCACGGAAGTGCGCGCGCAATGTTATCAATTGTGACGAATATAATTGTTTTACTTGCCAGGCGAATTCTTGCCAACAGAAGAACCAAATATTTCAATTTTTTGTGAATAGATTTTCCGAAGTACCTTTTTCTTCTGCTGTTCTTGCTTTTGAAAGGTGTCCAGATCGTGCATACCTCTGTGATGCTATTCTCCTAGGTACCTGAGAGAACATTTCCTGCTGTTCTTGCATTATTCGAAATAGCACAAGTTTTATATTCATGGCATAGAAGCAGTGTATAGCAAGCAGGGTGTGGCAGTGGAAGCGTTCTGGGCGCATAAACCATGGCCTGTTTGCCCGTCTAGCTTGAAAGAGAACGGTCTTAACAACAATTTGCCAATGGTCTAGTTAATTATTATGCTGTATTTTCTTTTGAGAAAAAAAGTGGAACGTGTTCCTGTTCCAACATTAGATGCTCTCTCAACTTAATTTAAGTATCAACCTTATAAAAATATAGTTAGCTAGGATTTTGCATCAATGTAATCATATCAACAGTGTCCACAATTGTTTTTCCATTTGCCTCATTAGCTCAGTGGTTAAAGCACTTGTCTAGTAAACCAGGGGTCCGGCGTTCGAATCTCTTACCAGGCTCTTCACATTTTCCACTTAAACTCAATAAGTATCTTCCTAATATAAATGAGTTTTGTTATTGGCTTTTTGCAACAATAATGAACAATGTTTACTATTCGTTCCTTTAGAAATGAATTTCTATAATATAATTACCTGTGTTTTATTGTGTTTTTTTATCATTGCGTTTCAACAGGCAATTATGTAGTCGTGGCCGAGTTGTTAAGGCGACAGACTCGAAATCTGTTGGGATATTTCCGCGCAGGTTCAAATCCTGCCGATTACGACTTTTGTTATGCAAGTGGAATTTCGTGGCCGTTTCATTTTACGTTTAAGAAGGTATCACGCGTTTGCCTTATCAGCTCAGTGGTTAGAGTACTGGTCTCGTAAACCAGGGGTCCGGAGTTCAACTCTCTGATAAGGCTTAATTTTTTTGTCTTTGTATGGTGAGGGTGAGTAAAAGACTTAAATATTATTAATCTTTACATTTCACGCATTATAACGCTATAATCAAGTTTTGCAAACTCTATCACTGGATATGACCATTTTTTCTTATCCCGTGCCATACATCGACTTCATTGTTTGCGATGAAGTATGGGAAAAAGAACCTTGACATCTTTCGACTTGGCTTCATGGCCTGGTGGTATGATTCTCGTCTAGGGTGCGAGAGATCACGGATTCCATTCGCGTGCAAGCCCGGGCAATGCATCGAAAGCATTTTCTGATAAAGTTCAGTAGACCATCTAATTGTCATTTTTATTCAAAAACATATATTTTTTTCTGAAATGGGCTATAAGAGATAATCCAGAACTCAAAAACCTAAATAAAGACAAAAAATTAATAATTCCAGCAAGGTTCTACCGAGAATTGACCTCGGATTCACGGATTCAGAGTCGGAAGTGCTAACCATTACACCACAGAACCTAACCATCTACTAAAAGACACCGCAGAAATTGGTGTTTAAGACATTTCAACCCGGAAATCTAATCGCTGGTTCACAATTGTGTATTTCCGTACCGCTATCAAAGAAAAAACTTTTGAATAGCATAAAAAAGTTCAATTTTTCTCTCAATACGTATTCGCAATTTTTTGACAGCTCATCATACACATCTGACCGCTGTGATGTATAGTCTATACACGCACATTATTGAGATGAAGTATTTATATATATTCCCCCTATTCCAGGTATGGTGCCTGATGATGTGGAATGTTGAATTTTTCTTTCATTTATAAAAGAGAAAGGAGCGAGCTGATTTGAACCACTGACCTCTCGATCTGCAGTCGAATGCTCTACCACTGAGCTATACTCCCTGATCGTGCATACCTGTGTGATGCTATTCTCCTGGGAACCCGAAAGAACATTTCCTGTTGTTCTTACCTTATTCGAAATAGAAGCAATGTGTGGCAAGCAGGGGGGCGCAGAGGAAGCAGGCTGGGCCCATAACCCGGGGGTCTGTGGATCGAAACCATTTCCTGCTAAAGTTGTCGTATCGATGAAAAAGATCTTTTCAGTGCACATTCTAGGTGAGATTTTTTGTTCAGAAAACTAATTTTTCTTAAATTCAGTGTAAGAGAAAAGCCGGAACTCAAAAACTATATTCCCCGATCGTGCATACCGGCATGCGCGGATATTTTCTTAGATATCTGTAGGAACATTTCCCGCTTTTCTTAACTTATTCGGAACAGCACAAGTAGCCTCCTCCGCAGGCATCTCCCGCCCGAATTTGGTCCGACCGACTTTTGCCCGAATTTGAGGAGGAGGAGAGAAAAGTGGGGAGATGCCTGCCAAAACCCGACATGTCATAGACGTTCTGCGCATATTGCTTGCGCATTACAAATCGTAACTTTATGGGAGGGGTGGGTGGTAGCAAATTGCTTTGCCAATATGGCGGATGCGAAAGCAGTAACAGTGTATTCTGAAAACGAAATTAGAGAAATATTAGTCAAGGTTGAAAAGATTCCGTATTTTGAAAAGGATAAAATATTTAACTACAAAGTTAGTGCTTTAAATATTGTGGCAAATTTAACGTGTAGCAGCAGTTTCGAATCAGCGACAAAGTTTGATTTCCTGTTAATGCATGTCGGCTTACTCGGCTTTTCATCTAAAAATACGACGCCCTATTGCTCGCCTCTGGAAGTTGTTTGTGAATGTCAAGAAAACAGCGAAATAACCGTATATAATGTTGAAGTAGGGAGCAACAGTACACCGCATATAAGTCTTGTGAAAATTCAAAGAACGGCAAAGGACGATTCTTGTAATGACATGCAATCTGAGCCTTCTGATGTTCTTTATAGTACGAAAAAAAGTTCGACTTTGAACAAAGATGACTTTGGTTCTCTTGAATCGCTTGTAGAGAAGACATTAAATAACATGTTTAATCATCAGTCGTTCAAACCCCTTCAAAAGGAAATAATTTCTGCAACCATGGACTGTAAAAATGTTCTTGGAGTTCTTGGTACTGGAGGAGGTAAAAGTTTGACATTCATGCTGCCTGCTGTTCTTGCTGATAAGCCTACTATTGTTGTAGTTCCTACATTGTCATTGATAGATGATCTTTTACATAGATGTTTAGCTCTTAGCATTGCAGCTTGCAAAATTACTGGTGATGTCCCAGACGATGCTCGTGATTCTTCTCTGAGAGAACTCAATGCATATACACTGATCTTTTGTACACCAGAAATGTTTGTGAACAAAACTATATTAGATAAATTCAAGAGTATCAGTATTGAAAGAATTGTATTCGATGAAGCCCATACAATCTGCAGTTGGGGAAATACATTTCACCCTCATTACAAAGTTGCTGCAATTGAGTTGGCAAAATTCCCTTGTCCTAAGTTGTTGCTAAGTGCAACAATACCCCACCAGCTGATATTGGAGCTGTTGGAAATGTTTGGTAGGTTGGAAATAATTAAAGGAACTGTGTTGCGGGATAACATAGTCTTAAGTATTGAAGAGAAGCCTTTAGGAAATTTTTATGACAAGTTAGCTCAATTTGTACAGAATAGGAAAGATGAATATGGAATCATCTATGGTGTCTTTCCATCAGATGTATCTAAACTACATTCAGAATTATTAAAAAGAAATGTCAAGTGTGTGAAGTACCATAGTCAATTGTCCCAGCTTGTTAAAGATGCCAGTTATCAAAAGTGGACATCAGGTGAAGTGAAAGTCATGGTTGCAAATGCTTCGTTTGGTATGGGAGTTGACAATACAAATGTTCGGTTTGTTATTCATGCAAAAATGCCTACCAATCTGGATGAATATTTTCAGCAGTGTGGAAGGGCAGGTCGTGATGGTCAACGTAGCACTTGCATATTGTATTATAATTATGCAGATAAAACTGCTCTTCTGAAACTCTTTCATGGAAGTGGTGACTTTGCTATGCAGTCTGTAAAACTTAACCAGTTAATTTTATTTCTGGAAGATCCTGTTACATGCCGACATTCATCCATATTAAAGTATTATGGGGAGAATCAAGAGGGTTACATGTGTGGTGAAAGCTGTGACAATTGTAAGCACCGGGGCACATACATCAAGACGGATGGGACGTCTGATGCATTTAAAGTTGTTCAAGCAGTGTTGGAATTGTCTGGGACAAAAATTAATTGCCAAACATTAAAACTTTTTCTTACCGGGAGTTCAAGAAAATTCATCAAAGATAATGAACTTGACAAATTCAGTACATTTGGTTGTTTACAAAAGGCATTTAAGCCTGTTATTTTGCTTGACAAGTTCCTACATTCCCTCATTGTCAATGATGTGTTACTGGAGACTGTTGAGGTTAGAAATACTACCTTTTCAGTAAATGTTTATCCTGGCTCAAAGGCCCATCTTGTGCTGAAGCTGGAGAACGATGTTGAGAAGTATTGTAAGGTATAAATATATTATAAATATATTACAAACTATTACAATAATTGTATCATACAATACAGGTATATATAGAAGTAAATTGGTATATTTAAGTATAGGTTTTTTTTTTACAAGAAATGCTGTTGTCAATGCTATTGTCAAAACTGCAAAACAACATACTGTATAGATTTAAAGTTTGTTTGTTCACAGCAACCAGGTAGTCATGTTATTGCTCACTACTCTAGTTTATAGAAATGATTACAAAACCTAGACGAATTGCAATCATGACCCAACGTTCATGCCTGTAGAAAGTAGGAAGTCCATGGAGCGGCACTACACTGTACCTTAAAATTCTGAAAGGCAAACTCCAAATCCAAAATATACAGTCAAGTAATTCAAAATTTAGTTGAAATATCACTATTCGATCAGTTTCAAGGCATGAGAATGTGGCAAAACCTAGCTCCATTTGAAAATTTGCTACCTCCACAAAAATGAAATCTACAGGTTTGTGGGAGTGTCGAAACGTAGGGTCTTGATTACAATTCGTCTGTGCTTTGTAATCATTTTTATAAACCAGAGTATTGAGCAATAACATGAACATACTGTATATATGTATTCCTACTGTATTCATTACCTTAATAGATTTGTCTATAACTTTGTATATTTTAATAGAATACTGAGAAACATAGAAAATCTATTTTTATGCAGGATCAAATGTAGTTTGCCAATAAGCCATGTATTTTTAAAAAAGCACCTATATTAGTGCCATTAATAGAATATTGCATCAGTTCATTACCTACAAAGTAAATCATTTGCATAAATATTGCTCAACTTCCTGTTTAATGGCATGCTTTTTCCCAATCAGTCACTAAAATGAAAATTCTTAAAGATGAGGTAAAGTCCGTTCTGCGCATATATTCCGCGCATCAACACATTCCATCAGTGGGGGAGCAACTTTTGGAATGTTAATGATATGCGATATTAGCGCGTTGTATTACAAACGGCAGTTCGGGAGCACAATTATTTTATTTTATGTCGCAAGGCGAAGAGGCTCGAATTGCGAGTCACGACGATAACTTATCTTATCATAAGGCTGCTAGAAAAAAGCAATATTATGCTGAAAGGAATGCTCCAAGAATTTATTTGTTGAATGAGGCCCGAAATGGCGAGGCTATTTGTTGTCGCTACAGACGCTACCTTCTCGCTTGTCCTACAATTGCAAATATATAACGTTTTAAATAACGGCCGGTTTATTTACAAGCTTCGCTTTATATTTTCTTCAAAATATAACAATATTTTCTTCAAAATATAATATAAAATAAGCATATTCATCACAGATTACAGCCGGTCGAGCGAGAAGAAAATAAGAAAATTATAACGACGCATACGTCATGTAAAGATTATATAACCAACGTAAACAAACATTGTTATGCGCAGTATATATGCTCAGAACGGACTTTACATCATCTTTAAAGTTTGGTCAATTACCCACACAGCTAGAGGAAGTTGATCAATTATTCAACAAATGAATTGATCAATTCTTTGTAAACATTGATTGATTGATTTATGCAATATTTTATCAAAACTTCCATTTCAATGACAGTAAACAAGATGAAAATAGACAGTGTATTTTTATGGGATTAAATTAAAGGTTAATTTTGTTGTCAATGATTAACCTCTGTTTCAATGTAATCTGGGTACTACAATAACCACAGCGCATGGCACCTATATTTACTCCTCCTGCTTGTTTGAAAATGTCACCTAATATGACTAGAATTAAGAAGATACCTATAGACTTGCTCAATAAAGTCATGTATCCATATCATTTGGATACTTTCTGTGGAGGAATGACTCAAATTCGTTCTTTGCCTTTTCATCCCCCTTGCTTAGAGGATCGATATATTTATCAGCTACTGCTTCTCCTTCCTTTATTTTCTTATCTCCCCACGGATACTTCATGACTTTCGTTCTGTCCAAGTCTTCAAACCAGTTTTCTCGTATAGCAAACTGGGCTATCATCAATTGATCGTAAAGAGACTCCGGTGTGCGATGTTTTCTAGTCCGGTGAATGTCAAACGCCTCCCTATCCGTATAAAGTTTCTTGTTCATCTCCAATATATTTGACGAGCAAGACATCATCTCAAGTACAGTAAACGATGTTTGCGCTAGCATACATTTTTACAGGACGAACCAGGTGTTCCTCCACCCATTCATCTCCCGCTAGCTGTTTACCCACTCTTCCGTCAACATTGACCGTTCTGTTTTGTCTGTACATCATTCTGTAGGCAAGTGGCCATTTCCGCGAATAATTGACGATGTGTGAAAAACTTTCATCTCTGTAATTGAACTTTCCTGCTTGTGCGTAGATAGCGGGGCAAATCATCCAAACCGCCTCCACTGCTTTTCCATTGCCATGTCGTATCGACTCTTTGTACCATCTACGAATTGGCAAAATATCATTAGCAAGCTTAATGTGGTAATTTGCCATTTTATCATTTCCAATTATGCCCAACCAATCATACAACTTTTTCAGGAGAATTGCATTATGAGACCTATTCACCGATAACAATGGTCAAGCTCTTCTTGTGTAGGAAAAATCTGTGATTCTTGAAAAGATTTCAACATCGCAATTGAAATTCCATCTTCATAGTCCGCAATTGCCTCTTCGTTGTTGTTATAGTTATTTTCTTTGAATTTATTTTTGAATGATTTAGGGTTTACAGTGGGACGTTTAAGGATTTTCTCAACCACGTGCCAGAAACCTCCTTGTCCTGCAAATCTTGCTAGGCATTCATTAACATAACCTCGGTTATGAAAGTCACCAGCTCCGGGTGTATGACAACCATATTGATCTGGACATCGATTTGCGCAACCTTGAATCGTGACAGTGTTTTTCTGGTCTCCTACGTTAATGTTCAAAATGCGAGCGTAGTCAGTGGCACTAGTAGGTGATGAGCCCTCTGAGATCTCCGTCCTATCGTAACTTTCTTTTTCTGTTCGAGACTGGAATTGCTGTTGCTTAAAAATTTGAAAAAATTCCGATGCAACAAAATCTGTGACATTCTTCTCGTATGATTGTCGCATTTCAATCATACTAACAATTACTTCTATTTTCTTTAATTTGGCGATCTCTAGAGGCGAAGCAGTCTCTTTGAAGAAGTCTTCCGATACATTGGAACCGATCTCCACCAGGAATTTGGCAGTGTTAATTTGGTCTTTGTGAATCGCCAGAGTCAAAGGAGTTTGATGAATCCCGTCTTTTGGGTTGACATGAGCGCCTGCTAGAACAAGGCAACGAACAAGCTTAGTGTTTCCATTCATTGCGGCTAAATGCAAAACTGTTCTTGCATACTGATCTCTTGCAGGTTGCCACTCTTCTTGTTTCTCTTTTAAAATCGCTATTAAAGCCGAGTCAGTTGATGTGCATGACGCTAATTCTTGCATAAAAATTTGACCCGTTCGAGAATCCAAAGTTTCATTTACCGATTGTAAACCAACGTTCGCAACCAATTCAGCCCATGAAACATTTTGTAACTGTGTCGCATTTGCGTCTTCCAGATTGCTCATGATTTAGCCTCCTCCGCAGGCATCACCTTTAAATTGGTAGGCGGCCAAAAAATATTTTAGATTAAGCTAAGTTTACACTGTATACAATTAACCACTCTTCTATAGAAGTTCAGTAATGCGTTCATAACAACACCTATTTCATTAAGTGCAAAAAGCACTTCCTAATTTGCCGTTATAACTAGCCGAAAAATTAACAGAACATGCCGAATGAAGTGCACGACATGATGTATATAAATAGGTTTAGTTTTTTATAAACGGTACGATCTCCATTTTATGGGATCGACTAAAAAATCAGATTTTTTGCGTGCCTATGCATGCTGTCTCGCAATCAAACTCTGATTTTGCGCTGTCGATATTTTTTGAGACGGCTGTCGCCTATCCATAAGTTTCGGAAACAGCCATATTGTTAATATAATGCTCAAGCCACCCATGTTGATTATAAACAAGTGATAATATATTTCAACTTATTGAAAAAATACGATGGTATTACAGTTACACTAAAATTAATACCAATTTTGAAATCACACTATTTACATATAAAATAATTAAAATACAAAGGTATGATTAAGAAAATATGTCAACTAATGACATATATACCGCAAATAAAATCTCGCTTTTTGTAATATAATGCCTAAATATTATGTCTAATTTAAGAGTATAAAAATAACCACATGTATAAGTATCGAATTTGCTACATTTACATGTAACGATTATACGCCCCAATTTACAGCCAAATGAGCCAATTCAATTAAGGTGTCCTTGCAAAAACGTAAAATGTAAACTATGAACACACAAAGTTTGATGTGTTATTGCTAATTTACACCTTTCAACTAGAAAACGTACAAAGGTAAACCTACTTTGCAACAAACTTAAGGCAATCCCTGAGTATCAGCTCCAAAACAAACATTAACCTGTCTGCCTTTAGCGCTCATAGTTTACAGTTCACGTACTAAAACTTGCGAAATATTAAAGACTTTTGCTTTGCGAAATATAAAACGTGTAAATGGAAAGCAACCTTAACGTGGGTGTCATGCGAAGGCCCAACAGCGTTATCATATCATAGAGATTATAAATAATAACACGTTATTTATAATCTCTATGATCCACATGATATCGCGCCATCAACCTTTTTTAGGGGCTGATTACATGAGCCCTCTTACCCGAGATTCAACGAAGCATGAGATGACTTTGAGGTATTGAAATAAGTCTTTATGATACCAAACAAGCACATGCTATTGTTGTGGTGATTATACGACTGCCAGGATCATGTTATCTGCTCATTTCAATACCTCAAAATCATCTCACGCTTCGTTGAATCTCGGGTAACCGGGCTCATGTAAACAGCCCCTTAATAACCTAAACTTCTTAACCGATACAAATTACGGGACCTGGATTTACAACAACGGTATATAAATAATGGATAGAATGTTTCCAAATGTGTCAAAATATGTTATAATAAGCCATAGCTTAGTCTGAAAAGTTGTCACTATCACTGTCACTATCTAAAACTCCAATAATTGAATTATCAAGCACTTGGACATTGTCTTTATCAGCAGATTCACCACCTCTTTTCCTTAAAATATTTTCATATCTCGTTGTTTGTCCTTATGTTTATCCAAAGATTTAAGAAAGGCATATCTTTCATACGCGGCCTCCAGATTAAAATTGGCTGCGTTTTGTCTCATTGGAATATACTTTTCGGCGGGTTTGCAAGGAAAGTTGAACTCTTCACTGAAAAGTGAGAGATTATTTGCTGTTCCCATAGTTGTGCATTGGTTCTCAAACGACAGCGGCAGGGGATAAACTTGCGACTTTTGACATGCTAGTTCCGGGAACTCTTGTTTTAATGGCGGTACATCTATGACAAATTCTTTTGTCTCATCATCAGCATCGTTTTCTGCAATCATTCTTATATCTGTCGATGTCTTATTCTTAAGTTCATCAATTCTGCACGGAACTAAATTGAACGCCACATCCATCTTACGAAGAAGATTGCGTTCCTTGAACTCCTCCCAAATCTGCTTGTGTTCAGGATTATTATCTGAAACAGGAATCGTTGAAGGAAAAACACAATTAGTGCTACATTGCACATTAATTAATCGTACACTTGTACACTCAAACGTTATTCATTTCAGTGTACTCACCAAACTACATTAGCAGCTTGCATTCATTCATCCAAATAATATACGTTTAAGTTTTCAAGCCAATGATGTTCCACCTTAATTTGGGTTTGCTCTTAATAAAGTATAATAACAAGCTTACCAAGTTTAGTGTCTTCATATTTCATGGTGGACACTTCACCCTGTGGTTCCACAGCAGTATTGGGATCCTTGAAATAGTTCTCTATTCCATTTGTGTCGGCAGCTCGCCAACCACGAACAGTGAAATCCCATATCTTCTCTTGTTTCAACTTCTCCTTGTGCAATTTCGAAAGCCTAAGATGTCTCAGCGATGTCCTCATAATTTGCATATTGTCCTGGTATGTTATGACAGGATGGTTAGAAGCAACTCTGCTTGAGATGATGGTCTTGTAATGCTCAAGCTGATTACGTAGCACCGATATTCTAGAAACATTTCAAAAAAATAATTTGTTATTGTTTTAAAGCATTACATGTAAATTGAATTGTTCTGTTTTATACATTTCCTAAATTGTCCACATAAGCGCAAAATAGGTTTAATCAGATGTCTCACACTCTTCCTGCATAAAAACCGATTACACTTGTTTAGAGAAATGGAAACGAATTACATGGCTGACATGTCTTTTACACATTGCTTACCCCTTTACAGTGCGATAAGCACCATTGCAGGGTATTTTATTTTACTTTAGCTGACGTCAGTACTAACTTTAACTCAGAGTAACATCACAATCATCTTATTCGCCTGAGTACAGAGTACATTGCACTACTATAATATACAACATAAAAACGTTCCTTTAACCAGTACTTTTAGTTTGCTTAATTCTGGCTTCTTTTTTTCTTTCGTAGTAGGCAAAAAAAGTATTTATTATATACAATATATTATACACTTACAAAACAGGGTGTGATTCTGATAAGCCCAAATGCTGCAGTACTGTAATTAGGGATGGTCCAGCACCAAAACTCAAACACAACAATCCAAACAGAATGGGAATATCATTTCGTGCGTTCTGATCGCGTACATCAAGAATTGAGGCCAATAAATGAATCGCCGCTTTCATCTTCATATTTGGAGTCTTCTTTGTGGAACGGACTGCATTACTTGAAAGTACTAGTTGCTCCAATATGTTGACTAGCACAGGGCACTGGGATTTAACTTGAACAAGCAAATTTTGAAAAAGGGAAGGATCAAGAAATTGTATTAGGTCTTTTGCCTTCTCTTTACCCCTTATCCCCAAATCAAAAATATGCTTTACTGTCTTAATCTCTGACTGAATACACTGTCTCTCTGATATGGACAACATGCCACCAATCAGATTTCCCTGTTCTAATAAATCTTTATACAGTGTAATTACATTATCCTGCTCCTTTACAATTGATGTAACTTTTTCTTTATATGTGGAAAACATAGATTCCAAGGAATAAAGACGTTCTTGCAATTCTGATTTGTCAGCATCCAAGTGCTCTATTCTCTCATTTAATGTGGCTACAAAATGTTTTGTATTTGTTAAGGCATCTTGGAGCTTGAGAAACTGCTCTTTTAACATTGCCTGGTTAGATGGTAATTCTATGATGAAAAAATATTAAAATATAGCAAATTCTGTAAAATTTGGGTTGTTCCAATAACAGCAGACATCTGCATCCCGCCTAAAACATCTGGTATAATAATAATAAGAATAATAATTTATTTCTAGCTTATCTATACGTCTGGATCCAAACTATTTTAAATATACAAAAAACTCAGTGTATACCGGTATTACTACAATATTAACATGTATCTTCACAATTACAATACATGTCAGACAACCAAAATATAAGTTGCATAACCACATCAAACATTTACCTGCCTCTTCTTGAATATTTAATGCTCCCAACATGCTTGGCAAATATTGTTCAGAATATGATGCTTCTGGTTCTATTAAAGTAATGGCAATAATTTATATTTATGTAATTACATGAACCTAAATAAATGTATTTATTTTAATCATTAGTGTTTATGTTTAATTTACTACCATTAATTGAAAACAGTTTGATACTTATAGTAATTAAATTAAAACAACTTTTTACCACTCACCATCTGTTTTGTGAATAATCTTGTTCTCACATGTTCTGATTGTACAAAAGAGTCTAAAAAAGATATTTAATTGTTAGTAAATATGTTCAAATTACTCTAAATTATGAATATGTAGCCAAATGTAAATCTGCATGACATCTTTCAACATAATAACTGCACATGGACTCATTCGTTATAGACCATGACCTTCATTCAATTCTAACATGTCACATGAGCAAATGTAAGTTTATTAGTATCTACTTTATTTTTGAAAACCTTGAAAAAACAAAACAGACCTTTTCTTGATTTCTGACATGGTGGAGAGCTTACAGATGGGCTTGTTGGTCCAGTTGGCCCATTCACTAGCCTGTAGTTTTTATACAATGCCCTATTATATAAAGACAATAATAATTGAGAGGGATCTAATAAAGAGGAGGGCTTAACAGAGAGAGGGGGGGGGGCTTATTTTTTACATGTCTATTTGCCAAGGTTGATTATTTTACCTACCATAAATGCACACACAGAATTTTAGAACTTTAATCAGGGAGCAGTAAAATAGTAAACATACATTTAGCTTAAAGGATAGATAGGGTTAACATAGCAGGACTTTTGCATTTTTATGTTTCTTTGTCAATGCCTTAAAGACCACGAATAAAATATTACGATATAATTACTTATTCTTTATAAAAAAACAGGAAGTATTAAAAACAAAATGAGTCTATGTATATCTTACAATTTCCTTCCTTTCCCTCTAATTCGACTGTGGTGCCCAGTATCTTGCTTATCTCTTTCAGGAGTTGTGAACGATTTGTTGTTTTTGCAGGATGATAATGAAGGCGCAAACTATGCAAAAGATCGTCAACTAAAACCTCCTGACCCGTTTCTTTTACTAGTATTTTGTCCAAACTGTCTTTGAGGGTTGCTTGATACTTTAAATAAGCCAGTCTCACTATAAAATTAAAAATTTAGATGTTATATTACGTGACACGATTTTTAGGTTCACGGAAACCAGGTATATAATCCATCGTAATTATCGCTACTCTGGTTTTTAATAAATGAAAGCAATCTTTGTGTGGTGATTGCTTACATTTATTAGCGATAATTACGATGGAGTTCATAATTATGAAATACAACTGTATATTTTGTTATAAAATATAGTATGATTTTACTATAAATACCTTTTCGCTTGGTACCTCCAGGAGTACAGATCGTACTTCTCACTTGACTTCCAACGAATTCGCTTGGTGAAGCATTATTATCTCTTTGCCCTGCTTGTGCGGATCGGTTTGAACACGTTGTTGACAGCCCCGATGTATCATGTTCTTTTGGGTCTTCTCGAATATTCGAATCCCGCAAGGAATCCTTAAGATTCTCGATTTTTCGCTCCTTGACCTCTATCTCTACGCGCTTTGTTTTGATTTCTTTTAATACGTTTAAATAACCCGCGCTTAAAACTGGTGGTGTTGTTCTGACATACCTAGGTATTTTCGATTGACGCTCCTTCGGCTTTTCCGCCATCTTTACTGTTTTTATGAATCCCGTGGGAGTAGGGGTAACATAGCCGGTCCACACAGTTACACAGCTGGTCCATTAGCTTCCGGTTTTGGCAGGCATCACCGCTAAAATATTTTTTGGCCGCCTGCCAATTTAAAGGTGATGCCTGCGGAGGAGGCTATATATATCCATGGCATAGAAGCAGTGTGTAGCAAGCAGGGTGGGGCAGTGGAAGCGTGCGGGCCATAAACCATACCCTGTTTGCCCCTCTAGCTTGAAAGAGAACGGTCTTAACAACAATTTGCCAATGGTCTATAGTTAATGATTATGCTGTATTTTCTTTTGAAAAAAAAGTTATACGTGTTCCCGTTCCATGCAACATTAGATGCACTCTCTCAACTTAATTTAAGTATCAACCTTATAAAAATATAGTGAGCTTGGATTTTGCATCAATGTAATCATATGAACGGTGTCCACACTTGTTTTTTACACGTGCCTCATTAGCTCAGTTTAGAGCACTGGGGCCGGTTGTATCAAGCCCGTTTAGCTTTAACGGTGGATAAGTCAAAATTAAATCTCTTATTAAACACTCCTACATCTCTTTTGAATGAGTCAACTTGAATATTATGCACTTAATATTTGGTTGTAAACAGTATCATTGTTATAAGGTTAAAAACATTTAGTTTGCTTGTTCAATGAAACGATTGATTTGCTTTCTATTTTGAACCTAACCAACGTTTAAGCTAAACGAGCTTGATACAACCGGCCCCTGGTCTCGTAAACCAGGGGTCCGGAGTTCGAATCTCTGACGAGCCCTTCACATTTTCCACTTAAACTCAATAATATGAACGACTTTTGTGATTGACTTTTTGTAACAATAGTGAACTGCAATGTTTATGATTCGTTCTTTCAGAAATCAATTCCTATAATACTTGCTTGTGTTTTATTGTATTTTTTTTTATCATTGCCAATCAACTGGCAATTATGTAGTCGTGGCTGAGTGGTTAAGGCGACAGGCTCGAAATCAGTTGGATATTCCCGCGCAGGTTCAAATCCTGCCGACTACGAGTCCTGTTATCTCGAAAGATTTCATAACACGGAAAAATTTTTTTGCCAGCGGGTGGAATTTCGTCTTATACCATACGATATATTTTTGGCATTTTTTAGGGAAAGACAATCAGAGTAGTCAAAATTTTTAAAACTTGGTGTAAAATGGTAAATACTGTACCCTTTTAACCGAAGTAGTCAAATTTACGCATTCTGATTCGCTTACTAAAAATGTAAAGAAACATGCTGTTTGGTCTAGAGCGAAATTGCCTCTTCTTATAAGGAACTCTATTCAGAAATTATTTCTCCTTTATATGCTCGCTTTTAAGAGTATAATATTAGGCTGTTTGCCGCACGAGTCAACGGAACTTTAATTTTTCATTTACCGTTATGCCGGAATTTTTATAAATTACCGTAAGCTACTGCACTTTTTCCGTCTTGAGTGCAGGACACGGATTCGATTCCCGTGCAAGCCCTGATTGCCCTCCCAACTTGAAATTTTTCAAAGATCGAGTTTCCTTCTTCAAAACAAAAAGCAGTGTTGATCTCCCCATAAAACGTTGATCCCATGCAGTGTCAATCCACATAGAAAAATACAACGAGGAGATATACTATGCATGCACAAATGTATTCATAGTAAAGAAATGTCATCCATGAAGACGTTGTCATTCATTTTACAAGAACTTAACATCGGAAAATATGCAGAATTAACTTGGAAGGGATAACTATTTTTTGACGATGATTCGTTTTTACAATTGTAAAAGCGTCATGTGTATGCCTTATTGTCTGAATGGTTAGAGCACTGGTATCGTAAACCAGAGGTCCGGTGTTCAACTCTCTAATAAGATTTCCCCCGTTCTTACCTTATTCGGAATAGCGCCAATGAAAAGAAAATATCTATCTGCGTATATATTCATAGCACCAGGGCAGTGTGTAGCACGCAGCTAGGGTATAAATATAAATATTATTTTTAAAAATATTACGAAAAACTTTTAATGCGAAGCAACGGTTTTCTGAAGAATGATTTGAGATCCAAAGATCTAATCCCCCAGTTGCTGCCTTTCCTTACATCTTTTCGAGCAATCGGTGAACGATAGATCACTCTTTACGAAATTAAAAATATAATTTCTGAGTTTGATTCGTGTAGCATGGGACCTAATTTGAAAATATGTTTCTTACAGCGGAGTAACATGATTGCCGAAATTGACCGCTATATGTGGCGTTGCGCTGGTGGTTCAGTGGTAGAATTCTCGCCTGCCACGCGGGAGACCGGGGTTCGATTCCCCGCTAGCGCATAAAATTCCCCTCGGATGCATTGTCCTGATCAATAACACCCATCATGTGGTTTCTTTTTCACACTTACTGTGGCGTAGCAAAATTATCAGAAGAAAAGGGTAATTTTGAAAAAAACGACACTGTTACATAAGGCATAGCAAGTTCCCATGTGGTCTAGTGGCTAGGATCTGGCGTTTTCACCGCCATGGCCCGGGTTCGATTCCCGGCGTGGGAAATCCGTTTTCATAATTATCCGGCAAAAAGAGCCGTCTACGGCAATACATTTAACACCTGAATGAATATTATTGCAGGACACGAACACTAACAAGAATATGAAGAATCGCGTTTCATCGAGTTTGTTAAAAAGGAAATTGATATTTTGAAGGAATAAAGTTGAGTTGCGTTTTCGAGAATTTAATGTGTTTTTAATTCATTACATATGGAAAAAATATAGAGGATGCGGGCATCGATCCCGCTACCTCGCGCATGCAAAGCGCGCGCTCTCTTATTTGATCTACTCCCTCACAACCGCCCTAACGCATTTAAATCCATTTTTACAATGACACATATCTTTTTTTGTTTTTTTTTACATTGGATTTCCCAAACAAACTATTTGTTAAAACCGCAAAATGAAAGCGTTATTTTCAATATTTTGCAGACATACCAAGCTAACAAGCAAAATATTTCAAATTAGTTCCTGCCGAAACCCGGGATTGAACCAGGGACCTTCAGATCTTCAGTCTGACGCTCCCCACCTGAGCTATTTCGGCATACAACTCAGAACGACTATTCATATTCTTCAGTCGTTTTCGATCATCCACCTAGTTTCCTAGCTGGACACAACAACGGAGCATACTGGGCAATTTTAAAATGTCAGGTTATGGTAAATATGGATGCATTTAATAAATCTCTACTCCATTGCCAGTATATCAATTTGACATAGGCAAGTAAAATATTTATCAAAATATTTTCCATGCAATTGTCCTTCGAGCCGGATTTGAACCAGTGACTTAGGGATGTTTGCTTATCTACAGTCCCAACTGATCTAACGAAGGCTGATAACGGCCATCTTCATTATTGATTAATCAATATTTGTCATACAATTATTAATTTTATTAATTAGAATTTTGATAATAATATTGAAAACTTAGGTATAAATATTATTTTTAAAATATTACGAAAAACTTTTAATGCGAAGCAACGGTTTTCTGAAGAATGATTTGAGATCTAAAGCGTAAATTTTTGGAGGATGCGGGCGTTGATCCCGCTACCTCGCGCATGCTAAGCGCGCGCTCTACCATTTGAGCTAATCCCCCAGTTGCTGCCTTTCCGTACATCTTTTCAAGCAATCGGTAAAAGATATATCACTCTTTACGAAATTAAAAATATAATTTCTGAGCTTGATTCGTGTAGCATGGGACCTAAGAAGAAAGAGGTAATTTTGAAAAAAAACGACACTGTTACGTTAGGCGTGGCAATTTCCCATGTGATCTAGTGGCTAGGATTTGGCGTTTTCACCGCCATGGCCCGGGTTCGATTCCCGGCGTGGAAAATCCGTTTTCATAATTGTCTGGCAAAAAGAGCCGTTCACGGCAATACATTTAACACCTGAATGAGTATTATTGCAGGACACGAACACTGACAAGGATAGCAAGAGTCGCGTTTCATCGAGTTTGTTAAAAAGAAAATTGATATTTTGAACGAATAAAGTTGAGTTGCGTTTTCGAGAACCTAATGTGTTTTTAATTGATTATGTATGGAAAAAATATGGAGGATGCGAGCATCGATCCCGCTACCTCGCGCATACAATGCGCGCGCTCTTGCATTTGAGCTAATCCCTCACAGCCGCCTTAAAGCATTGAAATCCATTTTTTTAATAACACATATCTTTTTTGGGGTTTTTTACATTTCATTTTCCAAACAAACTATTTGCCAAAACCGCAAAATAAAAGCTTTATTTTCAACATTTTGCAGACATACTAAGCTAACCGGAAAAATAATTTTATTTCATTTTAGTTCATTCTCCATTGCCAGTATATCAATTTGACATAGGCAGTAAAATATTTTTCAAAATATTTTTCAATACAACTATCCTTCGAACCGGATTTAAACCAGTCACCTAGAGATGTTTGCTTGCTTATCTACAATCCCCCGCTCTGCCAACTGAGCTATCGAAGTCTGATAACGGCCAGCTTCATTATTGATCAATAAGTATTTGTCATATAATTGTTAATTCTATTAATTAGAATTTTGATAATGTTATTAAAATCTTAGGTATATAAATTATATCATTTTTAAAAACATTTCGAATGCAAATTAACGGTTTTCTGAAGAATGATTTGAGATCCAAAGCGTAATAATTTGGAGGATGCGGGCGTCGATCCCGCTACCTCGCGCATGCTAAGCGCAGGCTCTACCATTTGAGCTAATCCCCCAGTGAGTGTCTTTCCGTACATCTTTTCGAGCAATCGGTAAAAGATAGATCATGCACTCTTAACGAAATTGAAAATTGAATGTCTAAGTTTGATTCGTGTAGCGGATTCCCATCGGATTTCATTCATTCCTTCAAACTTTATTTACACACACAAAATCATATCAACAATAAAGCTGGTTTTCAAAAGGGGTGTGCACTACTTTACCAAATCAAATCCCACCCACCCCTTTAATCTATCTACAATATGCGTACAATACTTACAAACATAATTATAATATAAACATGAAAGTGTAAACTATATTATATGAGATTAATGGAGAAAAAGTGTACTTTTAAAAATTAATTTACACAAGAGGATTTATAAATTCAAAGGTCGAGGAGGAAAGCTTCTCACAAAATGAATTATATATAAGATGACAACGTTCTTATGTCCTCCGGAATTTGGTTCAGGACATGAGCACCGTTGTAGCTAAAACCTTTTTTCAAGTAATCCGTCCTGGGCTTGGGAAGACATAACCTTGTTGAGGACCCTCTCAAATCATAATCATGCATCGTATTAGAATGTTGAAATAGATCTCTCAATTTTTGAGGAGCTAGATTATTAATCGTTTTATAAACATAAGTCTGGATTTTACGTGAACTCTACGCTCTTCAAGGGTTATCCACCCAGTGCATTGCGTGCTAGTAAAGATTGCCCAGACTCATTTTTAAAGTTCATAATTATTCTAGCCGCCCTATTTTGCAACCTTTGAAGACGATCACTAAGCGTCTTACCAATCACATCCCAAACTTCACAACAATAATCAAAATGAGGCTGAACTAAGGTATTGTATATCAAGACTAAAGTATTCCGATCAACAAACTCCTTAGCCTTTTTAATAGCACCAATTCCTGCCGAGTGAGTTTACTTGCAATAAAGTAAATGTGCTTCTACCAATTTAAGTGCTCATCTACAGGGTGTCCCAAAAAAAACGAAAACTATTGAAATCACTCATTGTTAAAATTTGAATGCCGTGTTCACGAATTTCAGCCCGTGAGGATTTAATGCAACTTATAAAATGCTAAATGCTTTGTGTTGCTAAAGAAAGGGGACACGTCGAAGGTCATGGTCCTTGAGATGCACATTTAAATATTGTTATCCATATTTGTAAATTGTAAATATTGTTAATAAATATAATTTTTGCGAACAAGCAAATTTTACTGCATCATATGCATGCATAAAAAAGAGTATGGTAAACATTTATACACCTGTGGGTTCCAACAGAGTGCTTAGGCATTCAAACTCTAACAATTGTATTGTTATGGATGATTTCAATAGTTTTCGTTTTTTTTGGGACACCCTGTACAGGGTGTATCAAAAAAAAGGAGACCTTTAGAAATCAAGCTATTGTTAAAATTTGAATGCCTTTTCAATTGCATTTGCACATATGCTGAACCGTAGTGCGTGAAATATTGATGGCATGCATGCATACATTAGAAAATGAATTGACGTTTGTACACAAGATTGTCTGCTCCTGGGAATTTGAAAATAACTTTAATAGCATAAGGAAAAATAACGACCCAAAAATATTCAAATGACTAAGCACACTACCAGTACAAAAATGGTTCAACTGACTTCGGAGCAAAGAGGTTTTGTAGTCTTAACTTATACCCAGCCTGCCGTCATCAGAAAAGCAGTTCGCGATATGGAATAACTATAGAATACCCCGCCATCGAAGCAATGGCTTTGATCTAACGAGCCTACAGCCTACGCTCCTTTTATACATACATTTTAGCTTATGCGCCAGCAGCCCTACACACTTAGATGCTCGTCTATTGGCCTACATATCCACTGGCCTACACGCCTACTGGCCTACACGCCTACTGGCCTACTCGCCTACTGGCCTACACGCCTACTCGCCTACTCGCCTACTGGCCTACTCGTCTACTGGGCTACTGGCCTATACTGGCCTACTCGCCTACTGGCCTACTCGCCTACTGGCCTTCTCGGCTACTGGCCTACTCGGCTACTGGCCTACTCGCCTACTGGCCTACTCGCCTACTGGCCTACTCGCCTACACCGGCTAAAAACATAAAACTTCATCAAAGTCCATTATATTCATGTCTTATTATCCTAACCCTAACCCTAACCCTAATTAGTTAGATGTGTGGTAATGAGATGACCTATATCTCATTTTAAACGAAAATAAACTAAAAAAAGCTGATCAAACATTTAACAAAGCTATTTTACAAGGGCCGGTTGTATGAAAGCCGAATAGCGGTATTCACCGGATAGTGATATTTCAACCCTTCTAAAAATGTTAGAAAAGCGATAGAATTCAGCTTTGGAAACAACAATTATTAAAGAGGATCATCCATTTAGAAATACTAAGATTTAATCAAAGTTATTGCAAACAGCGGGCGATTTTAACGCGATTGAAAAAATCACTATCCGTTGGATAGACGCTATCCGGCTTTCATACAACCGGCCCCCACTGGACTTGTAAATTGAACAAAGCATGCATGTAGACGCGTAGGCTCGTAGGCAGCGTTCTTGATACTTAACCTTGCGGGGTATTCTATAGTTGTGCCGCTGAGCCATTCCGGATTCAAAGTCAATCTAACTCATGTGAACAGTCCTAATACTCGCGCGCAGTGTTGAAAATTAATGAATAAATATTTGTTTATGTTTTGAAGGACAGCTAAAACAATCTACCACGCATACTGTTATTGCTTTTGTGCTTAGTCGTTTGTGCTTAGTCATTGGAATATTTTTGGGTCGTTATTTTTCCTTATGCTATTAAAGTTATTTTCAAATTCCCAGGAGCAGACAATCTTGTGTACAAACGTCAATTCATTTTCTAAAGGTCTCCTTTTTCTAATGTACGTACGCATGCATGCCATCAATATTTCACGCACTACGGTTCAGCATATGTGCAAATGCAATTGAAAAGGCATTCAAATTTTAACAATAGCTTGATTTCTAAAGGTCTCCTTTTTTTTGATACACCCTGTATACAAGAAGCCGGTCAAAAAACTCGTTCATGTTCGTAGATACTTATTAAGTTTAAGTTGAAAATGTGGAAAGCCTCCTCAGAGATTCGAACTCTGGACCCCTGGTTTACTAGACCAGTGCTCTAACCACTGAGCTAAGGAGGCACCCAGAAAAACAAGCGCAAAATAGAAATGTAAACAAATACTTCAAACAAAGGAATTTTCTAGGTAAATTTTTTCACGGCGATTATTAAATGCGTAATGATCAAAAATATTTAAGTCTTTTACTCACCCTTACCATACACAGTTAAAAAAAATTAAGCCTTATAAGAGAGTTGAACTCCGGACCCCTGGTTTACGAGACCAGTGCTCTAACCACTGAGCTAATAAGGCAAACCCGTAATACTTTTGAAAAAGGTAAAATGAATAATCGGCGAAAAATAGTTATTCCTGCGAAGCTCAAACTAAACGGAAAAATATTAGTGTTAAAGTTTGGTCGATCAATTCTGTAGCTTTCACAAACACCGTTACTGAGATTATCCTGTAGACGATGGCAATGGTAATCATACGGTGATATGATAGTGGAAAATGTTACAGTGTTATTTTTTAGTTACAAATTATTCTTGGGTTATGAAAAATGTGCCACGCACTATAAAAAAGTCGCACGAATTCATTTTCCTGATGTTCAGTACTTGTATATGATGATTGAAAAGGTCTTCATTGTTGACATGCCTACAACGTCTACATTTATGCATACTAGATCTCCTCCTTGCATGTATATTGATAGGATTGATGCTGCATGGGATAAGTTTTATCGGGAGATTGCAACTTGAGTTCAACACTGCTTTTTTTCTTAAAAGCTAAGAAAGAAACTCAATCGCGCAAAAATTTCAAGTTATGAGGGCAATCAGGGCTTGCACGGGAATCGAACCCGTGACCTCTCGCACCCAAAGCGAGAATCATACCACTAGACCAGCAAGCCACACCTGGGGAAATAGTTCATTATCTTTCGGTGTAATTTTAAAAAAATCCGGTATATTTCATAAAAAACTAAGGTTCAAGAGACTTCCGTTAATTCGTGCGGAAAACATCCCATTTTGCTGTTGAAAATAACCCGTTAAAAAGCAATAATTTCTGAATAGAGGTCCCTTTGACAATAGGTAATTACGTTTTAGTCCAATCACCATGTTTATTTACATTATTTTTTTGTAACCGAATGGGAATGCATAAATTTGCGTTAAAAGGGTATAATATTAACCATTTCACATCAAGTATTAGAAATTTTAACTGCTCTGACTGGTATTTTTTAAAAAATGAAAAAAAATATTATGTCGCATGTTTTGAAACGAAATTCCACCTGGTGGCAAACAATTTCTCCGTGTTACATGAACATCTTTCGGACTATCAAGAGTCGTAGTCAGCAGGATTTGAACCTGCGCGGGAATATCCCAACAGATTTCAAGCCTGTTGCCTTAACCACTCGGCCACGACTACATAATTGCTTATGGTAAATAATGAAACTTCTTATGTAGGCTCATCTTATATAAGTTCTAATTTGAAATAAAAAAGCGTGTAATATCTTATACTGTAGAGAACAACGAATAAAAATAAAAACTTAACCCCATGACCAAAATTGCTAAGGCTCGAAATCAGAATTAGCAGCCATTGATTGCAGTTGAATTGCTGTCTCGGATATGCTGCTGAATGCTGTGATGCACAATCACTGATGCATGATCTATTTACACGCCCTGTGAACTGCCTGATTTCTATCAATAATTAATTTCTATGATAAAAGCTTACGCCAACCGTCACAGCGAGTTCCCCGAGACCCTTTCTTTTTTCTCAGTCTTATTATAATTCCAAAATTCTGCTGGCAATTGAAAAGCTGTTTGGAAGGCATACCAATTCCAGAGAACCTATTAATGTGCCCACGACGTAAAATCTGTGGTAAAATAAACAGGTAAGTTCCAAGCTATCCGTGGTAAAGCAAAATAAGCGACTTCTAAGCAATTATGTAGTCGTGGCCGAGTGGTTAAGGCGACAGACTTGAAATCAGTTGGGATATTCCCGCGCAGGTTCAAATCCTGCCGACTACGACTCTTAATAGTCCGAAAGCTGATCATGTAACACGGAGAAGTTGTTTGCCACCAGGTGGAATTTCGTTTGAAAACATACGACATAATATTTTTTTCATTTTTTAAAAAATACCAGTCAGAGCAGTTAAAATTTCTAATACTTGATGTGAAATGGTTAATATTATACCCTTTTAACGCAAATTTATGTATTTCCATTCGGTTACTAAAAAAATGTAAAACAGGTATGCACGATCAGGGAGTGTAGCTCAGTGGTAGAGCATTCGACTCTAAATGCATGTTCTAAAAATTTGTAAAACGGGGGTCCATACCTGGAATACAGGGAATATAATTACTTTATCTTAATAATGGGCGTGCATAGATATACTTTAGAGCCAGGAATTTTTCAGTAATTTTTCTAGGTTTTTATGTCCTGTTGTGTAATGGTTAGCACTTCGGGCTCTGAGTAGGATAAATTAAATAGTTGCTATAGTTGCTTATATACTTTTGTAAATACAAAAGTATGCAAAAGCCTCATCACAGAGTTGAACTCTGGACCCCTGGTTTACAAAACCAGTGCTCTAGCCACTGAGCTAATGAGACGTATGTGCAAGCTTAACACGAATATAATTGTATGAATACTTTATCTTAATAATGTGCATGCGCGTAGCAAACTACATAATTATATATTATGCAGCCAACATTCGTCGGTAAGTGTGATAGATTTTTAGGGTCTGTGGTGTAATGGTTATCACTTCGGACTCTGACTTCGAGAATCGGAGTTCAATTTTTGGTAGAAACTCTTTGAAATCATTCATTCTCCGTCTTTATGTATTTTTTTATTTCAGGCTTTCTCTTACAGGTATCTAAGAATATAGCATATGACAGGTATGCTGCATGGAACGCTCAGAGAGAGTAGCATATAGTGGAAGAGCATCCGACTGCAGGTTAACAGGTCACTGGGGTCAGTGGTTCAACTCCGCTCATTCCTTCCTGTTTTATAAATAAAGAAAAATTAAATATTTTATGGTACCCATTAGTGCATGAAAAATCCCAATTTATTTTCGTGGGAAAAAGCCGTACGTTTGATAAACATACCAAGCAGTTTAGGTTTTTTGAATGACTCTCTGGGACACATGCATGTTGTATAATATATTTGTAAACCAGAGCTCCATACCTCGAATAGGGGGAATATATGTAAATACTTCATCTTAATTATGTGCGTGTATATAGACTATACATCACAGCGCGGGTCAGATGTATATGATGAGTCGTCAAAAGATTGCAGAATACGTATTCGGAAGAAAAATTCAACTTTTTCATGCTATTCAAAAGGTTTCTCTTTGATAGCGGTACAGAAATACACGATTAGGAACCAGCGATTAGATTTCCGGTTTGAAATGTCTCAAACAGCAATTTCTGCTGTGTCTTTCTGTAGATGGTTAGGTTCTGTGGTGTAATAATTAGCACTTCGGACTCTGAATCCGGGAATCCGAGTTCAATTCTCGGTAGAACCTTGCTGAAACTGTTAAATTTATGTCTTTATGTAAATTTTTTAGCTCTGGTTTTCTCTTATAGCCCATTTGAGAAAAAATACATGTTTTTGAATAAGATTTCGAAAAGATCTTTTTTATTGAAATGATAACTTTAGCAGGAAATGGTTTCGATCCATTGACCTCTGGGTTATGGGCCCAGCACGCTTCCACTGCGCCACCCTGCTTGCTACACACTGCTTCTATGCTATGAATATAAAACTTGTGCTATTTCGAATAAGGTAAGAACAGCAAGAAATGTTCTTTTAGGAGAATAGCATCAAACAGGTATGCACGATCAGGGAGTGTAGCTCAGTGGTAGAGCATTCGACTGCAGATCGAGAGGTCAGTGGTTCAACTCCGCTCGCTCCCTTCTCTTTTATCAATGAAAAAAAAATCCAACATTTTTATCGTACTAATTAGTGAATTAAAAAACCCAAATTTATTTTTAGTTCCAACAATCCGTTTGATTGATAAATAATCCTTGCAGTTTAGTGTTTTTTCAATGACTCTCTGGGACACATGCATGTTCTATAAATTTGTAAAACGGGAGTCCATACCTGGAATACAGGGAATATAATTACTTTATCTTAATAATAGGCGTGCATAGATATACTGTAGAGCCAGGAATTTGTCAGTAATTTTTCTAGGTGTTTATGTTCTGTGGTGTAATGGTTAGCACTTCGGGCTCTGAGTAGGATAAATTAAATAGTTGCTATAGTTGCCAATATACTTTTGTAAATACAAAAGTATGCAAAAGCCTCATCAGAGAGTTGAACTCTTGACCCCTGGTTTACAAGACCAGTGCTCTAACCACTGAGCTAATGAGGCGTATATGGAAGCTTAACACGAATATAATTGTATGAATACTTTATCTTAATAATGTGCATGCGCGTAGCAAACCACATAATTATATATTATGCAGCCAACATTCGCCAGTAAGTTTGATAGATTTTTAGGGTCTGTGGTGTAATGGTTATCACTTCGGACTCTGACTTCGAGAATCGGAGTTCAATTCTTGGTAGAAACTCTTTGAAAACATTCATTCTCCGCCTTTATGTATTTTTTTATTTCCGGGTTTCTCTTACAGGTATCTTAGAATATAGCATATGACAGGTATGCTGCATGGAACGCTCAGAGAGAGTAGCATATAGTGGTAGAGCATCCGACTGCTGGTTGACAGGTCACTGGGGTCAGTGGTTCAACTCCGCTCGCTCCTTCCTGTTCTATAAATGAAAGAAAAATTAAACATTTTTATGGTACCCATTAGTGCATGAAAAATCCCAATTTATTTTCGTGGGAAAAAGGCGTACGTTTGATAAACAATCCATGCAGTTTAGGTAATTTGAATGACTCTCTGGGACACATGCATGTTCTATATTATATTTGTAAACCAGGGCTCCATACCTCGAATAGGGGGAATATATGTAAATACTTCATCTTAATAATGTGCGTGTATATAGACTATAAATCACAGCGCGGGTCAGATGTATATGATGAGTCGTCAAAAGATTGCAGAATACGTATTCGGAAGAAAATTTGAACTTTTTCATGCTATTCAAAAGGTTTCTCTTTGATAGCGGTACAGAAATACACGATTGGGAACCAGCGATTAGATTTCCGGGTTGAAATGTCTCAAACACCAATTTCTGCTGTGTCTTTCTGTTGATGGTTAGGTTCTGTGGTGTAATGGTTAGCACTTCGGACTCTGAATCCGGGAATCCGAGTTCAATTCTCGGTAGAACCTTGCTGGAACTGTTAATTTTATGTCTTTATGTAAATTTTTTAGCTCTGGTTTTCTCTTATAGCCCATTTGAGAAAAAATACATGTTTTTGAATAAGATTTCGAAAAGATCTTTTTTATTGAAATGATAAATTTAGCAGGAAATGGTTTCGATCCATTGACCTCTGGGTTATGGCCCCAGCACGCTTCCACTGCGCCACACTGCTTGCTACACACTGCTTCTATGCTATGAATATAAAACTTGTGCTATTTCGAATAAGGTAAGAACAGCAAGAAATGTTCTTTTAAGAGAATAGCATCAAACAGGTATGCACGATCAGGGAGTGTAGCTCAGTGGTAGAGCATTCGACTGCAGATCGAGATGTCAGTGGTTCAACTCCGCTCGCTCCCTTCTCTTTTATGAATGAAAAAAAAATCCAACATTTTTATCGTACTAATTAGTGAATTAAAAAACCCAAATTTATTTTCCTTGCAACAATCCGTTTGCTTGATAAATAATCCCTGCAGTTTAGTGTTTCTTCAATGACTCTCTGGGACACATGCATGTTCTATAAATTTGTAAAACGGGAGTCCATACCTGGAATACAGGGAATGTAATTACTTTATCTTAATAATGGGCGTGCATAGATATACTGTAGAGCCAAGACTTTCTCAGTAATTTTTCTCGGTGTTTAGTCCTGTGGTGAAATGGTTACCACTTCGGGCTCTGAGTAGGATAAATTATATAGTTGCTATAGTTGCCTATATACTTTTGTAAATACAAAAGAATGCAAAAGCCTCATCAGAGAGTTGAACTCTTGACCGCTGGTTTACAAGACCAGTGCTTTAACCACTGAGATAATGAGGCGTATGTGCAAGCTTAACACAAATATAATTATATGAACACTTTATCTTAATAAGGTGGATGCGCGTAGCAAACTACATAATTATATACTATGCAGCCAACATTCGTCAGTAAGTTTGATAGATTTTTAGGGTCTGTGGTGTAATGGTTATCACTTCGGACTCTGACTTCGAGAATCGGAGTTCAATTCTTGTTAGAAACTCTTTGAAAACATTCATTCTCCGTCTTTATGTATTTTTTTATTTCAGGCTTTCTCTTACAGGTATCTAAGAATATAGCATATGAAAGGTATGCTGCACGGAACGCTCAGAGAGAGTAGCATATAGTGGTAGAGCATCCGACTGCAGGTTGACAGGTCACTGGAGTCAGTGGTTCAACTCCGCTCGCTCCTTCCTGTTCTATAAATTAAAGAAAAATTAAATATTTTTATGGTACCCATATAGTGCATAAAAATCCAAATTTATTTTCGTGGGAAACAGCCGTACGTTTGATAAACAATCCATGTAGTTTAGGTTTTTTGAATGACTCTCTGGGACACATGCATGTTCTATATTATATTTGTAAACTAGGGCTCCATACCTGGAATAGGGGGAATATATGAAAATACTTCATTTTAATAATGTGCGTGTATATAGACTATACATCACAGCGCGGGTCAGATGTATATGATGAGTCGTCAAAAGATTGCAGAATACGTATTCGGAAGAAAAATTGAACTTTTTCATGCTATTCAAAAGGTTTCTCTTTGATAGCGGTACAGAAATACACAATTGGGAACCAGCGATTAGATTTCCGGGTTGAAATGTCTCAAACACCAATTTCTGCTGTGTCTTTCTGTAGATAGTTAGGTTCTGTGGTGTAATGGTTAGCACTTCGGACTCTGAATCCGGGAATCTGAGTTCAATTCTCGGTTGGACCTTGCTGGAACTGTTAATTTTATGTCTTTATGTAAGTTTTTTAGTTCTAGTTTTCTCTTATAGCCCAATTTTAATAAAAATATATGTTTTTGAATAAGATTTCGAAAAGATCATTTTTATTGAAATGATAAGTTTAGCAGGAAATGGTTTCGATCCATTGACCTCTGGGTTATGGGCCCAGCACGCTTCCACTGCGCCACCCTGCTTTCTACACACTGCTTCTTTGCTATGAATATAAAACTTGTGCTATTTCGAATAAAGTAAGAACAGCAGGAAATGTTCTTTTAAGAGAATAGCATCAAACAGGTATGAACGATCAGGGAGTGTAGCTCAGTGGTAGAGCATTCGACTGCAGATCGAGAGGTCAGTGGTTCAACTCCGCTCCTTCCCTTCTCTTTTATGAATGAAAGAAAAATTCAACATTTTTATCGTACTAATTTGTGAATTAAAAAACCTAATTTATTTTCGTTGCAACAATCCGTTTGATTGATAAATAATCCTTGCAGTTTAGTGTTTTTTCAATGACTCTCTGGGACACATGCATGTTCTATGAATTTCTAAACGGGAGTCCATACCTGGAATAGAGGGAATATAATTACTTTATCTTAATAATGGGCGTACATAGATATACTGTAGAGCCAGGAATTTCTCAGTACTTTTTCTCGGTGTTTAGTCCTGTGGTGAAATGGTTACCACTTCGGGCTCTGAGTAGGATAAATTATATAGTTGTTATAGTTGCCTATATACTTTTGTAAATACAAAAGAATGCAAACGCCTCATCAGAAAGTTGAACTCTGGACCCCTGTATTACAAGACCAGTGCTCTAACCACTGAGATAATGAGGCGTATGTGCAAGCTTAACACGAATATAATTATATGAACACTTTATCTTAATAAGGTGGATGCGCGAAGCAAACTACATAATTATATACTATGCAGCCAACATTCGTCAGTAAGTTTGATAGATTTTTAGGGTCTGTGGTGTAATGGTTATCACTTCGGACTCTGACTTCGAGAATCGGAGTTCAATTCTTGTTAGAAACTCTTTGAAAACATTCATTCTCCGTCTTTATGTATTTTTTTATTTCAGGCTTTCTCTTACAGGTATCTAAGAATATAGCATATGACAGGTATGCTGCACGGAACGCTCAGAGAGAGTAGCATATAGTGGTAGAGCATCCGACTGCAGGTTGACAGGTCACTGGAGTCAGTGGTTCAACTCCGCTCGCTCCTTCCTGTTCTATAAATTAAAGAAAAATTAAATATTTTTATGGTACCCATATAGTGCATAAAAATCCAAATTTATTTTCGTGGGAAACAGCCGTACGTTTGATAAACAATCCATGCAGTTTAGGTTTTTTGAATGACTCTCTGGGACACATGCATGTTCTATATTATATTTGTAAACCAGGGCTCCATACCTGGAATAGGGGGAATATATGAAAATACTTCATTTTAATAATGTGCGTGTATATACTATACATCACAGCGCGGGTCAGATGTATATGATGAGTCGTCAAAAGATTGCAGAATACGTATTCGGAAGAAAAATTGGACTTTTTCATGCTATTCAAAAGGTTTCCCTTTGATAGCGGTACAGAAATACACAATTGGGAACCAGCGATTAGATTTCCGGGTTAAAATGTCTCAAACACCAATTTCTGCTGTGTCTTTCAGTAGATGGTTAGGTTCTGTGGTGTAATGGTTAGCACTTCGGACTCTGAATCCGGGAATCCGAGTTCAATTCTCGGTTGGACCTTGCTGGAACTGTTAATTTTATGTTTTTATGTGAATTTTTTAGCTCTGGTTTTCTCTTATAGCCCATTTGAGAAAAAATATATGTTTTTGAATAAGATTTCGAAAAGATCTTTTTTATTGAATGATAACTTTAGCAGGAAATGGTTTCGATCCATTGACCTCTGGGTTATGGGCCCAGCACGCTTCCACTGCGCCACCCTGCTTGCTACACACTGCTTCTATGCTATGAATATAAAACTTGTGCTATTTCGAATAAGGTAGACAGCAAGAAATGTTTTTTTAGGAGAACAGCATCAACAGGTATGCACGATCAGGGAGTGTAGCTCAGTGGTAGAGCATTCGATTGCAGATCGAGAGGTCAGTGGTTCAACTCCGCTCGCTCCCTTCTCTTTTATGAATGAAAAAAAAATCCAACATTTTTATCGTACTAATTAGTGAATTAAAAAACCCAAATTTATTTTCCTTGCAACAATCCGTTTGCTTGATAAATAATCCTTGCAGTTTAGTGTTTCTTCAATGACTCTCTGGGACACATGCATGTTCTATAAATTTGTAAAACGGGAGTCCATACCTGGAATACAGGGAATGTAATTACTTTATCTTAATAATGGGCGTGCATAGATATACTGTAGAGCCGGGACTTTCTCAGTAATTTTTCTCGGTGTTTAGTCCTGTGGTGAAATGGTTACCACTTCGGGCTCGGAGTAGGATAATTATTAGTTCTATAGTTGCCTATATACTTTTGTAAATACAAAAGAATGCAAAAGCCTCATCAGAGAGTTGAACTCTGGACCCCTGGTTTACAAGACCAGTGCTCTAACCACTGAGATAATGAGGCGTATGTGCAAGCTTAACACGAATATAATTATATGAACACTTTATCTTAATAAGGTGGATGCGCGTAGCAAACTACATAATTATATACTATGCAGCCAACATTCGTCAGTAAGTTTGATAGATTTTTAGGGTCTGTGGTGTAATGGTTATCACTTCGGACTCTGACTTCGAGAATCGGAGTTCAATTCTTGTTAGAAACTCTTTGAAAACATTCATCCTCCGTCTTTACGTACTTTTTTATTTCAGGCTTTCTCTTACAGGTATCTAAGAATATAGCATATGACAGGTATGCTGCACGGAACACTCAGAGAGAGTAGCATATAGTGGTAGAGCATCCGACTGCAGGTTGACAGGTCACTGGAGTCAGTGGTTTAACTCCGCTCGCTCCTTCCTGTTCTATAAACTAAAGAAAAGTTAAATATTTTTATTGTACCCATTAGTGCATGAAAAATCCCAATTTATTTTCGTGGGAAAAAGCCGTACGTTTGATAAACAATCCATGCAGTTTAGGTTTTTTGAATGACTCTCTGGGCACATGAATGTTCTATATTATATTTGTAAACCAGAGCACCATACCTGGTAGAGGGGAATATATATAAAAATACTTCATCTTATTAATGCGCGTGTTTAGACTATACATCACATTACGGGTCAGATGTGTATGATGAGCTGTTAATAAAAAAAGCAGTGCTAAACTCAAGTTGCAATCTCCCGATAAACTTTTTCCATGCAGTATCAATCCTATCAATATACATGCAAGAAGGAGATCTAGTATGCATAAATGTAGACGTTGTAGACCTTATCAATCATCATATACAAGTACTGAACATCAGGAAAATGAATTCGTGCGACTTTTTTATAGTGCGTAGCACATTTTTTATAACTCAAGAATAATTTGTAACTCAAAAAAAACACTGTAAAATTTTCGACTATCATATCACCGTATGATTACCATTGCCATCGTCTAAAGGATAATCTCATGGACGGTGTTTGTGAATGCTACTGAATTGATCGACCAAACTTAACCACTAATGTTTTCCCTTTTAGGTTTAGCTTATCAGGAATAACTATTTTTCGCTGGTGATTCATTTTACCTTTTTTAGAAAAGTTACGGATTTGCCTTATTAGCTCGGTGTTAGAGCACTGGTCTCGTAAACCAGGGGTCCGGAGTTCAACTCACTTATAAGGCTTAATTTTTTTTAACTGTCTATGGTGAGGGTGAGTAAAAGACTTAAATATTTGTGATCATTACGCATTCAATATTCGCCGTGAAAAAATTTACCTTTAAAATATGTTTTTTGAAACATTTGTTTATATTTCTATTTGTGCATACATTTTTTTCTGGGTGCCTCCTTAGCTCAGTGGTTAGAGCACTGGTCTTGTAAACCAGGGGTCCAGAGTTCGAATCTCTGACGAGGCTCTTCACATTTTCCACCTAAACTCAATAAGTATTTGATTTCTATACTAATTCATTGTATTTTATTGTGTTCTATTTTTATCATCAACCAAGAGCAAAGCTTGTTCATATAGGTAACGTACCTAACCCTTAAACTTGGGCATGGTAAATAATGAAACTTCTTGTGTAGGCTCATCTTATATAAGTTCTAATTTGAAATAAAAAAGCGTGTAATATCTTATGCTGTAGAGAACAACTAATAAAAATAAAAACTTAACGTCCCGGACCAAAACTGCTAAAGCTCGAAATCAGAATTAGCAGCCATTGATTGCAGTTGAATTGCTGTCTCGGATAAGCTGCTGAATGCTGTGATGCACAATGACTGATGCATGATCTATTTACACGCCCTGTGAACTGCCTGATTTCTATCAATAATCTATTCCTATGACGGGGATGTGAGATTGGCGATTTCGTTGCTGTAGTGCACAGTTTGGCAATTTTTGATCCACACTTTCAATGCTGTTTGTCTTTCTGCTGTGGAGATTGGCCCTGCGATTCTTGACTTACGAATATTCTGAAGAAAGCGATAGACATAGGTAGTGACAGACAGTAGTTTTGCTAATGAACTGTACCGAGCTGTGTCAATGACGATGTGAATTCCCGACTTTGTGTTTCTGGGTTAGTTTCGCTTGATGTGATTGTAGTTGGTTCTACCGTCTCTTTTTCGAAAAGGGAGAGGTTTATTATGCGTGAGGGATTCCAAAGTGGCCATTCTGATTCTTGTAGTAACCATGTCGGTCCCTTTTCCCACAAAGACGATGATTGTAACTGGGATGGTGTGATGCCACAGGTCAGCAAATCAGCTGGGTTTTGATCGGTTTTGCAGTGGTTCCAAGTTGATGTGGGAAACTGGTTTTTCATTTCCTTAATGCGATGCATTATGAACTGTTTTGTGGTTTGTTGTTATTGAGCCAATGTAGTACTATTTCACTGTCGGTCCAGAGCTTTACCTTTAGGTTGGGATATCTGGAACTAAGGGTACAGGATAGGAAATTAGCTAGTCGTGTTCCGATTACGGCCGCCATTAATTCCAACTGGGGAAGGGTTAGTTCCTTCATGGGTGCGACTCGAGATTTTGCCATGATGAGTGACGATTGGTTCTCATTAGTAAGGTATGGGACAGCTCCATAGGCATCGACAAATACATGGATGTATGTTGTGGACGTTGGGAAGGGAGTTTGGGGAAAGTATTTCCTTGGTATAGAAATGTTGATTAATTCTTGTAGATCCTTTGTAATGTTTAACCACTTGTTTTTCAGTTCAAGAGGTAATGGTTCATCCCACTCCAGTTCGTTTTGCCACAGTTCTTGGATGAACAGTTTGGCTTTGATGGTCACAGGTAATAGGAAGCCTAGAGGGTCGTAGATTTTGGAGGAGATTTGCAATACATGACGTTTAGTGATAGTTGAGGGTGTGTAGCCTGGGGTTGATGGGAAGGCTAGAGTATCTGTCGATGGGTTCCATTTTAAACCGAGGATGTTGACTATGGGTTTTGGATAAGCTGTTCCGTCCTTTACAGCTATTTCTTGGAGCGAAGGACTCTTTGTTGTCCAAGAGTGGAGATTGAAGTGTGCATCGTGCAATAACGTGCATGATAGATCGGGCTTCGTTGTAGTATTGGATACTTCTCGTTTCTTGGTCACAGCCAGAGATAATGTTGTCGACATAAATATTGTCCCTTATGTTTTAAGCTGTGGGTAGATCGTAGTTTTCTAGGTGGGAACGAAGGGTAGCATTCAACATAAAGGGGGAGCTTGTTGATCCAAAAAGGACGGTTTTGAAGCGGAAGGTGTCAAATTTGCTCTCTGGGTTTGTAGGGTCTGACAGCCAAAGAAATCTAGTGAAGTCTCGATCACTTTCATCGAGTCCCAAATGGAGGAAGGCTTTCTCAATGTCGGCGGATAGGCCATAGGTGAATGAGCGGAACCGTAGTAAAATAGCCGGCACACATGTCATTTAAGAACGGTGGGCCAGTGAGGACAGTCATTCAAACTAGGAGAATTCGGTGATGAGTGAAAGCTGCAGTCGAAGACAACTCTGACTGGTGTTGTTGTCGATTCCTTCTGGATGGGGTGGTGTGGAATGTAATGTGTTTTATCAGTTGGTTTGGTTTCTTCAACTTTTTCAATGAATCCTCGTTTGGTTTGCTCTTTGATAATGTCCCCGTACTGTTTCAGAAGGTCAGGGGTAGCGGTAAGTCGACGTATCATTGCTCGGGTGCGACGCTCACATGCCAAGTAATTGTCTGGGAGTGCTGGTATATCATCTTTCCATGGGAATTTAGCTGTATAACTGCCATTTGGGTTTCTGGTAATGGAGGTGTCAATGTAGTTTCCCAGGAAATCTCCTTGGTTTTCGGTGAGGGAGGGTGGAGTAATGCCGATCGACTCGAGGGACCAAAACTTTTCTAGGTCAAATTCTGTTTGCTTGGTAGATTTGATTGCTTGTAACAAATTTACAAGTGTAGTGGGAGGTCGGAAGGGTGATGGTAATGGCCCAGAATGGAGATAGCCGAGTTTGGACGCAACAGCAGTGGGGCCCTGGCCGCGAATCACTTTGTCTTCTATAATATCCCAATAATGGTCAGCTCCAATAAGTAATGATACGCGAAAGTCCTCTTGAGTTGTTATAGGATGTGCTAGGGTTAGATCCTTCAGATGTGGCATGTCGGTTATGTGCTGGCGATTGGGATCTGGAGGGGTGTTGCTATCTCATCAACTACAAGAACTTCCAATGGAATTTGTTGTCCAGTACGAGTAATGATAAAAACCGTGGTCAATGGGAGGTGACGTCTAGATGGGGTTTGGGCACCAAAGGCTGATAGTGAAATTTCCTCTGTTTGGGTGGGCAAAACTCCGAGTTGCTTCGTTAGATCGGTGGTAATAAAGGACCGTTGAGCTCCTTCATCAAGAAGGATATTGGCGTCACATGTTAGTTGCCCTGTGCTGACAGTTGCAATTGCTGTTTTTAGGAGGGAAACATGCCGTACTGTTGCGGAATGGGTGGATGGGACAAGGGTTGCATGGGTAGATGTTGATTGTTGTGTATTTGCCATAGAGGAGGGAACCTGAGGATTGCTTTGTGTGTTTTGAGGAGTAGGGAGGGAAGGTTGGGGTGGAAATGTAGGGAGAGGAGGTGGTGGTTGGGGTGTAAATGTAGGGGGAGGAGGTGGTGTTGTGATTGGGACATAGGGTAGTATGGTGTTTACTCTTACATTTCAGACAACGGAATTTTGATTGGCAGTTAGATGATTTGTGATTTCCCAGGCAATTGAAACACAGTTTTTCCCTTTTTACTATTGACCATCTCTCTTGACAATCCTTTACAACATTACAGTTGTGGGTAGGGTGTGGTCCTTTGCAGTAGGCACATCGTTTTATGACATTTCCTGGCTTGTGCTTGGTGGTATAATGCTGGTTCCCTTGTGTTTGTGTTAGAAATGAACCCGCTGTTGTGTGTTTAGGTGATGGTAGTTTGGCTTGCATAGGCTGGAATGAGCACCAGCTTCTAGAATTCTTATTTCTTTACGAATAGATTCTCTTAGTTGTGTAAATTTCCATTCATGACTGTCATGGTCGCGGGCCAAGTTTGTTCGGACTTGCTGTGGCAATTTCCCAGAATGATTGGGACTAGGAGGTCTCCATAATTGCTGTGGGATTTTCCAAGAGATTCCAAACCCCTGATGTGGTTCTTCATTGTGTCATAGAACAGTTGTAAACTTGCTAGTTCATAGTTGGGGTTTGGCAATTCAAGTAAACAGTGCATGTGCGCATTAATCACTTTGGTTGGGTCACCGAATCTTTCCTTTAGGAGTTGGACAGCTTTGGTATAGTTGTGATTTGTAAGGGGAAACCCTGTAATAGCTCTTGATGCATCCCCCACCAGTTGGGCCTTAAGATAACTAAACTTTTGTACATCCCCTAGGGTTGGATTGGTGTGGACTGTGGCTTCAAATGAGTCCCAGAATGTAAACCACTGTAGTGGGTTCCCAGAAAATGTTGGAAGGTTTAATTTTGGTAAACGACTATTTTGATTGAGAGGGCTAGGGTGATGGGGGGTAGTTGATGGTGGGGTTGTTGGAAGTACTGGTGTAACAACTGGGGTTTCTATTTGTAATTGAGTCTCTGTAGGAGGGGGGACAGTCTCTTGTTGAGCAATCTCATTAGGGGTCCCCGAGTGTGTTTGATCATTTGTGTTGACGGATGTTGAGGAGGTTTGATCTCTTGCATTTTCTACGACTACTTGAGGTACTTCAGAGAGAGGGTTACTCGGAGACAACTTAGTTGATTGAAAGCGTTCAATAGTGCTACTTATCTGTGCTATTGTCTCGTCAATTTCTTCTTTGATGTCTTCAGATTGGAAATTTCTTTCTCGAGTTCTTTCGGTTCTTCGACCAACGCTACGATTTTTTCGTCCAGTTCTTCCAGAATCGACCTTTTCCGAGTCAATTGATCAATGATTCGCTTTATCGATGTAATATCACTGTCCGTTAGAGAATCCTCTTTCGTTAGAATATTTGCCGCCTTCTTGATTGTTTGTGTCAAATGGGCTCGATAGCCCGCTCGTGATGCTTGCAATTTTTGTAATTTTCCGCCATAATCCTGGTCACGGCACCAAATTATGTAGAGTATAATATATATGACGGAAAGGATTTGATAACTTTGTTTTATTTCGTGGATTAGATCGATAGAAATAGTACAAACGTGAAACATGTAAACTAGAATTCTATTGTCGTTAGCGGAACACATGTTCTCCACTTTGCGCGCATGCGCTAAGAGTACTGAACTATATATGTGTCACTGGAATGTTCACATATCTTCGACAAAAACTTTTCCCATGTGAGGAATGGTCCCAGAGACACTGAATGATTCACTTCGTTTTGTTAAACATATTTATAAACATAATAATATACAAAGGTTTTCTTCTGATCTCACTCGCTCGCTCCATGTTCAAAAATGACAAAAGCACATGTTATTGTTCTCTTCCATGAATTAACATAATTTCACTATAAATGTCAATCCTAGCTCTCGCGCTGTCTCACAGTTTCTAACACCCTCCCCCCATTAAAGTGTCCTGGCTGACAGCTTTAATGTCACTCATCGTCCTTCGTTTCATTCCTCTTCTTCTTCGTTCATTACAATTCCGACTATACGATTTCTTGCCGTTACTTTCGCTGCTCTCGAAGGTCTCTCACTAGCGCCTTGCTTATCGTTATTTCCCTCATTAGGAGTTGCTAAACTGGATTTCATTATCCCGACAAGCCTCTGGAAGAAGCCACCCCACCAGGGGGCTCTAGACAAATTAAATTGCCAAGTTATCCTCTGCGTCGTTAGGTAGTTAAACAAGTCGGTATCCTTAGTAAGACTGTCTAGCCACTGTTTGGTCGCTTTTAAGGTTAACGCATTATCACTCACGAACTTGTTTGGTGTACCGCAACTACCAACGAACTCTTTAAACCCTTTCTTGAATTCGTCAGCGTCCATGCTCTTGCTCAACTTCAGATGAACGGCTCTTGTCGTAGAGCAGGTGTAAAGAGCAACGTAAGCCTTGCTCGTTGACTTTCGGTTATCTCTGTAGAGAAGGGGGCCAGCAAAGTCCATCATATACAAGTACCGAACATCAGGAAAATGAATTCGTGCGACTTTTTTTATAGTGCGTGGCACATTTTTCATAACTCAAGAATAATTTGTAACTCAAAAATAACACTGTAACATTTTCAACTATCATATCACCGTATGAATACCATTGCCATCGTCTACAGGATAATCTCATTAATGGTGTTTGTGAAAGCTACTGAATTGATCGACCAAACTTTAACACTAATATTTTCCCTTTTAGTTTTAGCTTAGCAGGAATAACTATTTTTCGCCGATGATTCATTTTACCTTTTTCAAAAGTATTACGGGTTTGCCTTATTAGCTCAGTGGCTTTTCCCATGCAGCATCAATCCTATCAATATACATGCAAGGAGGAGATCTAGTATGCATAAATGTAGACGTTGTAGGCATGTCAACAATGAAGACCTTGTCAATCATCATAATTATACAAGTACTGAACATCAGGAAAATGAATTCGTGCGACTTTTTTATAGTGCGTGGCACATTTTTCATAACTTAAGAATAATTTGTAATTCAAAAATAACACTAAAACATTTTCAATTCATATCACCGTATGATTACCATTGCCATCGTCTACAGAAATCTCATAACGTGTTTGTGAAAGCTACAGAATTGATCGACCAAACTTTAACACTAATATTTTTCCGTATAGTTTGAGCTTGGCAGGAATAACTATTTTTCGCCGATGATTCATTTTACCTTTTTCAAAAGTATTACGGGTTTGCCTTATTAGCTCAGTGGTTAGAGCACTGGTCTCGTAAACCAGGGGTCAGGAGTTCAACTCTCTGATAAAGCTTGATTTTTTTTAACTGTGTATGGTAAGGGTGAGTAAAAGACTTAAATATTTGTGATCATTACGCATTTAATAATCGCCGTGAAAAAATTTACCTGCAAAATACGTTTTTTGAAACATTTGTTTACATTTCTATTTGCGCATGTTTTTTATCTGGGTGCCTCCTTAGCTCAGTGGTTAGAGCACTGGTCTAGTGAACCAGGGGTCCAGAGTTCAAATCTCTGAGGAGGCTTTCCACATTTTCCACTTAAACTTAATAAATATCTACGAACATGAACGAGTGTTTTGACCGGCTTCTTGTATATAACGATTTTTGCGCGATTGAGTTTCTTTCTTAGCTTTTAAGAAAAAAAGCAGTGTTGAACTCAAGTTGCAATCTCCCGATAAAACTTTTCCCATGCAGCATCAATCCTATCAATATACATGCAAGGAGGAGATCTAGTATGCATAAATGTAGACGTTGTAGGCATGTCAACAATGAAGACCTTATCAATCATCATATACAAGTACTGAACATCAGGAAAATGAATTCGTGCGACTTTTTTATAGTGCGTGGCACATTTTTCATAACCCAAGAATAATTTGTAACTCAAAAATAACACTGTAACATTTTCAACTATCATATCACCGTATGATTACCATTGCAATCGTCTACAGGATAATCTCAGTAACGGTGTTTGTGAAAGCTACAGAATTGATCGACCAAACTTTAACACTAATATTTTTCCTTTTAGTTTTAGCTTGGCAGGAATAACTATTTTTCGCCGATGATTCATTTTACCTTTTTCAAAACAATTACGGGTTTGCCTTATTAGCTCTGTGGTTAGAGCACTGCATGGTCTCGTAAACCAGGGGTCCGGAGTTCAACTCTCTGATAAAGCTTGATTTTTTTTAACTGTGTATGGTAAGGGTGAGTAAAAGACTTAAATATTTGTGATCATTACGCATTTAATAATCGCCGTGAAAAAATTTACCTGCAAAATACGTTTTTTGAAACATTTGTTTACATTTCTATTCGCGCAAGGTTTTTTTTCTCGGTGCCTCCTTAGCTCAGTGGTTAGAGCACTGGTCTAGTAAACCAGGGGTCCAGAGTTCGAATCTCTGAAAAGGCTTTCCACATTTTCAACTTTAACTTAACAAGTATCTACGAACATGAACGAGTGTTTTGACCGGCTTCTTGTATATAACGATACTGAACAAAGTTTCATGACTTGTTCTTTATAAATCAATATCTATAATAATTCATTGGGTTTTATTGACATGTGTTCCATTGTTATCATCAACCAAGAGCAAAGCTTGTTCATATAGGTAACGTGTACCTAACCCTTAAACTTGGGCATGGTAAATAATGAAACTTCTTATGTAGGCTCATCTTATATAAGTTCTAATTTGAAATAAAAAAGCGTGTAATATCTTATACTTTAGAGAACAACTAATAAAAATAAAAACTTAACCCCATGACCAAAACTGCTAAGGCTCGAAATCAGAATTAGCAGCCATTGATTGCAGTTTAATTGCTGTCTCGGATATGCTGCTGAATGCTGTGATGCACAATCACTGATGCATGATCTATTTACACGCCCTGTGAACTGCCTGATTTCTATCATAATTAATTCCTATGATAAAAGCTTCCGCCAACCGTCACAGCGAGTTCCCCGAGACCCTTTCTTTTTTCTCAGTCTTATTATAATTCCAAAATTCTGCTGGCAATTGAAAAGCAGTTTGGAAGGCATACCAATTCCAGAGAACCTATTAATGTGCCCACGACGTAAAATCTGTGGTAAAATAAACAGGTAAGTTCCAAGCTATCCGTGGTAAAGCAAAATAAGCGACTCCTAAGCAATTATGTAGTCGTGGCCGAGTGGTTAAGGCGACAGACTTGAAATCTGTTGGGATATTCCCGCGCAGGTTCAAATCCTGCCGACTACGACTCTTAATAGTCCGAAAGATGATCATGTAACACGGAGAAGTTGTTTGCCACAGGTGGAATTTCGTTTGAAAACATACGACATAATATTTTTTTCATTTTTTAAAAAATACCAGTCAGAGCAGTTAAAATTTCTAATACTTGATGTGAAATGGTTAATATTTATACCCTTTTAACGCAAATTTATGCATTCCCATTCGGTTACAAAAAAATAATGTAAATAAACATGGTGATTGGACTAAAACGTAATTACCTCTTGTCAAAGGGACCTCTATTCAGAAATTATTGCTTTTTTATAGCTTGTTTTCAACAGCAAAATGGGATGTTTTCCGCACGAATTAACGGAAGTCTCTTGAACCTTAGTTTTTCATGTAATATACCGGATTTTTTTAAAATTACACCGAAAGATAATGAACTATTTCCCCAGGTGTGGCTTGCTGGTCTAGTGGTATGATTCTCGCTTTGGGTGCGAGAGGTCACGGGTTCGATTCCCGTGCAAGCCCTGATGCCCTCATACTTGAAATTTTTGCGCGATTGAGTTTCTTTCTTAGCTTTTAAGAAAAAAAGCAGTGTTGAACTCAAGTTGCAATCTCCCGATAAAACTTTTCCCATGCAGCATCAATCCTATCAATATACATGCAAGGAGGAGATCTAGTATGCATAAATGTAGACGTTGTAGGCATGTCAACAATGAAGACCTTTCAATCATCATATACAAGTACTGAACATCAGGAAAATGAATTCGTGCGACTTTTTTATAGTGCGTGGCACATTTTTCATAACCAAGAATAATTTGTAACTCAAAAATAACACTGTAACATTTTCAACTATCATATCACCGTATGATTACCATTCCATCGTTACAGATAATCTCATTAACGGTGTTTGTGAAAGCTACAGAATTGATCGACCAAACTTTAACACTAATATTTTTCCTTTTAGTTTAGCTTGGCAGGAATAACTATTTTTCGCCGATGATTCATTTTACCTTTTTCAAAAGTATTACGGTTTGCCTTATTAGCTCAGTGGTTAGAGCACTGGTCTCGTAAACCAGGGGTCCGGAGTTCAACTCTCTGATAAGCTTGATTTTTTTTAACTGTGTATGGTAAGGGTGAGTAAAAGACTTAAATATTTGTGATCATTACGCATTTAATAATCGCCGTGAAAAAATTTACCTGCAAAATACGTTTTTTGAAACATTTGTTTACATTTCTATTCGCGCAAGGTTTTTTTCTGGGTGCCTCCTTAGCTCAGTGGTTAGAGCACTGGTCTAGTAAACCAGGGGTCCAGAGTTCGAATCTCTGAGGAGGCTTTCCACATTTTCACTTAAACTTAATAAGTATCTACGAACATGAACGAGTGTTTTGACCGGCTTCTTGTATATAACGATACTGAACAAAGTTTCATGACTTGTTCTTTATAAATCAATATCTATAATAATTCATTGGGTTTTATTGACATGTGTTCCATTGTTATCATCAACCAAGAGCACAGCTGGTTCATATAGGTAACGTATACCTAACCCTTAAACTTGGGCATGGTAAATAATGAAACTTCTTATGTAGGCTCATCTTATATAAGTTCTAATTTGAAATAAAAAAGCGTGTAATATCTTATACTGTAGAGAACAACTAATAAAAATAAAAACTTAACCCCATGACCAAAACTGCTAAGGCTCGAAATCAGAATTAGCAGCCATTGATTGCAGTTTAATTGCTGTCTCGGATATGCTGCTGAATGCTGTGATGCACAATCACTGATGCATGATCTATTTACACGCCCTGTGAACTGCCTGATTTCTATCAATTATTAATTCCTATGATAAAAGCTTCCGCCAACCGTCACAGCGAGTTCCCCGAGACCCTTTCTTTTTTCTCAGTCTTATTATAATTCCAAAATTCTGCTGGCAATTGAAAAGCAGTTTGGAAAGCATACGAATTCCAGAGAACCTATTAATGTGCCCACGACGTAAAATCTGTGGTAAAATAAAATGGTAAGTTCCAAGCTATCCGTGGTAAAGCAAAATAAGCGACTCCTAAGCAATTATGTAGTCGTGGCCGAGTGGTTAAGGCGACAGACTTGAAATCTGTTGGGATATTCCCGCGCAGGTTCAAATCCTGCCGACTACGACTCTTAATGGTCCGAAAGATGATCATGTAACACGGAGAAGTTGTTTGCCACCAGGTGGAATTTCTATTGAAAACATACGACATAATATTTTTTTTCATTTTTTAAAAAATACCAGTCAGAGCAGTTAAAATTTCTAATACTTGATGTGAAATGGTAATATTATACCCTTATAACGCAAATTCATGCATTCCCATTCGGTTACAAAAAAATAATGTAAATAAACATGGTGATTGGACTAAAACGTAATTACCTCTTGTCAAAGGGACCTCTATTCAGAAATTATTGCTTTTTATAGAATTGTTTTCAACAGCAAAATGGGATGTTTTCCGCACGAATTAACGGAAGTCTTGAACCTTAGTTTTTCATGTAATATACCGGATTTTTTTAAAATTACCGAAAGATAATGAATTTTCCCCAGGTGTGGCTTGCTGGTCTAGTGGTATGATTCTCGCTTTGGGTGCGAGAGGTCACGGGTTCGATTCCCGTGCAAGCCCTCATCGCCTTCATACTTGAAATTTTTACGCGATTGATTTTCTTTCTTAGCTTTTAAGAAAAAAAGCAGTGTTGAACTCAAGTTGCAATCTCCCGATAAAACTTTTCCCATGCAGCATCAATCCTATCAATATACATGCAAGGAGGAGATCTAGTATGCATAAATGTAGACGTTGTGGCATGTCAACAATGAAGACCTTGTCAATCATCATATACAAGTACTGAACATCAGGAAAATGAATTCGTGCGACTTTTTTATAGTGCGTGGCACATTTTTCACAACCAATAATTTGTACTCAAAAATAACACTGTAACATTTTCAACTATCATATCACCGTATGATTACCATTTCCATCGTTTACAAGATAATCTCATTAACGGTGTTTGTGAAAGCTACAGAATTGATCGACCAAACTTTAACACTAATATTTTTCCTTTTAGTTTAGCTTGGCAGGAATAACTATTTTTCGCCGATGATTCATTTTACCTTTTTCAAAAGTTTACGGGTTTGCCTTATTAGCTCAGTGGTTAGAGCACTGGTCTCGTAAACCAGGGGTCCGGAGTTCAACTCTCTGATAAGGCTTGATTTTTTTTAACTGTGATGGTAAGGGTAAAAGACTTAAATATTTGTGATCATTACGCATTTAATAATCGCCGTGAAAAAATTTACCTGCAAAATACGTTTTTTGAAACATTTGTTTACATTTCTATTCGCAAGTTTTTTTTCTGGGTGCCTCCTTAGCTCAGTGGTTAGAGCACTGGTCTAGTAAACCAGGGGTCCAGAGTTCGAATCTCTGAGGAGGCTTTCCACATTTTCACTTAAACTTAATAAGTATCTACGAACATGAACGAGTGTTTTGACCGGCTTCTTGTATATAACGATACTGAACAAAGTTTCATGACTTGTTCTTTATAAATCAATATCTATAATAATTCATTGGGTTTTATTGACATGTGTTCCATTGTTATCATCAACCAAGAGCAAAGCTTGTTCATATAGGTAACGTATACCTAACCCTTAAACTTGGGCATGGTAAATAATGAAACTTCTTATGTAGGCTCATCTTATATAAGTTCTAATTTGAAATAAAAAAGCGTGTAATATCTTATACTGTAGAGAACAACTAATAAAAATAAAAACTTAACCCCATGACCAAAACTGCTAAGGCTCGAAATCAGAATTAGCAGCCATTGATTGCAGTTTAATTGCTGTCTCGGATATGCTGCTGAATGCTGTGATGCACAATCACTGATGCATGATCTATTTACACGCCCTGTGAACTGCCTGATTTCTATCAATAATTAATTCCTATGATAAAAGCTTCCGCCAACCGTCACAGCGAGTTCCCCGAGACCCTTTCTTTTTTTCAGTCTTATTATAATTCCAAAATTCTGCTGGCAATTGAAAAGCAGTTTGGAAGGCATACCAATTCCAGAGAACCTATTAATGTGCCCACGACGTAAAATCTGTGGTAAAATAAACAGGTAAGTTCCAAGCTATCCGTTAAAGCAAAATAAGCGACTCCTAAGCAATTATGTAGTCGTGGCCGAGTGGTTAAGGCGACAGACTTGAAATCTGTTGGGATATTCCCGCGCAGGTTCAAATCCTGCCGACTACGACTCTTAATAGTCCAAAGATGATCATGTAACACGGAGAAGTTGTTTGCCACCAGGTGGAATTTCGTTTGAAAACATACGACATAATATTTTTTCATTTTTTAAAATACCAGTCAGAGCAGTTAAAATTTCTAATACTTGATGTGAAATGGTTAATATTATACCCTTTTAACGCAAATTTATGCATTCCCATTCGGTTACAAAAAAATAATGTAAATAAACATGGTGATTGGACTAAAACGTAATTACCTCTTGTCAAAGGACCTCTATTCAGAAATTATTGCTTTTTTATAGGCTTGTTTTCAACAGCAAAATGGGATGTTTTCCGCACGAATTAACGGAAGTCCTTGAACCTTAGTTTTTCATGTAATATACCGGATTTTTTTAAAATTACACCGAAAGATAATGAACTATTTCCCCAGGTGTGGCTTGCTGGTCTAGTGGTATGATTCTCGCTTTGGGTGCGAGAGGTCACGGGTTCGATTCCCGTGCAAGCCCTGATTGCCCTCATAACTTGAAATTTTTGCGCGATTGAGTTTCTTTCTTAGCTTTTAAGAAAAAAAGCAGTGTTGAACTCAAGTTGCAATCTCCCGATAAAACTTTTCCCATGCAGCATCAATCCTATCAATATACATGCAAGGAGGAGATCTAGTATGCATAAATGTAGACGTTGTAGGCATGTCAACAATGAAGACCTTATCAATCATCATATACAAGTACTGAACATCAGGAAAATGAATTCGTGCGACTTTTTTATAGTGCGTGGCACATTTTTCATAACCCAAGAATAATTTGTAACTCAAAAATAACACTGTAACATTTTCAACTATCATATCACCGTATGATTACCATTGCCATCGTCTACAAGATAATCTCAGTAACGGTGTTTGTGAAAGCTACAGAATTGATCGACCAAACTTTAACACTAATATTTTTCCTTTTAGTTTTAGCTTGGCAGGAATAACTATTTTTCGCCGATGATTCATTTTACCTTTTTCAAAACAATTACGGGTTTGCCTTATTAGCTCAGTGGTTAGAGCACTGGTCTCGTAAACCAGGGGTCCGGAGTTCAACTCTCTGATAAGGCTTGATTTTTTTAACTGTGTATGGTAAGGGTGAGTAAAAGATTTAAATATTTGTGATCATTACGCATTTAATAATCGCCGTGAAAAAATTTACCTGCAAAATACGTTTTTTGAAACATTTGTTTACATTTCTATTCGCGCAAGCTTTTTTTCTAGGTGCCTCCTTAGCTCAGTGGTTAGAGCACTGGTCTAGTAAACCGGGGGTCCAGAGTTCGAATCTCTGAGGAGGCTTTCCACATTTTCTACTTAAACTTAATTAGTATCTACGAACATGAACGAGTGTTTTGACCGGCTTCTTGTATATAACGATACTGAACAAAGTTTCATGACTTGTTCTTTATAAATCAATATCTATAATAATTCATTGGGTTTTATTGACATGTGTTCCATTGTTATCATCAACCAAGAGCAAAGCTTGTTCATATAGGTAACGTATACCTAACCCTTAAACTTGGGCATGGTAAATAATGAAACTTCTTATGTAGGCTCATCTTATATAAGTTCTAATTTGAAAAAAAAAGCGTGTAATATCTTATCCTGTAGAGAACAACTAATAAAAATAAAAACTTAACCCCATGACCAAAACTGCTAAGGCTCGAAATCAGAATTAGCAGCCATTGATTGCAGTTTAATTGCTGTTTCGGATATGCTGCTGAATGCTGTGATGCACAATCACTGATGCATGATCTATTTACACGCCCTGTGAACTGCCTGATTTCTATCAATGATTAATTCCTATGATAAAAGCTTCCGCCAACCGTCACAGCGAGTTCCCCGAGACCCTTTCTTTTTTTCAGTCTTATTATAATTCCAAAATTCTGCTGGCAATTGAAAAGCAGTTTGGAAGGCATCCAATTCCAGGAACCTATTAATGTGCCCACGACGTAAAATCTGTGGTAAAATAAACAGGTAAGTTCCAAGCTATCCGTGGTAAAGCAAAATAAGCGACTCCTAAGCAATTATGTAGTCGTGGCCGGGTGGTTAAGGCGACAGACTTGAAATCTGTTGGGATATTCCGCGCAGGTTCAAATCCTGCCGACTACGACTCTATAGTCCGAAAGATGTTCATACGGAAATTGTTTGCCACCAGGTGGAATTTCGTTTCTTTCAAAACATACGACATAATATTTTTTTAATTTTTTAGAAAATACCAGTCAGAGCAGTTAAAATTTCTAATTACTAAAAAATGTAAAACAGGTATGCACGATCAGGGAGTGTAGCTCAGTGGTACAGCATTCGACTCCACATGCATGTTATAAAAATTTGTAAAACGGGGGTCCATACCAGGAATACAGGGAATATAATTACTTTATCTTAATAATGGGCGTGCATAGATAAACTGTAGAGCCAGGAATTTCTCAGTAATTTTTCTAGGTCTTTATGTCCTGTGGTGTAATGGTTATCACTTCGGACTCTCACTTCGAGAACCGGAGCTCAACTCTTGGTAGAAACTCTTTGAAAACATTCATTCTCCGCCTTTATGTATTTTTTTATTTCAGGCTTTCTCTTACAGGTATCCAAGAATATAGCATATGACAGGTATGCTGCATGGAACGCTCAGAGAGAGTAGCATATAGTGGTAGAGCATCCGACTGCTGGTTGACAGGTCACTGGGGTCAGTGGTTCAACTCCGCTCGCTCCTTCCTGCTCTATAAATGAAAGAAAACTTAAACATTTTTATGGTACCCATTAGTGCATGAAAAATCCCAATTTATTTTCGTGGGAAAAAGCCGTACGTTTGATAAGCAATCCAAGCAGTTTAGGTAATTTGAATGACTCTCTGGGACACATGCATGTTCTATATTATATTTGTAAACCAGGGCTCCATACCTCGAATAGGGGGAATATATGTAAATACTTCATCTTAATAATGTGCGTGTATATAGACTATACATCACAGCGCGGGTCAGATGTATATGATGAGTCGTCAAAAGATTGCAGAATACGTATTCGGAAGAAAATTTGAACTTTTTCATGCTATTCAAAAGGTTTCTCTTTGATAGCGGTACAGAAATACACGATTGGGAACCAGCGATTAGATTTCCGGGTTGAAATGTCTCAAACACCAATTTCTGCTGTGTCTTTCTGTAGATGGTTAGGTTCTGTGGTGTAATGGTTAGCACTTCGGACTCTGAATCCGGGAATCCGAGTTCAATTCTCGGTAGAACCTTGCTGGAATTGTTAATTTTATGTCTTTATGTAAATTTTTTAGCTCTGGTTTTCTCTTATAGCCCATTTGAGAAAAAATACATGTTTTTGAATAAGATTTCGAAAAGATCTTTTTTATTGAAATGATAAATTTAGCAGGAAATGGTTTCGATCCATTGACCTCTGGGTTATGGGCCCAGCACGCTTCCACTGCGCCACCCTGCTTGCTACACACTGCTTCTATGCTATGAATTAAAACTTGTGCTATTTCGAATAAGGTAAGAACAGCAAGAAATGTTGTTTTAGGAGAATAGCATCAAACAGGTATACACGATCAGGGAGTGTAGCTCAGTGGTAGATGATTCGACTGCAGATCGAGAGGTCAGTGGTTCAACTCCGCTCGCTCCCTTCTCTTTTATCAATGAAAAAAAATCCAACATTTTTACACGAATATAATTATATGAATACTTTATCTTAATAATGTGAATGCGCGAAGCAAACTACATAATTTTATACTATGCAGTCAACATTCGTCAGTAAGTTTGATAGATTTTTAGGGTCTGTGGTGTAATGGTTATCACTTCGGACTCTGACTTCGAGAATCGGAGTTCAACTCTTGGTAGAAACTCTTTGAAAACATTCATTCTCCGCCTTTATATATTTTTTTATTTCAGGCTTTCTCTTACAGGTATCTAAGAATATAGCATATGACAGGTATGCTGCATGGAACGCTCAGAGTGAGTAGCATATAGTGGTAGAGCATCCGACTGCTGGTTGACAGGTCACTGGGGTCAGTGGTTCAACTCCGCTCGCTCCTTCCTGTTCTATAAATGAAAGAAAACTTAAACATTTTTATGGTACCCATTAGTGCATGAAAAATCCCAATTTATTTTCGTGGGAAAAAGCCGTACGTTTGATAAACAATCCATGCAGTTTAGGTTTTTTGAATGACTCTCTGGGACACATGCATGTTGTATAATATATTTGTAAACCAGGGCTCCATACCTCGAATAGGGGGAATATATGTAAATACTTCATCTTAATTATGTGCGTGTATATAGACTATACATCACAGCGCGGGTCAGATGTATATGATGAGTCGTCAAAAGATTGCAGAATACGTATTCGGAAGAAAAATTGAACTTTTTCATGCTATTCAAAAGGTTTCTCTTTGATAGCGGTACAGAAATACACGATTGGGAACCAGCGATTAGATTTCCGGGTTGAAATGTCTCAAACACCAATTTCTGCTGTGTCTTTCTGTAGATGGTTAGGTTCTGTGGTGTAATGGTTAGCACTTCGGACTCTGAATCCGGGAATCCGAGTTCAATTCTCGGTAGAACCTTGCTGGAACTGTTGATTTTATGTCTTTATGTAAATTTTTTTGCTCTGGTTTTCTCTTATAGCCCATTTGAGAAAAAATATATGTTTTTGAATAAGATTTCGAAAAGATCTTTTTTATTGAAATGATAACTTTAGCAGGAAATGGTTTCGATCCATTGACCTCTGGGTTATGGGCCCAGCACGCTTCCACTGCGCCACCCTGCTTGCTGCACACTGCTTCTATGCTATGAATATAAAACTTGTGCTATTTCGAATAAGGTAAGAACAGCAAGAAATGTTGTTTTAGGAGAATAGCATCAAACAGGTATGCACGATCAGGGAGTGTAGCTATGTGGTAGAGCATTCGACTGCAGATCGAGAGGTCAGTGGTTCAACTCCGCTCGCTCCCTTCTCTTTTATCAATGAAAAAAAATCCAACATTTTTACACGAATATAATTATATGAATACTTTATCTTAATAATGTGAATGCGCGAAGCAAACTAAATAATTTTATACCATGCAGTCAACATTCGTCAGTAAGTTTGATAGATTTTTAGGGTCTGTGGTGTAATGGTTATCACTTCGGACTCTGACTTCGAGAATCGGAGTTCAACTCTTGGTAGAAACTCTTTGAAAACATTCATTCGCCGCCTTTATATATTTTTTTATTTCAGGCTTTCTCTTACAGGTATCTAAGAATATAGCATATGACAGGTATTTGCTGCATGGAACGCTCAGAGAGAGTAGCATATATAGTGGTAGAGCATCCGACTGCTGGTTGACAGGTCACTGGGGTCAGTGGTTCAACTCCGCTCGCTCCTTCCTGTTCTATAAATGAAAGAAAAATTAAACATTTTTATGGTACCCATTAGTGCATGAAAAATCCCAATTTATTTTCGTGGGAAAAAGCCGTACGTTTGATAAACAATCCATGCAGTTTAGGTTTTTTGAATGACTCTCTGGGACACATGCATGTTGTATATTATATTTGTAAACCAGGGCTCCATACCTGGAATAGGGGGAATATATGTAAATACTTCATCTTAATAATGTGCGTGTATATAGACTATACATCACAGCGCTGGTCAGATGTATATGATGAGTCGTCAAAAGATTGCAGAATACGTATTCGGAAGAAAAATTGAACTTTTTCATGCTATTCAAAAGGTTTCTCTTTGATAGCGGTACAGAAATACACGATTAGGAACCAGCGATTAGATTTCCGGGTTGAAATGTCTCAAACACCAATTTCTGCTGTGTCTTTCTTTAGATGGTTAGGTTCTGTGGTGTAATGGTTAGCACTTCGGACTCTGAATCCGGGAATCCGAGTTCAATTCTCGGTAGAACCTTGCTGGAACTGTTAATTTATGTCTTTATGTAAATTTTTTAGCTCTGGTTTTCTCTTATAGCCCATTTGAGAAAAAATACATGTTTTTGAATAAGATTTCGAAAAGATCTTTTTTATTGAAATGATAACTTTAGCAGGAAATGGTTTCGATCCATTGACCTCTGGGTTATGGGCCCAGCACGCTTCCACTGCGCCACCCTGCTTGCTACACACTGCTCCTATGCTATGAATATAAAACTTGTGCTATTTCGAATAAGGTAAGAACAGCAAGAAATGTTGTTTTAGGAGAATAGCATCAAACAGGTATACACGATCAGGGAGTGTAGCTCAGTGGTAGAGATTCGACTGCAGATCGAGAGGTCAGTGGTTCAACTCCGCTCGCTCCCTTCTCTTTTATCAATGAAAAAAAATCCAACATTTTACACGAATATAATTATATGAATACTTTATCTTAATAATGTGAATGCGCGAAGCAAACTACATAATTTTATACTATGCAGTCAACATTCGTCAGTAAGTTTGATAGATTTTTAGGGTCTGTGGTGTAATGGTTATCACTTCGGACTCTGACTTCGAGAATCGGAGTTCAACTCTTGGTAGAAACTCTTTGAAAACATTCATTCTCCGCTTATATATTTTTTTATTTCAGGCTTTCTCTTACAGGTATCTAAGAATATAGCATATGACAGGTATGCTGCATGGAACGCTCAGAGAGAGTAGCATATAGTGGTAGAGCATCCGACTGCTGGTTGACAGGTCACTGGGGTCAGTGGTTCAACTCCGCTCGCTCCTTCCTGTTCTATAAATGAAAGAAAACTTAAACATTTTTATGGTACCCATTAGTGCATGAAAAATCCCAATTTATTTTCGTGGGAAAAGCCGTACGTTTGATAAACAATCCATGCAGTTTAGGTTTTTTGAATGACTCTCTGGGACACATGCATGTTGTATATATTTGTAAACCAGGGCTCCATACCTCGAATAGGGGGAATATATGTAAATACTTCATCTTAATTATGTGCGTGTATATAGACTATACATCACAGCGCGGGTCAGATGTATATGATGAGTCGTCAAAAGATTGCAGAATACGTATTCGGAAGAAAAATTGAACTTTTTCATGCTATTCAAAAGTTTCTCTCTGATTAGCGATTATTTCCTTGAAATGTTACATTCGGATTGGAATCCGGGAATCCGAGTTCAATTCTCGGTAGAACCTTGCTGGAACTGTTGATTTTATGTCTTTATGTAAATTTTTTGCTCTGGTTTTCTCTTATAGCCATTTGAGAAAAAATATATGTTTTTGATAAGATTTCGAAAAGATCTTTTTTATTGAAATGATAAGTTTAGCAGGAAATGGTTTCGATCCATTGACCTCTGGGTTATGGGCCCAGCACGCTTCCACTGCGCCACCCTGCTTGCTGCACACTGCTTCTATGCTATGAATATAAAACTTGTGCTATTTCGAATAAGGTAAGAACAGCAAGAAATGTTGTTTTAGGAGAATAGCATCAAACAGGTATGCACGATCAGGGAGTGTAGCTCAGTGGTAGAGCATTCGACTGCAGATCGAGAGGTCAGTGGTTCAACTCCGCTCGCTCCCTTCTCTTTTATCAATGAAAAAAAATCCAACATTTTTACACGAATATAATTATATGAATACTTTATCTTAATAATGTGAATGCGCGAAGCAAACTACATAATTTTATACTATGCAGTCAACATTCGTCAGTAAGTTTGATAGATTTTAGGGTCTGTGGTGTAATGGTTATCACTTCGGACTCTGACTTCGAGAATCGGAGTTCAACTCTTGGTAGAAACTCTTTGAAAACATTCATTCTCCGCAATTATATATTTTTTTATTTCAGGCTTTCTCTTACAGGTATCTAAGAATATAGCATATGACAGGTATGCTGCATGGAACGCTCAGAGAGAGTAGCATATAGTGGTAGAGCATCCGACTGCTGGTTGACAGGTCACTGGGGTCAGTGGTTCCACTCCGCTCGCTCCTTCCTGTTCTATAAATGAAAGAAAACTTAAACATTTTTATGGTACCCATTAGTGCATGAAAAATCCCAATTTATTTTCGTGGGAAAAAGCCGTACGTTTGATAAACAATCCATGCAGTTTAGGTTTTTTGAATGACTCTCTGGGACACATGCATGTTGTATATTATATTTGTAAACCAGGGCTCCATACCTGGAATAGGGGGAATATATGTAAATACTTCATCTTAATTATGTGCGTGTATATAGACTATACATCACAGCGCGGGTCAGATGTATATGATGAGTCGTCAAAAGATTGCAGAATACGTATTCGGAAAAAAATTGAACTTTTTCATGCTATTCAAAAGGTTTCTCTTTGATAGCGGTACAGAAATACACGATTGGGAACCAGCGATTAGATTTCCGGGTTGAAATGTCTCAAACACCAATTTCTGCTGTGTCTTTCTGTAGATGGTTAGGTTCTGTGGTGTAATGGTTAGCACTTCGGACTCTGAATCCGGGAATCCGAGTTCAATTCTCGGTAGAACCTTGCTGGAACTGTTGATTTTATGTCTTTATGTAAATTTTTTTGCTCTGGTTTTCTCTTTTAGCCCATTTGAGAAAAAATATATGTTTTTGAATAAGATTTCGAAAGGATCTTTTTTATTGAAATGATAAGTTTAGCAGGAAATGGTTTCGATCCATTGACCTCTGGGTTATGGGCCCAGCACGCTTCCACTGCGCCACCCTGCTTGCTGCACACTGCTTCTATGCTATGAATATAAAACTTGTGCTATTTCGAATAAGGTAAGAACAGCAAGAAATGTTGTTTTAGAAGAATAGCATCAAACAAGTATGCACGATCAGGGAGTGTAGCTATGTGGTAGAGCATTCGACTGCAGATCGAGAGGTCAGTGGTTCAACTCCGCTCGCTCCCTTCTCTTTTATCAATGAAAAAAAATCCAACATTTTTACACGAATATAATTATATGAATACTTTATCTTAATAATGTGAATGCGCGAAGCAAACTACATAATTTTATACTATGCAGTCAACATTCGTCAGTAAGTTTGATAGATTTTTAGGGTCTGTGGTGTAATGGTTATCACTTCGGACTCTGACTTCGAGAATCGGAGTTCAACTCTTGGTAGAAACTCTTTGAAAACATTCATTCTCCGCCTTTATATATTTTTTTATTTCAGGCTTTCTCTTACAGGTATCTAAGAATATAGCATATGACAGGTATGCTGCATGGAACGCTCAGAGAGAGTAGCATATAGTGGTAGAGCATCCGACTGCTGGTTGACAGGTCACTGGGGTCAGTGGTTCAACTCCGCTCGCTCCTTCCTGTTCTATAAATGAAAGAAAACTTAAACATTTTTATGGTACCCATTAGTGCATGAAAAATCCCAATTTATTTTCGTGGGAAAAAGCCGTACGTTTGATAAACAATCCATGCAGTTTAGGTTTTTGAATGACTCTCTGGGACACATGCATGTTGTATATTATATTGTAAACCAGGGCTCCATACCTCGAATAGGGGGAATATATGTAAATACTTCATCTTAATATGTGCGTGTATATAGACTATACATCACAGCGCGGGTCAGATGTATATGATGAGTCGTCAAAAGATTGCAGAATACGTATTCGGAAGAAAAATTGAACTTTTTCATGCTATTCAAAAGGTTTCTCTTTGATAGCGGTACAGAAATACACGATTGGGAACCAGCGATTAGATTTCCGGGTTGAAATGTCTCAAACACCAATTTCTGCTGTGTCTTTCTGTAGATGGTTAGGTTCTGTGGTGTAATGGTTAGCACTTCGGACTCTGAATCCGGGAATCCGAGTTCAATTCTCGGTAGAACCTTGCTGGAACTGTTATTTTATGTCTTTATGTAAATTTTTTAGCTCTGGTTTTCTCTTATAGCCCATTTGAGAAAAAATATATGTTTTTGAATAAGATTTCGAAAAGATCTTTTTTATTGAAATGATAAGTTTAGCAGGAAATGGTTTCGATCCATTGACCTCTGGGTTATGGGCCCAGCACGCTTCCACTGCGCCACCCTGCTTGCTACACACTGCTTCTATGCTATGAATATAAAACTTGTGCTATTTCGAATAAGGTAAGAACAGCAAGAAATGTTGTTTTAGGAGAATAGCATCAAACAGGTATGCACGATCAGGGAGTGTAGCTCAGTGGTAGAGCATTCGACTGCAGATCGAGAGGTCAGTGGTTCAACTCCGCTCGCTCCCTTCTCTTTTATCAATGAAAAAAAATCCAACATTTTTACACGAATATAATTATATGAATACTTTATCTTAATAATGTGAATGCGCGAAGCAAACTACATAATTTTATACTATGCAGTCAACATTCGTCAGTAAGTTTGATAGATTTTTAGGGTCTGTGGTGTAATGGTTATCACTTCGGACTCTGACTTCGAGAATCGGAGTTCAACTCTTGGTAGAAACTCTTTGAAAACATTCATTCTCCGCCTTTATATATTTTTTATTTCAGGCTTTCTCTTACAGGTATCTAAGAATATAGCATATGACAGGTATGCTGCATGGAACGCTCAGAGAGAGTAGCATATAGTGGTAGAGCATCCGACTGCTGGTTGACAGGTCACTGGGGTCAGTGGTTCAACTCCGCTCGCTCCTTCCTGTTCTATAAATGAAAGAAAACTTAAACATTTTTATGGTACCCATTAGTGCATGAAAAATCCCAATTTATTTTCGTGGGAAAAAGCCGTACGTTTGATAAACAATCCATGCAGTTTAGGTTTTTTGAATGACTCTCTGGGACACATGCATGTTGTATTTATATTTGTAAACCAGGGCTCCATACCTCGAATAGGGGGAATATATGTAAATACTTCATCTTAATTATGTGCGTGTATATAGACTATACATCACAGCGCGGGTCAGATGTATATGATGAGTCGTCAAAAGATTGCAGAATACGTATTCGGAAGAAAAATTGAACTTTTTCATGCTATTCAAAAGGTTTCTCTTTGATAGCGGTACAGAAATACACGATTGGGAACCAGCGATTAGATTTCCGGGTTGAAATGTCTCAAACACCAATTTCTGCTGTGTCTTTCTGTAGATGGTTAGGTTCTGTGGTGTAATGGTTAGCACTTCGGACTCTGAATCCGGGAATCCGAGTTCAATTCTCGGTAGAACCTTGCTGGAACTGTTGATTTTATGTCTTTATGTAAATTTTTTGCTCTGGTTTTCTCTTATAGCCCATTTGAAAAAATATATGTTTTTGAATAAGATTTCGAAAAGATCTTTTTTATTGAAATGATAAGTTTAGCAGGAAATGGTTTCGATCCATTGACCTCTGGGTTATGGGCCCAGCACGCTTCCACTGCGCCACCCTGCTTGCTGCACACTGCTTCTATGCTATGAATATAAAACTTGTGCTATTTCGAATAAGGTAAGAACAGCAAGAAATGTTGTTTTAGGAGAATAGCATCAAACAGGTATGCACGATCAGGGAGTGTAGCTCAGTGGTAGAGCATTCGACTGCAGATCGAGAGGTCAGTGGTTCAACTCCGCTCGCTCCCTTCTCTTTTATCAATGAAAAAAAATCCAACATTTTTACACGAATATAATTATATGAATACTTTATCTTAATAATGTGAATGCGCGAAGCAAACTACATAATTTTATACTATGCAGTCAACATTCGTCAGTAAGTTTGATAGATTTTTAGGGTCTGTGGTGTAATGGTTATCACTTCGGACTCTGACTTCGAGAATCGGAGTTCAACTCTTGGTAGAAACTCTTTGAAAACATTCATTCTCCGCCTTTATATATTTTTTTATTTCAGGCTTTCTCTTACAGGTATCTAAGAATATAGCATAGGACAGGTATATGCTGCATGGAACGCTCAGAGAGAGTAGCATATATAGTGGTAGAGCATCCGACTGCTGGTTGACAGGTCACCGGGGTCAGTGGTTCAACTCCGCTCGCTCCTTCCTGTTCTATAAATTAAAGAAAAATTAAATATTTTTATGGTACCCATTAGGGCATGAAAAATCCCAATTTATTTTCGTGGGAAAAAGCCGTACGTTTGATAAACAATCCATGCAGTTTAGGTTTTTTGAATGACTCTCTGGGACACATGCATGTTGTATATTATATTTGTAAAACAGGGCTCCATACCTGGAATAGGGGGAATATATGTAAATACTTCATCTTAATAATGTGCGTGTATATAGACTATACATCACAGCGCTGGTCAGATGTATATGATGAGTCGTCAAAAGATTGCAGAATACGTATTCGGAAGAAAATATGAACTTTTTCATGCTATTCAAAAGGTTTCTCTTTGATAGCGGTACAGAAATACACGATTGGGAACCAGCGATTAGATTTCCGGGTTGAAATGTCTCAAACACCAATTTCTGCTGTGTCTTTCTTTAGATGGTTAGGTTCTGTGGTGTAATGGTTAGCACTTCGGACTCTGAATCCGGGAATCCGAGTTCAATTCTCGGTAGAACCTTGCTGGAACTGTTAATTTTATGTCTTTATGTAAATTTTTTAGCTCTGCTTTTCTCTTATAGCCCATTTGAGAAAAAATACATGTTTTTGAATAAGATTTCGAAAAGATCTTTTTTATTGAAATGATAACTTTAGCAGGAAATGGTTTCGATCCATTGACCTCTGGGTTATGGGCCCAGCACGCTTCCACTGCGCCACCCTGCTAGCTACACACTGCTTCTATGCTATGAATATAAAACTTGTGCTATTTCGAATAAGGTAAGAACAGCAGGAAATGTTCTTTTAGGAGAATAGCATCAAACAGGTATGCACGATCAGGGAGTGTAGCTCAGTGGTAGAGCATTCGACTGCAGATCGAGAGGTCAGTGGTTCAACTCCGCTCGCTCCCTTCTCTTTTATCAATGAAAAAAAAATCCTACATTTTTATCGTACTAATTAGTGAATTAAAAAACCCAAATTTATTTTCGTTCCAACAATCCGTTAGGTTGATTGATAAATAATCCTTGCAGTTTAGTGTTTATTCAATGATTATCTGGGACACATACATGTTCTATAAATTTGTAAAACGGGAGTCCATACCTGGAATACAGGGAATATAATTACTTTATCTTAATAATGGGCGTGCATAGACATACTGTAGAGCCAGGAATTTCTCAGTAATTTTTCTAGGTGTTTATGTCCTTTGGTGTAATGGTTTATTACTTCGGGCTCTGAGTAGGATAAATTATATTGTCGCTATAGTTGCCCGGCTATATACTTTTGTAAATACAAAAGTATGCAAAAGCCTCATCAGAGAGTTGAACTCTGGACCCCTAGTGTACAAGACCAGTGCTCTAACCACTGAGCTAATGAGGCGTATGTGGTAGCTTAACACGAATATAATTATATGAATATTTTATCCTAATAATGTGCATGCGCGTAGCAAACTACATAATTATATACTATGCACCCAACATTCGTCAGTAAGTTTGATGGATTTTTAGGGTCTGTGGTGTAATGGTTATCACTTCGGACTCTGACTTCGAGAATCGGAGTTCAATTCTTGGTAGAAACTCTTTGAAAACATTCATTCTCCGTCTTTATGTATTTTTTTATTTCAGGCTTTCTCTGACAGGTATCTAAGAATATAGCATATGACAGGTATGCTGCATGGAACGCTCAAAAAGAGTAGCATACAGTGGTAGAGTATCCGACCGCAGGTTGACAGGTCACTGGCGTCAGTGGTTCAACTCCGCTCGCTCCTTCCTGTTCTTTAAATTAAAGAAGAATTAAATATTTTTATGGTTCCCATTAGTGCATGAAAAATCCCAGTTCATTTTCGTGGGAAACAGCCGTACGTTTGATAAACAATCCATGCAGTTTAAGTTTTTTGAATGACTCTCTGGGACACATGCATGTTCTATATTAAATTTGTAAACCCGGTCTCCATACCTGGAATAGGGGGAATATATGTAAATACTTCATTTTAATAATGTGCGTGTATATAGACTATACATCACAGCGCGGGTCAGATGTATATGATGAGTCGTCAAAAGATTGCAGAATACGTATTCGGAAGAAAAATTGAACTTTTTCATGCTATTCAAAGGGTTTCTCTTTGATAGCGGTACAGAAATACACGATTAGGAACCAGCGATTATATTTCCGGGTTGAAATGTCTCAAACAACAATTTTTGCTGTGTCTTTCAGTAAATGGTTAGGTTCTGTGGTGTAATGGTTAACACTTCGGAGACCGAATCCGGGAATCTGGTACCCATTAGTGCATGAAAATTCCCAATTTATTTTCGTGGCGAACAGCCGTACGTTTGATAAACAATCCATGCAGTTTAGGTTTTTTGAATGACTCTCTGGGCACATGAATGTTCTATATTATATTTGTAAACCAGAGCACCATACCTGGTAGAGGGGAATATATATAAAAATACTTCATCTTAATAATGCGCGTGTTTAGACTATACATCACATTACGGGTCAGATGTGTATGATGAGCTGTTAATAAAAAAAGCAGTGCTAAACTCAAGTTGCAATCTCCCGATAAACTTTTTCCATGCAGTATCAATCCTATCAATATACATGCAAGAAGGAGATCTAGTATGCATAAATGTAGACCTTATAGACCTTATCAATCATCATATACAAGTACTGAACATCAGGAAAATGAATTCGTGCGACTTTTTTATAGTGCGTGGCACATTTTTTATAACTCAAGAATAATTTGTAACTCAAAAAAAACGCTGTAAAATTTTCGACTATCATATCACCGTATGATTACCATTGCCATCGTCTAAAGGATAATCTCATGGACGGTGTTTGTGAAAGCTACTGAATTGATCGACCAAACTTTAACACTAATGTTTTCCTTTTTAGGTTTAGCTTATCAGGAATAACTATTTTTCGCTGGTGATTCATTTTACCTTTTTTAGAAAAGTTACGGATTTGCCTTATTAGCTCAGTGGTCAGAGCACTGGTCTCGTAAACCAGGGGTCCGGAGTTTAACTCTCTGATCAGGCTTGATTTTTTAAAACTGTGTATGGTAAGGGTGAGTAAAAGACTTAAAAATTTGTGATCATTACGCATTTAATAATCGCCGTGAAAAAATTTACCTGCAAAATACGTTTTTTGAAACATTTGTTTACATTTCTATTTGCGCAAGCTTTTTTTCTGGGTGCCTCCTTAGCTCAGTGGTTAGAGCACTGGTCGAGTAAACCAGGGGTCCAGAGTTCGAATCTCTGAGAAGGCTTTCCACATTTTCAACTTAAACTTAATAAGTATCTACGAACATGAACGAGTTTTTTGACCGGCTTCTTGTATATAACGATACTGAAAAAAGTTTCATGATTTGTTCTTTAATTATAAATCAATATCTATAATAATTCATTGGGTTTTATTGACACGTGTTCCATTGTTATCATCAACCAAGAGCAAAGCTTGTTCATATAGGTAACGTATACCTAACCCTTAAACTTGGGCATGGTAAATAATGAAACTTCTTACGTAGGCTCATCTTATATAAGTTCTAATTTGAAATAAAAAAGCGTTTAATATCTTATACTGTAGAGAACAACTAATAAAATAAAAACTTAACCCTATGACCAAAACTGCTAAGGCTCGAATTCAGAATTAGCAGCCATTGATTGCAGTTGAATTGCTGTCTCGGATATGCTGCTGAATGCTGTGATGCACAATCACTGATGCATGATCTATTTACACGCCCTGTGAACTGCCTGATTTCTATCAATAATTAATTCCTATGATAAAAGCTTCCGCCAACCGTCACAGCGAGTTCCCCGAGACCCTTTCTTTTTTTTCAGTCTTATTATAATTCCAAAATTCTTCTGGCTATTGAAAAGCAGTTTGGAAGGCATACCAATTCCAGAGAACCTATTAATGTGCCCACGACGTAAAATCTGTGGTAAAATAAACAGGTAAGTTCCAAGCTTACCGTGGTAAACCAAAATAAGCGACTCCTAAGCAATTATGTAGTCGTGGCCGAGTGGTTAAGGCGACAGACTTGAAATCTGTTGGGATATTCCCGCGCAGGTTCAAATCCTGCCAACTACGACTCTAAATAGTCCGAAAGATGATCATGTAACACGGAGAAGTTGTTTGCCACCAGGTGGAATTTCGTCTCAAAACATACGACCTAAAATTTTTTTCATTTTTTAAAAAATACCAGTCAGAGCAGTTAAAATTTCTAATACTTGATGTGAAATGGTTAATATTATACCCTTTTAACGCAAATTTATGCATTCCCATTCGGTTTCAAAAAAATAATGTAAATAATTATTGTTATTGGACTAAAACTTAATTACCTCTTTTCAAAGGGACCTCTATTCAGAAATTATTGCTTTTTTATAGAATTGTTTTCAACAGCAAAATGGGATGTTTTCCGCACGAATTAACGGAAGTCTCCTGAACCTTAGTTTTTCATCTAATATACCGGATTTTTTTAAAATTACACCGAAAGATAGTGAACTATTTCCCCAGGTGTAGCTTGCTGGTCTAGTGGTATGATTCTCGCTTTGGGTGCGAGAGGTCATGGGTTCGATTCCCGTGCAAGCCCTGATCGCCCTCATACCTTGAAATTTTTGCGCGATTGAGTTTCTTTCTTAGCTTTTAAGAAAGAACGCAGTGTTGAACTCAAGTTGCAATCTCCCGATAAAACTTTTCCCATGCAGCATCAATCCTATCAATATACATGCAAGGAGGAGATCTAGTATGCATAAATGTAGACGTTGTTGGCATGTCAACAATGAAGACCTTTTCAATCATCATATACAAGTACTGAACATCAGGAAAATGAATTCGTGCGACTTTTTTATATTGCGTGGCACATTTTTCACAACTCAAGAATAATTTGTAACTCAAAAATAACACTGTAACATTTTCAACTATCATATCACCGTATGATTACCATTTCCATCGTTTACAAGATAATCTCATTAACGGTGTTTGTTAAAGCTACAGAATTGATCGACCAAACTTTAACACTAATATTTTTCCTTTTAGTTTTAGCTTGGCAGGAATAACTATTTTTCGCCGATGATTCATTTTACCTTTTTCAAAACTATTACGGGTTTGCCTTATTAGCTCTGTGGTTAGAGCACTGGTCTCGTAATCCAGGGGTCCGGAGTTTAACTCTCTGATCAGGCTTGATTTTTTTTAACTGTTTATGGTAAGGGTGAGTAAAAGACTTAAATATTTGTGATCATTACGCATTTAATAATCGCCGTGAAAAAATTTACCTGCAAAATACGTTTTTTGAAACATTTGTTTACATTTCTATTTGCGCATGTTTTTTTCTGGTTGCCTCCTTAGCTCAGTGGTTAGAGCACTGGTCTAGTAAACCAGGGGTCCAGAGTTCGAATCTCTGAGAAGGCTTTCGACATTTTCAACTTAAACTTAATAAGAATCTACGAACATGAACGAGTTTTTTGACCGGCTTCTTGTATATAACGATACTGAACAAAGTTTCATGACTTTTTCTTTATAAATCAATATCTATAATAATTCATTGGGTTTTATTGACATGTGTTCCATTGTTATCATCAACCAAGAGCAAAGCTTGTTCATATAGGTAACGTATACCTAACCCTTAAACTTGGGCATGCATTAGGAGTCGCTTATTTTGCTTTACCACGGTAAGCTTGGAACTTATCGTTTATTTTACCACAGATTTTACGTCGTGGGCACATTAATAGGTTCTCTGGAATTGGTATGCCTTCCAAACTGCTTTTCAATTGCCAGCAGAATTTTGGAATTATAATGAGACTGAAAAAAAAGAAAGAGTCTCGGGGAACTCGCTGTGACGGTTGGCGGAAGCTTTTATCATAGGAATTAATTATTGATAGAAATCAGGCAGTTCACAGGGCGTGTAAATAGATCATGCATCAGTGATTGTGCATCACAGCATTCAGCAGCATATCCGAGACAGCAATTAAACTGCAATCAATGGCTGCTAATTCTGATTTCGAGCCTTAGCAGTTTTGGTCATGGGGTTAAGTTTTTATTTTTATTAGTTGTTCTCTACAGTATAAGTTATTACACGCTTTTTTATTTCAAATTAGAACTTATATAAGATGAGCCTACATAAGAAGTTTCATTATTTACCATGCCCAAGTTTAAGGGTTAGGTATACGTTACCTATATGAACAAGCTTTGCTCTTGGTTGATGATAACAATGGAACACATGTCAATAAAACCCAATGAATTATTATAGATATTGATTTATAAAGAACAAGTCATGAAACTTTGTTCAGTATCGTTATATACAAGAAGCCGGTCAAAACACTCGTTCATGTTCGTAGATACTTATTAAGTTTAAGTTGAAAATGTGGAAAGCCTCCTCAGAGATTCGAACTCTGGACCCCTGGTTTACTAGACCAGTGCTCTAACAACTGAGCTAAGGAGGCACCTAGTAAAAAAGCTTGCGCGAATAGAAATGTAAGCAAATGTTTCAAAAAACGTATTTTGCAGGTAAATTTTTTCACGGCGATTATTAAATGCGTAATGATCACAAATATTTAAGTCTTTTACTCACCCTTACCATACACAGTTAAAAAAAATCAAGCCTTATCAGAGAGTTGAACTCCGGACCCCTGGTTTACGAGACCAGTGCTCTAACCACTGAGCTAATAAGGCAAACCCGTAATACTTTTGAAAAAGGTAAAATGAATCATCGGCGAAAAATAGTTATTCCTGCGAAGCTCAAACTAAAAGGAAAAATATTAGTGCCGGTTAAAGTTTGGTCGATCAATTCTGTAGCTTTCACAAACACCGTTACTGAGATTATCCTGTAGACGATGGCAATGGTAATCATACGGTGATATGATAGTTGAAAATGTTACAGTGTTATTTTTGAGTTACAAATTATTCTTGGGTTATGAAAAATGTGCCACGCACTATAAAAAAGTGGCACGAATTCATTATTTTCCTGATGTTCAGTACTTGTATATGATGATTGATAAGGTCTACAACGTCTACATTTATGCATACTAGATCTCCTCCTTGAATGTATATTGATAGCATTGATACTGCATGGAAAACGTTTCTCTGGAGATTGCCACTTGAGTTTAGCACTGCTTTTTTATTGAAAGCTCATCATACATATCTGACCCGTAATGTGATGTATAGTCTAAACACGCGCATTATTAAGATGAAGTATTTTTATAAATATTCCCCTCTTCCAGGTATGGTGCTCTGGTTTAAAAATATAATATACAGGGTGTATCAAAAAAAACGCAACCACTTAATATTCATGAATATTCTCTTTGTTATACAACACAAAAGACGTTTGGCCCCTGGAATGCGAGAAAGCTTGTAATCATATTCTAGCGGCACAATCGTCGGTAAACAAAGTCGGGTGCGTAAACCAACGAGCTGAATTGAAAGTATTTAACGAGTAAAATTTTATTTACAATTTGTTTTACAAGGTCGACAGTTAGCATTCAAGTCATCATGTACCACAATAAAAACTCGTTTCAGTTTCGGTTGTTAGCTGCACCATTATTAGTTTAGCTGATTTGACTATTAGCAGTTGAACTGTACGATTAGAAGCCATTTTAAAATCCCAGGGGCATAAAATCTATTGAGTTTATGAACAATATGAATTTTAGAATATTAAGTGGTTGCGTTTTTTTTGAGACACCCTGTACAGGGTGTCCCAAAAAAAACGAAAACTATTGAAATCACTCATTGTTAAAATGTGAATGCCGTGCTCACGAATTTCAGCCCGTGGGGATTTAATGCAACTTATAAAATGCTAAATGCTTTGTGTTGCTAGAGAAAGGGGACATGTCGAAGGTCATGGTCCTTGAGATGCACATTTAAATAATGTTATCCAAATTTGTAAATTGTAAATATTGTTGATAAATATCATTTTTGCGAACAAGCAAATTTGACTGCATCATATGCATGCATAAAAATGCTTATGGCAACCCTGATTTATATACTTGTGGGCCCAACAGAGTGCTTGGGCATTCAAACTCTAACAATGCCATTGTTATGGGTGATTTCAATACTTTTCGTTTTTTTTGGGACACCCTGTAGAATGCATGTGTCCCAGAGAGTCATTCAAAAAACCTAAACTGAATTGATTGTTTATCAAACGTACGGCTGTTTGCCACGAAATTAAATTGGGAATTTTCATGCACTAATGGGTACCATAGAAATATTTAACTTTTCTTTAATTTATAGAACAGGAAGAAGTGAGCGGAGTTGAACCACTGACCCCAGTGACCTGTCAACCTGCAGTCGGATGCTCTACCACTATATGCTACTCTCTCTGAGCGTTCCATGCAGCATACCTGTCATATGCTATATTCTTAGATACCTGTATGAGAAAGCCTGAAATAAAAGAATACATAAAGACGGAGAATGAATGTTTTAAAAGAATTTCTACCAGGAATTGAACTCCGATTCTCGAAGTCAGAGTCCGAAGTGATAACCATTACACCACAGACCCTAAAAATCCATCAAACTTACTGACGAATGTTGACTGCATAATATAAAATTATGTAGTTTGCTTCGCGCATGCACATTATTAAGATAAAGTATTCATACAATTATATTCGTGTTAAGCTTGCACATACGCCTCATTAGCTCAGTGGTTAGAGCACTGGTCTTGTAAACCAGGGGTCCAGAGTTCAACTCTCTGATGAGGCTTTTGCATACTTTTGTATTTACAAAAGTATATAGGCAACTATAGCAATTATATAATTCATCCTACTCAGAGCCCGAAGTAATAAACCATTACACCACAGGACATAAACACCTAGAAAAGTTACTGAGAAATTCCCGACTCTACACTATATCTATTCGCGCACTTTATTAAGATAAAGTAAATAATATGCTACTCTCTCTGAGCGTTCCATGCAGCATACCTGTCATATGCTATATTTATGTAGTTTGCTACGCGCACATGTGCACATTATTAAGATAAAGTATTTATATAATAATATTCGTGTTAGCTTGCAAATAGGCCTCATTAGCTCAGTGGTTAAACAACTGGTCTTGTAAACCAGGGGTCCAGAGTTCAACTCTTTGATGAGGCTTTTGCATACTTTTGTATTTACAAAAGTATATAGGCAACTATAGCAACTATATAATTTATCCTATTCAGAGCCCGAAGTGCTAACCATTACACCACAGGACATAAACACCTAGAAAAAGCACTGAGAAACTTCTGGCTCTACAGTATATCTATGCACGCCCAGTATTAAGATAAAGTAATTATATTCCCTGTATTCCAGGTATAGACTCCCGTTTTACAAATTTATAGAACATGCATGTGTCCCAGAGAGTCATTGAAAAAACACTAAACTGCAAGGATTATTTATCAATCAAACGGATTGTTGGAACGAAAATAAATTTGGGTATTTTAATTCACTAATTAGTACGATAAAAATGTTGGATTTTTTTTTCATTGATAAAAGAGAAGGGAGCGAGCGGAGTTAAACCACTGACCTCTCGATCTGCAGTCGAATGCTCTACCACTGAGCTACACTCCCTGATCGTGCATACCTGTTTGATGCTATTCTCCTAAAAGAACATTTCCTGCTGTTCTTACCTTATTCGAAATAGCAAAAGTTTTATATTCATAGCATAGAAGCAGTGTGTAGCAAGCAGTGTGGCGCAGTGGAAGCGTGCTGGGGCCATAACCCAGAGGTCAATGGATCGAAACCATTTCCTGCTAAATTTATCATTTCAATACAAAAGATCTTTTCGAAATCTTATTCAAAAACATGTATTTTTTCTCAAATGGGCTATAAGAGAAAACCAGAGCTAAAAAATTTACATAAAGACATAAATTTAACAGTTTCAGCAAGGTTCTACCGAGAATTGAACTCGGATTCCCGGATTCAGAGTCCGAAGTGCTAACTATTACACCACAGAACCTAACCATCTACAGAAAGACACAGCAGAAATTGCTGTTTGAAACATTTCAAACCGGAAATCTAATCGCTGGTTCCTAATCGTGTATTTCTGTACCGCTATCAAAGAGAAACCTTTTGAATAGCATGAAAAAGTTGAATTTTTCTTCCGAATACGTATTCTGCAATCTTTTGACGACTCATCATATACATCTGACCCGCGCTGTGATGTATTGTCTATATATACACGCACATTATTAAGATGAAGTGTTTACATATATTTCCCCTATTCGAGGTATGGAGCTCTGGTTTACAAATATAATATAGAACATGCATGTGTCCCAGAGAGTCATTCAAAAAACCTAAACTGCTTGGTATGTTTATCAAACGTACGGCTTTTTCCCACGAAAATAAATTGGGATTTTTCATGCACTAATGGGTACCATAAAAATATTTAATTTTTCTTTAGTTTATAAAACAGGAAGGAATGAGCGGAGTTGAACCACTGACGCCAGTGACCTGTCAACCTGCAGTCGGATGCTCTTCCACTATATGCTACTCTCTCTGAGCGTTCCATGCAGCATACTGTCATATGCTATATTCTTAGATACCTGTAAGAGAAAGCCTGAAATAAAAAAATACATAAAGACGGAGAATGAATGATTTCAAAGAGTTTCTACCAAAAATTGAACTCCGATTCTCGAAGTCAGAGTCCGAAGTGATAACCATTACACCAAAGACCCTAAAAATCTATCACACTTACCGACGAATGTTGGCTGCATAATATATAATTATGTAGTTTGCTACGCGCATGCACATTATTAAGATAAAGTATTCATACAATTATATTCGTGTTAAGCTTGCACATACGTCTCATTAGCTCAGTGGCTAGAGCACTGGTTTTGTAAACCACGGGTCCAGAGTTCAACTCTCTGATGAGGCTTTTGCATACTTTTGTATTTACAAAAGTATATAGGCAACTATAGCAACTATTTAATTTATCCTACTCAGAGCCCGAAGTGCTAACCATTACACAACAGGACATAAAAACCTAGAAAAATTACTGAAAAATTCCTGGCTCTAAAGTATATCTATGCACGCCCATTATTAAGATAAAGTAATTATATTCCCTGTATTCCAGGTATGGACCCCCGTTTTACAAATTTTTAGAACATGCATTTAGAGTCGAATGCTCTACCACTGAGCTACACTCCCTGATCGTGCATACCTGTTTTACATTTTTTTAGTAACCGAATGGAAATACATAAATTTTCGTTAAAAGGGTATAATATTAACCATTTCACATCAAGTATTAGAAATTTTAACTGCTCTGACTGGTATTTTTTAAAAAATGAAAAAAATATTATGTCGTATGTTTTCAAACGAAATTCCACCTGGTGGCAAACAACTTCTCCGTGTTACATGATCAGCTTTCGGACTATTAAGAGTCGTAGTCGGCAGGATTTGAACCTGCGCGGGAATATCCCAACTGATTTCAAGTCTGTCGCCTTAACCACTCGGCCACGACTACATAATTGCTTAGAAGTCGCTTATTTTGCTTTACGACGGATAGCTTGGAACTTACCTGTTTATTTTACCACAGATTTTACGTCGTGGGCACATTAATAGGTTCTCTGGAATTGGTATGCCTTCCAAACAGCTTTTCAATTGCCAGCAGAATTTTGGAATTATAATAAGACTGAGAAAAAAGAAAGGGTCTCGGGGAACTCGCTGTGACGGTTGGCGGAAGCTTTTATCATAGGAATTAATTATTGATAGAAATCAGGCAGTTCACAGGGCGTGTAAATAGATCATGCATCAGTGATTGTGCATCACAGCATTCAGCAGCATATCCGAGACAGCAATTCAACTGCAATCAATGGCTGCTAATTCTGATTTCGAGCCTTAGCAGTTTTGGTCATGGGGTTAAGTTTTTATTTTTATTCGTTGTTCTCTACAGTATAAGATATTACACGCTTTTTTATTTCAAATTAGAACTTATATAAGATGAGCCTACATAAGAAGTTTCATTATTTACCATAAGCAATTATGTAGTCGTGGCCGAGTGGTTAAGGCAACAGGCTTGAAATCTGTTGGGATATTCCCGCGCAGGTTCAAATTCTGCCGACTACGACTCTTGATAGTCCGAAAGATGTTCATGTAACACGGAGAAATTGTTTGCCACCAGGTGGAATTTCGTTTCAAAACATGCGACATAATATTTTTTTTCATTTTTTAAAAAATACCAGTCAGAGCAGTTAAAATTTCTAATACTTGATGTGAAATGGTTAATATTATACTCTTTTAACGCAAATTTATGCATTCCCATTCGGTTACAAAAAAATAATGTAAATAAACATAGTGATTGGACTAAAACGTAATTACCTATTGTCAAAGGGACCTCTATTCAGAAATTATTGCTTTTTTATCGGCTTGTTTTCAACAGCAAAATGGGATGTTTTCCGCACGAATTAACGGAAGTCTCTTGAACCTTAGTTTTTTATGAAATATACCGGATTTTTTTAAAATTACACCGAAAGATAATGAACTATTTCCCCAGGTGTGGCTTGCTGGTCTAGTGGTATGATTCTCGCTTTGGGTGCGAGAGGTCACGGGTTCGATTCCCGTGCAAGCCCTGATTGCCCTCATAACTTGAAATTTTTGCGCGATTGAGTTTCTTTCTTAGCTTTTAAGAAAAAAAGCAGTGTTGAACTCAAGTTGCAATCTCCCGATAAAACTTATCCCATGCAGCATCAATCCTATCAATATACATGCAAGGAGGAGATCTAGTATGCATAAATGTAGACGTTGTAGGCATGTCAACAATGAAGACCTTTTCAATCATCATATACAAGTACTGAACATCAGGAAAATGAATTCGTGCGACTTTTTTATAGTGCGTGGCACATTTTTCATAACCCAAGAATAATTTGTAACTCAAAAATAACACTGTAACATTTTCCACTATCATATCACCGTATGATATTACCATTGCCATCGTCTACAGGATAATCTCAGTAACGGTGTTTGTGAAAGCTACAGAATTGATCGACCAAACTTTAACACTAATATTTTTCCGTTTAGTTTGAGCTTCGCAGGAATAACTATTTTTCGCCGATTATTCATTTTACCTTTTTCAAAAGTATTACGGGTTTGCCTTATTAGCTCAGTGGTTAGAGCACTGGTCTCGTAAACCAGGGGTCCGGAGTTCAACTCTCTTATAAGGCTTAATTTTTTTTAACTGTGTATGGTAAGGGTGAGTAAAAGACTTAAATATTTTTGATCATTACGCATTTAATAATCGCCGTGAAAAAATTTACTTGCAAAATACGTTTTTTGAAGTATTTGTTTACATTTCTATTTAGCGCATGTTTTTCGGGGTGCCTCCTTAGCTCAGTGGTTAGAGCACTGGTCTAGTAAACCAGGGGTCCAGAGTTCGAATCTCTGAGGAGGCTTTCCACATTTTCAACTTAAACTTAATAAGTATCTACGAACATGAACGAGTTTTTTGACCGGCTTCTTGTATACAGGGTGTATCAAAAAAAAGGAGACCTTTAGAAATCAAGCTATTGTTAAAATTTGAATGCCTTTTCAATTGCATTTGCACATATGCTGAACCGTAGTGCGTGAAATATTGATGGCATGCATGCGTACGTACATTAGAAAAAGGAGACCTTTAGAAAATGAATTGACGTTTGTACACAAGATTGTCTGCTCCTGGGAATTTGAAAATAACTTTAATAGCATAAGGAAAAATAACGACCCAAAAATATTCCAATGACTAAGCACAAACGACTAAGCACAAAAGCAATAACAGTATGCGTGGTAGATTGTTTTAGCTGTCCTTCAAAACATAAACAAATATTTATTCATTAATTTTCAACACTGCGCGCGAGTATTAGGACTGTTCACATGAGTTAGATTGACTTTGAATCCGGAATGGCTCAGCGGCACAACTATAGAATACCCCGCAAGGTTAAGTATCAAGAACGCTGCCTACGAGCCTACGCGTCTACATGCATGCTTTGTTCAATTTACAAGTCCAGTGGGGGCCGGTTGTATGAAAGCCGGATAGCGTCTATCCAACGGATAGTGATTTTTCAATCGCGTTAAAATCGCCCGCTGTTTGCAATAACTTTGATTAAATCTTAGTATTTCTAAATGGATGATCCTCTTTAATAATTGTTGTTTGCAAAGCTGAATTCTATCCCTTTTCTAACATTTTTAGAAGGGTTGAAATATCACTATCCGGTGAATACCGCTATTCGGCTTTCATACAACCGGCCCTTGTAAAATAGCTTTGTTAAATGTTTGATCAGCTTTTTTTAGTTTATTTTCGTTTAAAATGAGATATAGGTCATCTCATTACCACACATCTAACTAATTAGGGTTAGGGTTAGGGTTAGGATAATAAGACATGAATATAATGGACTTTGATGAAGTTTTATGTTTTTAGCCGGTGTAGGCGAGTAGGCCAGTAGGCGAGTAGGCCAGTAGGCGAGTAGGCCAGTAGCCGAGTAGGCCAGTAGCCGAGAAGGGCAGTAGGCGAGTAGGCCAGTAGGCGAGTAGGCCAGTATAGGCCAGTAGCCCAGTAGACGAGTAGGCCAGTAGGCGAGTAGGCGAGTAGGCGTGTAGGCCAGTAGGCGAGTAGGCCAGTAGGCGTGTAGGCCAGTAGGCGTGTAGGCCAGTGGATATGTAGGCCAATAGACGAGCATCTAAGTGTGTAGGGCTGCTGGCGCATAAGCTAAAATGTATGTATAAAAGGGGCGTAGGCTGTAGGCTCGTTAGATCAAAGCCATTGCTTCGATGGCGGGGTATTCTATAGTTATTCCATATCGCGAACTGCTTTTCTGATGACGGCAGGCTGGGTATAAGTTAAGACTACAAAACCTCTTTGCTCCGAAGTCAGTTGAACCATTTTTGTACTGGTAGTGTGCTTAGTCATTTGAATATTTTTGGGTCGTTATTTTTCCTTATGCTATTAAAGTTATTTTCAAATTCCCAGGAGCAGACAATCTTGTGTACAAACGTCAATTCATTTTCTAATGTATGCATGCATGCCATCAATATTTCACGCACTACGGTTCAGCATATGTGCAAATGCAATTGAAAAGGCATTCAAATTTTAACAATAGCTTGATTTCTAAAGGTCTCCTTTTTTTTGATACACCCTGTATAACGATACTGGACAAAGTTTATGACTTGCTCTTTATAAATCAATATCTATAATAATTCATTGTGTTTATTGTGTTCTATTGTTATCATCAACCAATAGCAAAGCTTGTTCATATAGGTAACGTACCTACCGCTTAAACTTGGGCATGGTAAATAATAAAATTTCTTGTGTAGCCTCATAGTTCAGCTCTGCGGTAAAAATGTTTAGAACTGAATGAAACTAATTCCGTCATTCTAGACTCTAGGGTTAAAACCTAGTTTGTTATCGTGTTTACAATAATCGTCTATTTTCTACCATTGCGTTTGTCTGGTCTCGATACTAACAGTGATTTAAGATTCCTACAAGTCTTTTTTCATTCAGAGTTACTCTGCTTGTAATAGATATGACATGAAAAGATATTTATATTATACATCGCCTTTATTGTAAGCGATGAAATATGCGAAAAAGAAAACTTCCCGTGTTCTGCACTTGGCTTGCTGGTCTAGTGGTATGATTCTCGCTTAGGGTGCGAGAGGTCACGGGTTCGATTCCCGTGCAAGCCCTGTTCGCCTCTCTCGCTTGAACTGAAGAGAACGGCCTTTGGCAACGATTTGCTGATGGTCTAATTATGTTGTATTTTCTTGAGAAAAAAATGTGGTACGTGTTTTCGTTCAAACATTAGATGCACTCTCTCAACTTAATCTAAGTATCAACCTCATACAAAGATTGTGCGCTAGGATTTTGCATCAATGTAATTATATCGACAGTGTCCACGCATGTTTTTTACGGGTGCATGCCTCTTTAACTCTATGGTTAGAGCACTGGTCTTGTAACCAGCCGGTCCAGAAACGAGGCTCTTCACATTTTCCACCTAAACTCAATAAGTATTTGATTTCTATACTAATTCATTGTATTTTATTGTGTTCTATTGTTATCATCAACCAAGAGCAAAGCTTGTTCACATAGGTAACGTACCTAACCCTTAAACTTGGGCATGGTAAATAATGAAACTTCTTGTGTAGCCTCATCTTATATAAATTCTAATTCGAAATAAAAAAGCGTGTAATATATTATACTGTAGAGAACAACAAATAAAAATAAAAACTTAACGCCCATGACCAAAACTGCTACGGCTCGAAATCAGAATTAGCAGCCATTGATTGCGGTTGAATTGCTGTCTCGGATATGCTGCTGAATGCTCAATCACTGATGCATGATCTATTTACACGCCCTGTGAACTGCCTGATTTCTATCAATAATTAATTCCTATGATAAAAGCTTCCGCCAACCGTCACAGCGAGTTCCACGAGACCCTTTGTTTTTTCTCAGTCTTATTATAATTCCAAAATTCTGCTGGCAATTGAGAAGCAGTTGGGAAGGCATACCAATTCCAGAGAACCTATTAATGTGCCCATGACGTAAAATCTGTGGTAAAATAAACAGGTAAGTTCCAAGCTATCCGTGGTAAAGCAAAATAAGCGACTCCTAAGCAATTATGTAGTCGTGGCCGAGTGGTTAAAGCGACAGACTTGAAATTTGTTGGGATATTCCCACCAGGTGGAATTTCGTTTCAAAACATACGACATAGTTTTTTTTGCATTTTTTAGAAAATACCAATCAGAGTAGTTAAAATTTTTAATACTTGATGTGAAATCGTTAATATTGTACCCTTTTAACGCAGGTGGCAAAATTTATGCATTCTGATTCGGTTACTAGAAAATAATGCAAATAAACATGGTGATTGGACTAAAACGAAATTACCTCTTGTCAAAGGGACCTCTATTCAGAAATTATTGCTCCTTTATAGGCTCGTTTTCAACAGCAAAATGGGATGTTTTCCGCACGAATTAACGGAAGTCTCTTAAATCTTAGTTTTTCATGTTATGTGCCGGAATTTTTTTAAATTACCGAAAGGTAATGAACTATTCCCCCGGGTGTGGCTTGCTGGTCTAGTGTTCTCGGGTTCAATTCCTGTGCAAGCCCTGGTTGTTCTTCCCATTTGAAAGAACTCTTTGTTAGATTATAATTTGTTAATTATTTTATTGGCGTGGTGTATTTTTTCCGGACAGAATACAGTATACCCCAAACACACTCTCATGCACTCAGTAACTTATTCTTAATACTAGAAATACATGCATGCAAAATCCCCTCGCCTGAAGCAATAAACATATATTTCCATCACTGAAATTCTATAATACTCGTTTCTGCTGAATGAAGCCGTAAAGTAAAATCCTATATCTTGGTACAATTATAGATTGGACTCTCGAGCTATCAAATTCATTTATAATCATAATTGTGCTACGAATAGTTTTTAATACAACAATTTTTAGCGAAATTTCAATTACTTTTTAAACAGATTCACCTTTAAAAATAAATACCTTCAAAATCAAAATGATTTCGAGAGATTGACGAATAAATTCAAAGATGTCTCATACATTTGTTGATAAATCCACATATTAAACTTACAAAATACTTGCATGCTTTAAAATACAAAATCTACCTGTTCAAAAACGCATTAAAAATGCCTCAAAATCGTCGATTTTTTATCATGCATTTGAATGAAAGTTTTTCTATCCGAAGGCATGTTTTACATTATATTTTAATCAATTATATTTTAATCAATTAGACTATCCAAATGAAAAGTATTACTTAAGAATAAGTTTTATAATTCAAAAATCAAAATATCGGTTATGCATGATGACGTGCCCAAATTTTAATTTAACCAATCGCACGTTTGTAAACGTTTGCAACGTTTGCTAGTTACCAGTTCGTCTTAAATTCGTCTTAAACTCACGCACGCACATAACTTACAAAGACGCCCAACGTGAACGATAACTCCTGACAAACATCCCTATTTAGCTTGAAGCCAAAATAGTTTTTCTGAGTTTTCAGACGAAATACTTGACGCCAGACGTTGGCGTGTGTCAAATTAAAGCTATATTGAAAAGTTACGTTTTGTGTGAAAATTTCAAGACTTAAACTTCAAAGGAAATATTAAAAAAACAAAAACAATTACAAATCGACAAAAAAACGGGAAATTTTCAAATTTTTTTTAGATATTTCCCTTTAAGCTCAAGTCTCGAAATTTCTACACGAAATATAACTTTTTAATCGCTTTAATTTCATATACGGCTCAAAATTAGGCGTTAAGTATTTCGGCTCAAAACTCCTGGTGTTAATTTGTTCTCGTGCTACGGTGAGATTTATGTAATAAAAACCAAAACCATTGAAATCACCCATAACAATATAACCAGGGGGCAGCGTCTTCAACTAATTAACTTCTCCTGATGAAGGCCCTTTATAGGTCGAAACGTCGAGAAGTGTCTTTCACTAACTTAAAAATTTCAGCCAAAATGGCAAGGGCTGTAGAATTCATTTTACATGTTAAGACATTTCAGAAAATTTTCGAAAATCGTAAATTTTGTCCGAAATGGTAGGGATACATATCCGTCACTATTTGGGTCGAAATTATATTTTTATTTTATTGTGTGCGGAGATTATTCTGGGAACACTAGCTCTTGTCAATTTTAGTTTAAAGAGTGACCAGAAGCGTTTTGAGTTGGTTGTCCTATCGTTACAAAGAGAGTTGATGTAAGCTAATCTACTTTCCTTCATCATCTGCTTCTACAAGGTGCGCATGGACTTGCATCTGGGCAAGGGCCGTAGCTAGAAGCTTTATTGGGGGGATGCATATTCATATATTCGTCATATGCCCGAATGATTTCTTTGGTATGCTATTGTTCCTATGGTATATAAACATGAATATATGAATATACACCCCCCTCCCCCCAATTAAGCGGTCTACCTACGGCCTTGTTTCTGGCTAGGAAATGTTCTGTTGGTGATCTTTTAAGACGTTTCCGACTATATTGTTTTTCTTTTTAATTTCGTATAGTATATCTCCGTGGATTCATGGAACATGATAACGGTTTCCGAAAGATTTTAATGAAATATGTTCATTAACCGCATTAAGAAATGCATCTTTCCAGCGTGACCAATCCCCATCAATGTCACCATCTGCTAGTTAATTAATTAAAAAGCAAAATAAAAATTTGGTCTTATATATACAGTATATATAAGCACCTCTTGCAATTTTAGAATTAGATGATTTTCTCAGTGCATTGGCTAACAGATGGACTATAATAAAAAGCAAATCAAGCTAATATCTGCGCTTTCTTACTTTTAGGATATATCCAGTCAATACTAGACAAATTTAAATTCTGCTCCTTCAGAGTAATACCTTTATAAGGGGAGGAAACCAAAAAAAGGGGGAACTTATAAGAAATTTAAAAGATTGCACTGCATGTGATGTAGAAGTTAGAATTTGGTCAACTTACTGAGGTTTTCCCACATATGTAATCCACACAGTAAATATCACAAATGGCAAACACTGAGAGTGTAGATACCATATACCACACAGATTATTATTAAAAGGGTGACAACTTCAGTAATCATGTTACAATGTAAATATATAGTGTCATAAGTGAGTAGCATTATTTGATCTTTAAACAATTTTACCCTTACACACTTGTTTACACAAAATTATAATTCAGCAAATGTACTATAATTGCAATTTTACAACCTATGATGATAAACTACAATGTAGGTAATATATTTTCCCCCGCTCGGATATTTACACCCACGATGTGTAAATGCGAAATCACAGTCGTCCGCAATTATGCAATGGGCCTCACGAGTGACGCCATGGACGGTCTTATACGTTTTGCGTGTCCGCCAGTGTGAACTACTAAGCTCCTGATTAGTCGCGAAAAAAAATTGGATTTTCAACTCTCATTTCGCAAAATTTTGATGAAATTTATAAATTTATGTTTTCATAAATATGGAATAAATGTATTTTTAATTAAACAAGACGCCTATCTAGGCGTAAGCTTGCGATGCTGCGCGCTGAAAGTACTCACACTACTCGGACTACTTAGCCTTCTTCGCAGGCAACTCTGTGCAGTGTAAATTACTTGTGGATTGTGCTGTGAATATCGAGGAAGAATGCCTACATTTGCTATTACTAGAGATGCCTGCGGAGGAGGCTAGACACTACTGGCATCACTGGGCAATTACATGGATTGCTGTAGATTCTGCATTTGGCAATTATTTTTAATTATATACTATTTAAAACAATTAACAAGAGTAGGTGTTTTATCATATATAAAACAGGACACGAGTGTTTTAGGTGTGAAAAAACACGATCTACGCGTGTTTTAAATAGGAAGCCCTAAACTAGTAATATGACTTGTAGTTAGCCGTTTGTCGTTAGCTTGACGTCTATAGAGAGTTTTAGCTTGACGTTTTGCCTTCAACGGCTAACCGCAAACCGCAGCTTGTTTGCGGTTCACGTTTTCAACCGCTGGAGTGTATTTTCACGTACCTCGTTTACCTCAGCGAATTGTCATTGCAATAGTGTCTCGCTTTTTTGTTTTAATTTTCCCGCCTGTCTTCAAAAAGTTTACCAGTTTTCTTTAAGAAAGCGACTACCACTATTCAATAACGCGACTGCCAATATGGGCGGTTTACCATGATATCGTATTTCGATAGTCGCTTATTAAAATTGACGTTCTTTTCAACCACTAGGTGTAACATTTGATTTAAAAACCCCGAAGCATTAGAAATAGCTAAAAGCAATTTAACAGCGAAACTGTTTACTGAATGGCAATGTTGAATCGTTCTAACATAAGGTATTGGTAATGACCGCAACTAAAGTCAAATTTGTAACAACGGCAACGTGAAACCGCGGTTTGCGGTTTGCCGTAAACGTCAAACTAAAACTCTCTCTCTCCAATGTCACAATACAACTGCTTTTTTATTATGTTAATTGCCAATTGGCTAGAAAAAATCAACTTTATCAACTAAACTTAATTTTGCAAGTATCTTATCATACACACGACAAGTCTCACTATTCATCATCGTTGCTGTCACAAACGTTTATCAGAAAACTAGAATTCGAATCACGTCGCAAACACCTTTTGCGACAAAGTTTGGAAAAACACTTAAGACACGCCCTGCTGCACACGAAAAGAAAACGAGCAAATATCGAAATAATTGCAAAGCATACAAGAAGAACAAGAATTGCAGGAAACATCCCTAAAATAAGAACTTCCATCCATTTGAAAGCTTTGAAAACTGGCACGAAAGGTCCCTCGATATTTTGATGAGAACTAGAAAACACGGACCTAAACAGGTTGATCTGACCTAAGACTATCAAAAAAATCAAGGAAACGGACTCGAGGTTGTTCAAGAAAGAATTTTGAAATGGTTTAATTTTGAGATGAAGACAAAGGATGACAATGCAAGAAAGCGTCATGCAGAATAATCTGATGGATGGCTCGGTCACCACGCAAAAGATTACAACCAAAATAAATCGACGAGCAATCAAAATGCTCTGCCAATACAAAGCTCCACGCTTGCTCGTTTCATTTGGCTGTGCGTATGGACCTAGAAGCAACTCTTTTAAAGCGCTCAAATTTTCGCTTTCCTCGGCATGTTCGTCTTTAGATCGACATGCGATGCGAAATATCCCTTGGAACAAGAATGACACAGGAAAAACCACAGCTAGGAGGAAATTTCTAACCGTTATTTTATGATGGTAAAGTTTGAACGGAATCCAAGCGAGAACGAAGATAAATGGAATGACAAAGATGGCATTGAAAACGAACGATGCATATTGCCACCATTCGTAGCATACGACGTTCCCATTGTAGAACCATCTGAGCTCGCCTGCAACGGGGACACAGCGAATTAGCGAAATGCTGACAGTAGCCAGGGTCACGTAGCCAAGGAACACTGTTTTGACGCTGGCTTGAAAGTAGGGAGAAATATTAGGTCGAAGAGAACCTCTCTTGCAACAAATGAGGACGTGGAAGGCATAGAGAAGAAAGATTGCAGCGAGCGTCCCGAAGACCGGAACAACTTTGAAAAGAAGCTTTGTCTTTGGTGTCAGACCTGGAATAGGACAGACATAACCATGGTTTGTTACACCTGGTTGGAAGTTGAAGAACCAAGGACGGGCGTGAGAAATTCACATTCAAAGAATTCGGTCAGTGAAGTCGACCAGAGAAGAAGTTGTGATATTTGGTAGAAATAAAAGATGACTCTAATAAACCAGAAAATTGTCTTTTATCTGTTTTGTTTGCTCTGATGAAGACAGCGATGGATTGTTTTGTTCAGTGTCACCCTCAGGGACCAGATCAACGTAACGGTGTAAAGCCGTTTGCCAGTTTGCAAAGCGACTGCCAACTATAAACTTTTTAAACCAAAAAATCTGTCGTAAAGAATATTTTATCATTGGAGGTTTGAAAACGACGAGAGCTGCCATTAAGAAGACATACACTAGAAATACAATCCAGAACCAATGGTCGTTGCATTTTCGTGTTAAAGTACAGTTTGTTGACCACAGAGCCTCTGAATAGCCAGATGAACACATTCCACACATAAAACCAGTACGTTTACCTTGACATGCATTGTACTCAGGGTGAGGGTAAGGGTGAGTAAAAGACTTAAATATTTGTGATCATTACGCATTCAATAATCGCCGTGAAAAAATTTACCTGCAAAATACGTTTTTTGAAACATTTGTTTACATTTCTATTTGCGCATGCTTTTTTTCTGGGTGCCTCCTTAGCTCAGTGGTTAGAGCACTGGTCTAGTAAACCAGGCGTCCAGAGTTCGAATCTCTGAGGAGGTTTTCCACATTTTCCACTTAAACTTAATAAGTATCTACGAACCTGAACGAGTGTTTTGACCGGCTTCTTGTATATAATGATACTGAACAAAGTTTCATGACTTGTTCTTTATAGATCAATATCTATAATAATTCATTGGGTTTCATTGTGTTTTATTGTTATCTTCAACCAATAGCAAAGCTTGTTCATATAGGTAACGTACCTACCGCTTAAACTTGGGCATGGTAAATAATGAAACTTCTTGTGTAGTCTTATAGTTCAGCTCCGCGGTAAAAATGTTTAGAACTGAATGAAATCAATTCCGTCGTTCTAGACTCTAGGGTTAAAACCTAGTTTGTTATCGTGTTAACAGTGATTTAAGATTCCTACAAGTCTTTTTTCACTCAGAGTAACTTGGCTCAGAGAACGGCCTTTGACAACAATTCGCTGATGGTCTAATTATGTTGTATTTTCTTGAGAAAAAAATGTGGTACGTGTTCTCGTTCAAACATTAAATGCACTCTCTCAACTTAATCTAAGTATCAACCTCATACAAAGATTGTGCGCTAGCATTTTGCATCAATGTAATTATTATGACAATGTCCACGCATGTTTTTTACGGGTGCATGCCTCTTTAGCTCAGTGGTTAGAGCACTGGTCTTGTAAACCAGGGGTCCAGAGTTTGAATCTCTGACGAGGCTCTTCAAATTATCCACCTAAACTCAAAAAGTAAAATTTTGATTTCTATACTAATTCATTGTATTTTATTTTGTTCTATTGTTATCATCAACCAGGAGCAAAGCTTGTTCATATAGGTAACGTATACCTAACCCTAAACTTGTGCATGGTAAATAATGAAACTTCTTGTGTAGGCTCATCTTAAATAAGTTCTAATTTGAAATAAAAAAGCGTGTAATATCTTATACCGTAGAGAACAACTAATAAAAATAAAAACTTAACGTCCATGACCAAAACAGCTCAGGCTCGAAATCGGAATTAGCAGCCATTGATTGCAGTTGAATTGCTATCTCGTATATGCTGCTGAATGCTCAATACCTGATGCATGATCTATTTACACGCTCTGTGAACTGCCTGATTTCTATCAGTAATCAATTCCTACGATAAAAGCCTCCGGCGACCGTCACCGCGAGTTCCACGACACCCTTTACTTCTCAGTCTTATTATAATTCCAAAATTCTGCTGCCAATTGAAAAGCAGTTGGGAAGGCATATAGCAATTCCAGAGAACCTATTAATGTGCCCATGACGTAAAATCTGTGGTAAAATAAACAGGTAAGTTCCAGGCTACTAGTAATAAAGAAAAATAGGCGATTCATAAGCAATTATGTAGTCGTGGCCGAGTGGTTAAGGCGACAGACTTGAAATGTGTGGGGATATTCCCGCGCAGGTTCAAATCCTGCCGACTACGACTCTTGTTATTCCGAAAGATGTTCATATAACACGACAAATTGCCTCTAGGTGGAATTTCGTTTCAAAACATATACCAGTCAGACTAGTTAAAATTTTTAATACTTGATGTGAAATGGTTAATATTATATCCTTTTAACGCAAGTGGTAAAATTTATATGCATTTTGATTCGGTTACTAAAATTGTAAATAAACATATGGTGATTGGACTAGAGCGAAATTACCTCTTGTCCTCTTGGACCTTTATTCAGAAATTATTGCTCCTTTATTAGGATATTTATTCTAGGACCTTTATTCTAGGATCTCTCCTATATACTAGGACCTTTATTCAGAAATTATAGGCTCGTTTTCAACAGCAAAATGGGATGTTTTCCGCCAGCACAAATTGACGGAAGTCTATTAAACCTTAGTTATTCATGTTATATACCGGAATTTTTTTAAATTACTTAAAGATAATGAACAATTTCTCCAGGTGAGGCTTGCTGGTGTAGTGGTATGATTCTCGCTTTGGGTGCAAGAGGTCATGGGTTCGATTCCCGTGCAAGCCCTGATTGCCCTCAAAACTTGAAATTTTTTCGGGATTGAGTTTCTTTCTTTCAAGAAAAAAAGCAGTGTTGAACTCAAGTTGCAATCTCCCGATAAAACTTTTCCCATGCGGTATCAATCCTATCAATATACATTCAAGGAGGAGATCTAGTATATAAATGTAGACGTTGTAGACATGTCAACAATGAAGACCTTATCAATCATCATATACAAGTACTGAACAACAGGAAAATGAATTCGTGCGACTTTTTTATGGTGCTTTTTTATGGTTTCGCAAACGTGAAATGAAACGGCCACGAAATTCCACTTGCATAACAAAAGTCGTAGTCGGCAGGATTTGAACCTGCGCGGGAATATCCCAACAGATTTCGAGTCTGTCGCCTTAACCACTCGGCCACGACTACATAATTGCCTGTTGAACCGCAATGATAAAAAAGCACAATAAAACACAAGTAAGTATTATAGAAATTGATTTCCAAAAGAACGAATCGTAAACATTGTTCACTATTGTTACAAAAATCCAATCACAAAACTCATTTATATTAGGTAGATACTTATTGAGTTTAAGTGGAAAATGTGAAGAGCCTCGTCAGAGATTCGAACTCCGGACCACTCGTCCACTAGACCAGTGCTCTGACCACTGAGCTAATGAGGCACATGGAAAAACAGTCGTGGACACTGTTGATATAACTACATTGATGCAAATTCTTAGCTCACAATGCAACACAATATTCTTATTAGGTTGATACTTAAATTAAGTTGAGAGAATGCATCTAATGTTGGAACGGGAACACGTACCACTTTTTTCACAAGAAAATACAGCTTAGTCATTAACTAGACCATTGGCAAATTGTTGTTAAGACCGTTCTCTTTCAAGCTAGACGGGCAAGCAGGCCATGGTTTATGGGCCCAGCACGCTTCCACTGCCACACCCTGCTTGCTACACACTGCTTCTATGCCATGGATATATACACAGATCTGTATTTTCCTTTATTTAGTTGTGCTTTTCCGAATAAGTTAAGAAAAGCGGGAAATGTTCTTACAGGTATCTGAGAAAATATCAGCGCATGCCGGTATGCACGATCGGGGAGTATAGTTTTTGAGTTCAGGCTTTTCTCCTACACTCCATTTAAGAAAAATTACATTTCTGAACAAAAAATGACACCTAGAATGTGCACTGAAAAATATTTTTATTGAAATGACAACTTTAGCGGGAAATGGTTTCGATCCATTGACCGTCTGGGTAATGGGCCCAGCACGCTTCCACTGCGCCACCCTGCTTGCTACACACTGCTTTTATGCCATGAATATGAAACTTGTGCTATTTCGAATAAGGTAAGAACAGCAGGAAATGTTCTTTCAGGTACCTAGGAGAATAGCATTACACAGGTATGCACGATCGGGGAGTGTAGCTCAGTGGTAGAGCATTCGTTTGCAGATTGAGAGGTCAGTGGTTCAACTCCTTTCGCTCCCTTTTCTTTTATAAATGAAAAAAAAATCCAACATTTTTATCGTACTAATTAGTGAATTACTAGAATTACATGCATGCAGCAACCCCTCGCTATTTCAAACCAAGTGCACAATTTCCTGAGTTAACCTGACCTAAATTTTATATTATGAAATGACACAAAACTCAAATCAGTCTTAAAGTTTCCATCATTCAATACAAAAATAATCACAAAGCTAGTGTAAACATTGCCCGTTCAATTTTGCTGCATTATACCATGCCAGCAATTAAGTAACGTTTAAAATCGAAGTTTCAAACGATTAAAACAGTACAAAATCTTCACAGACAAAGAAAAAACTTCAAATGTTATTTTATTCTGTAATTGCAGTCAACGCCGGCGGCTAAAAGTTTCAGTATACTTTATAAATATAGTGTGTATTTTTGATACCAAAATTCAAATTACACTTTCAAAAACACTCTTTGAAGTTAAAGCAAAGGTGTAATAGCCCTTCACAGGTTTATGCGTTTGCAGAAAAAGCTGAAAATTTAACAAATGAACGGCATACAAAGCCGAAAAGTATACAAATACGGCTCATTCTTATCGCGAAACAAATACGAAATAAACAAAGTAAACACGTACCCTTTGTCTTTGAAAACATTTATAAGTTTGCAGATTATGAATTATTCCTCTTACACGGCTTTGTCTTGACCGTATCCACGTTCATCTTTGCTAACTGTCATGCTTCATATATCTTGTTTCTTCTCGTTTTACTTTCTTTGCACAAAGTTTATCAAACGCTTTTACAAAAATGTTTACGAAATGACAGTTAATATAAATTGCTGACGTTCTCATTGAATTACAAACTTTCTGTCTTAGCCAATCAGAACGTTCGTTGATTACTAGTCTACACCAGTGAACAACCCATGAACTGGTCTACACCACTGAGCTATAATAAATTCCTGGAGGACCGGCTCGCCATCATCAAGTGAAGCCAAAAAGATTGCGGATTTTAGGCTTTGCTGACGCCACATGGTCCTAAATGGCCTGGGTAGTTACCGCTGACAAACCGCGATCCAAAGACAAAAAAAAGTCATCTCCCTCCTGGTTTTTGATAAAAAATACTTTTGGTTTTCGGTGAATAATTTTTTCCTACCTTTTTGTTTTTAAGATAATAAATTATAATTAAAATTGTTTCTTCCGTTTCCGGGATTTCCCTGTTTTACAAATTATCGAAGCTGTGGTTTCTTGATCTACTTGTGATGTAGTAAATGTTTATCGGAAGAGAATCAGGTAATCTTTTTGAAATATTTTCGTTTCTTCCGTCTGGACTTCAGTATATAACTAGTATACGACTCAAAATTAAAGCTCAAAGCCAGTAAGTCTATCAAAACTGCTGTTATGAAAAGCAAAAATGTTTGCCAACAACATATTTTGATTTCATAATTATTAATTCAATAAAAGTTTTATTGTATGTTACAGTGAACTAGTTTTTTTATGTCAGCCTTTTTGGTAAATTTTCATAATGCAATTTTTTCAAACAGCCAACTTTTAGTAGAATGTATACAAGTTATAAGTTTGTGGGTATGTGGCAGACTGTATATTTCTAGCTAAACATGACATACTAGTCACTTTATATTGATTTATTTGCCTGACCTGGCAGGGGTTCAGGCAGGTTATTTAACAACCACTGAGTCAGTGGAGTGGCAGTTAAAGCCTTATATTTTCTTTGACAGGATTTATCATGGTTTAATAGCTATAATTTCTGTACTTGTACTCACTTTGTGAAAGTGAGACTTATCAGGTTTCTCTTATTTTGCAGGAATATGATGATGTAAAAGATCTTCACTCGATTTAAATGATGAAATTATAATAATCAAACATAAAATTTTACAAAATATATCGCTTCCAAAATTATAGAAGTTCGTTCTAAACTCTCAACTCTACACAACACATGTTTCACGTCGCGCGTGAATCTCGCGAGTCCGTCTCGTTACGCTAATTATTACATACTCCCCACCTTGACAGATCAGAAATGTCTGTCAACCTAATAACTAAACAACCATAAATAATTTATTTCAGTAAGTACAGTTTCAGTCCGTATTCTCTGATTTTGCTCGTTCGACAAAGGTAATTGGAAACTCAGCTGTCACTTCACGTTCACTATCGTTCACTTCAACTGGATACAATCTTTGTACCGCTCTTCTTGTCGTCGCGAGTTTTCCAGCTTTATTGAACATCCTTACTGTCGCTGCTCGAGCGTTTCCGTCTCTTCCTTTAAGTAAACTTTCTATTACTGCGATGGGCCAATTTAATCTTTTAACATTGTCTTCCTGTATTAAAACGACGTCTCCGACCTTGATTTTTGGGCCGCCTTTCTTGCTTGGCTGATGTTGTTCACGCAGTTGAGTCAAATACTCCGATTTCCATCTTTTCCAAAAGTGTTTTAGGACATTCTTAAGATACTTCTTTCTCTTCAACAATTCGTTCTTTCCTTCGTCGTTTGCGTCGATCTCTACTTGCGTTGGAACCGTAAGTATTCGCTTACCTAACACCAAATGCGAGGGGGTTAGCGGTTCATCTTCATCAGAATATACATACGTTAATGGTCTAGAGTTCAGGACTCCTTCTACTCGAATTAGTAATGTCAGAAGTTCTTCGTAAGTGAGCCTAGCATTCCGCAAGACTTTCTTTAGACATCTTTTAACGCTTCTGACCATGCGTTCATAAAATCCTCCCCACCAAGGGGATTTTTCTACAATATATCTCCATTTAATACCCCTAGACGCTATAAAGTTCTTGATTTCTTTTCCCTTGAACGTTTTCCCATTATCCGAAATAATCAGTGCTGGGATTCCACGTCGTCCAATGAATCGCTCTAAACTTCTAACAAAAGCTTCACTTGTCATGTCCGGAACCAAATCTAAATGTAAAGCTCTACTGCTCGCACAAGTGTATAAGGATATGTAAACTTTGTGCATATCTTTCGATTGACTATACATGTCCTTCACATACATGGGACCTGCGTAGTCGACGCCAATCTTGGAAAATGCTAATTCGTTGCTTAAACGAAACTCTGGTAATGGTGGCGCTTCAGGATTACCGTAAGGTGGACCTTCTAATCGTCGACAAATTACGCATTTCGACATGATTTTTTTCACGACCTGGCGACCTTTCGTTATCCAAAATTTGGATCGAACTTGCGTTAGAGTTTCTCGAACTCCATTATGTATGACCTGTTCGTGACTTCGAAGAACAACTAGTCTCGTAAAGTAATGATCACTTGGTAAAAGGATAGGGTATTTCCGTATCGTAGGGTAAGGGTGATTCTTGTATTCGCCCATGGCATCGTACAATGTCATTCTTATCTTTGAACAAGTTTAAGGACTTCTTTACCTTTTCATAGTTTGCTTGCTTGGTCATTGGATACTGAATGTCTTTTATCCATTTTAGTTCTGCGTTGTCAATTTCTTCACAGGTAATCAAACCGAGAGTGGTATCAAGATTCTTTGCACGTTTCTTAAAATTGTTAATGAAGCGTAAAACATACACTGTCACTCGAAGTAATCTTACAATACTACTGTATTTCGAAACATCTATCAGTTCCATGATACTTGGATTTTGTGCAACATTAACGGCTGTTGTAATAACGCTTATTCGTGGAGACTTTAACTCTGAATCGTCTTCTTGAACATTACGGGGTTGAGATGGCCAATGTTCATTAGATTTTATTAGATATTCAGGACCGTTCCACCACAATTTGTTTTCTGCAAGTTGGGTCGCTGTTGTTCCGCGTGATGCAATGTCTGCGGGGTTTTGTTTGGTAGGGACGTATCTCCATAACTTTGGGGGAGCTAGTCTTCTTATCTCTACCAATCGGTTTTCGACAAATTGTTTGAATTCTTTGTTAGAATTTCGTATCCAACTTAGTACGACCGTAGATCGGACCAATATGTAACTGAATCGATCTTTTTAACGTCATTCAATGCTTCCTTTACGCTTTTGGTTAACCGTGATGCTACGAGACTCGATAATAGTTCTAGCCGAGGAATCGTTTGTTTCGACATTGGGGCAACTCGCGTTTTTGAAGCAATTAAATCACAATGAATACCTTCCGAATGTTCACATCGAAGATAGACACATGCACCATAGGAACTTTCAGATGCGTCTCCAAATGAATGCAACTCGGCTGACTTAACTTCACTAGCAAATGCTTCTGGACAATAACATCTTTGGATACTCATGTGGTTTGCTTCTTTCAATTTCTGAACAATTTGAGTCCATTCTTGGCAAAATTCATCATTAAGTGGTTCGTCCCAGTCTACTTTACTCTTGCACAACTCTTGAAACATTTGTTTAAACCGAAGGGTTACTGGGGATATAAGACCTAATGGATCATAAAACTTTGCCGCAACGCTTAGAATGTTTCTCTTTGTGATTGGATTTTTCTCAACGTTCTTCAAGGCGGCAGAAAAAATCATAATTAACGTGTCCGTTTGGGGGTTCCATACTTGACCCAAAACACGAGGATGGGAATTAAGTTGTTTGGATTCTAAGACAGACTTTGAATATCCTTGATCTTCTTCCATCACTGAACTCGGTAAATTGGATGATTGTTGAGGACTTTCTGAAAATTGTGGATCGTTTTGAAACTCTGTCATCAACTCTTTACTGTTACTCAGCCACTTGCGCATATTTAAACCTCCTTCGGAAAATCGGGTTTTGATTTTCTTAGCTAACTCTAAGGCTGACTCTGTATCGTGTGATCCAGATGCAAGATCATCCACATAGAGGGATTTTAACACTTTGGTTACAAAGGTTAGATCAATGGTGGAATATTGGACAAGGTGATGATGTAGTACAGCATTCAAAATGGCTGTACTGCATGTGAGACCAAACACTAGTCGGGCAAATCTTAAAGTTACAATGTTCGGGTTTGAGTCATGAATGTCATCAATCCAAAAGAAGCGCAAATAATCTCGATGCTCTGGCGAGATAGAAATATTCAGGAACGCCTTTTCAATATCAGCGATCATCGCCACTTTATACGCGCGAAATCGAACCAGAATATCGAATATTAGGGTATTGAGAGAGGGTCCAGTGTGCAAACAGTCATTTAAACTCGTTTCAGGGCTTTTTGCCGACGCGTCATATACGACTCGGACCTTCGTTGTATTCTTATCTTCTCGGACAACCTCACGATGTGGTAAGTAATGAACTTTTCCAACTGGAACAAGGACATCATCAGCAGGTTCTACGACACCAGATTTGATTTGATCTTTTATTATATTGTCATATTCCTGTAGAAGATTGGGGTTAGCTTTCAATCGGGTTAGCAAAGAGTTTAACCGTTTCACAGAACCCACATGATTGTCTGGTAGTAGAGGGTGCTCTTCTCGAAAGGGTAGCTTAACTTCGTACTGGTTTCCATTAAAGCTTATGTCTTCCATGAACTTTGACTCGGTGGTAGGCTCGTTATCTCGTATTCCCAACGTTTCTAGATCCCACAGTTTTTGCAATTGGTCGTGCAATCGGTCGGTTGGGGTTGTCGTAACTGGTTCGGCATCGATGCGAAGGACATGAGTACCATTGAGGTTGACGGAACAGCTGCGGTTTTCTTGATTCCCTTTGATCACGGGTCCAGACAGTACCCATCCAAGTCTAGTAAGGACAGCTACTGGACCAGGGCTCCCACCACGCTTTGTTGTGCCAGTTATAAATTTCCAGTAGTAATCGGCACCAATCAATATGTCCACTTGTACATCATCATCAGACATACCTGGGTTGTCGGCAAGATTCAAACCACGAAGATGCGGGTATTCTTCAAGTGCTACTTTAATCGACTGATTGCTAATCGGACTACATATTGTAGGCACACTGTATGCATCCATCAACATATCATTCCTTTCGGTATCTGTTATTGCAAACTTAACTCTATTGCATGTTAGGACTTTAGGGGCTTCGTCCCCGAAGGTCTTTATAAGTAGGTTTTCTGAATCAACCGTCTCTAAATTCAGGGTATTTCTGAGTCTGTTCGATATGTACGACCGCTGACTACACGAATCGAACACAATTCTAGCGTTATGCTTTCTGTCTGCATTACTTCCAACTTCACCCACTAAACCTTGAGCTGTCTGTAAAAGAACCGCTGTATTGCTCTCAACATACATAGTCGATGCTTCACTTTGGGTTTCCTGTCCATTGTCTGGTTTGGGTTTGAGCTTACAATCTTTCTGGCTTTGTTCAGGGTTATGTTGTTGGTCTGCCTCGCTTCCCGGGGCAGGGGGTTTACTGTCATTCTTCTCGCAGATTGATAGATGATGATGACCACCACACTTCTGGCATTTATAATGAGAATCACAATGTTTAATGATATGACCAGATCTCAGGCATAAGAAACATTTTCCCTTTTTCCTTAAAATTGCTCTACGGGCAGCTCTATCCGTCACAATAGGGCCCGATGCTGATGTATGGTGCTCCGAACAATAACTACAGTAGGGTATGGTTGATGGACCTTTACTCGATAACAGGGTTGATGATGAATGGGGTAGTTTCCCTCTAAATCGCACTTTATTTTCAAATGGTTTGGATGAATTACGTTCTGACATGGTATTACATCTCTCTCTGGCTTCAAGTTCCAACTTAAACTTACGCAACAGTTGGTCAATGTTCCACTCATTCCTCTCTAAATTTCGGGCAACAATAAGGCGCATTTCTTCAGGGAGCTTATTGACAATAAGTGGCACAAGAAGGCTTCCATATGAGTTAGAATCTATTCCCAGATTTCTAAGACTTCTAATGTGGGTTTCAATTGAGTCGTACAGTTGACGAATTTTCCTGGTTTTGTGTATGTCACTCACAGCTGGTAAATTTAATAATTCTTCCATGTGACTCGATATGATGATCTGGGGGTCTGCAAATCTATCTTTAAGCAATTGGACTGTTGATTCATAGTTATCTGCAGTTAGTGCAAAACCGTCTATAGCTGAAGCGGCATTGCCCTCGACCAAACTCTTCAGGTAATTGAACTTATCGATTTTGGATAGACTGTTATTATTATGTACTGCAGCTTCAAAACTGTCCCAAAAAGACTGCCATGATTTGGGATCCCCTGAGAATTTCTTTAATGACAACTTTGGTAGTTTAGCTTTAATAGCTGGAGCTGTATATTAGTAGGACTGCTATTTGACACAGTTTGTGAATTGTTTGAAGACGGGGTTGCCATATTAATGTTCACCGGGTTCAGAGCATTATCTATCTTAACACATGCTCGATTGATAGACTCACCGATATCACTGGCTTCGAGTATCTCCTTATTAATACCTTCATCTTTCGTTGACTCCAATATAGCTTCGTCGATACTCTTAAGAATTTCTTTCTTATCTTTCAAAGTTACTTTGAGACTTTCTAACTTTTCTCTTTCGCTCGTAGATCCGCTAAAATGCTCGATAATTCCGTTGACACTCTCAATAAGTTTGCTAACGTAAGCACGATGCCCGCCACGTATTCGAATCTGTTTTTCACTCGACATTTTCAATTTTTATCCGAATTCTATCCGGCTCGAAGGACCATGATGTAAAATAAGATCTTCACTCGATTTAAATGATGAAATTATAATAATCAAACATAAAATTTTACAAAATATATCGCTTCCAAAATTATAGAAGTTCGTTCTAAACTCTCAACTCTACACAACACATGTTTCACGTCGCGCGTGAATCTCGCGAGTCCGTCTCGTTACGCTAATTATTACATATGATGCCAATTGGAAAAAAGGCAAGAGATGGCTTGCATCCTTTCATTCCTTTGTTCTGAAATATTGAATTAGAGCAAAATGCAATGTATCATACACATGAGCTGCTCATTGATAATGCCATATTGATTTAATTTTAACCTTTTTCTTACAGTTTAATTCAAATAAATGAATACAAACATTGACTCATTGTGTGGATTGTGTCTCAAATCAATAACAAGAAACCTTTCTTAAATAATTTCCTAAATCATCCCCCCCCCAAGAGGGCTAGTTAATGGGGATAATTCAGCATAAGAGAGTGAATAAGCCCCATTTCATTGTGAAAGTTCCTTTGAAACATGAAATCACTGTAACTGCAGTAAAAGAAAACCTACACCAGTTGGTAACATATCAGCTATAAATTCTGAAATACAATTCTCAATATGTAGGCTACTAATCATTGTCACAATGGACAATATCACAGGTATTAGACTGTATCAAGGTGCATCCATGATCAGGAATGTTAAATGAGCAATGCTATAAATCAAATATGACTGAATAGCTGAAATTGTATTTTCTGCACATAAAATGTTGATAAATGCATTAGAGTTTAGAAAACTTCAATTTATCTCCATAACAGATCCAAACAATTTCTGGCATACAAAAAGTTAAGAAATTCTTAGACGTTTCCTCTAGAAGTTCAAAAATCAATCGGATTTCATGCGGATTGTAAATATTAAACATGAATAAATCAATGAAACTCGGAAGAATGAAAATTACCGGTGAGGTAGTTGACGTTTTTTTTCCATCTTTTGAGGTTATATCTTATTTAGCCTGGTATTGGTAAAACAACGTGTACGACTTGTATACATCTTGAATCTTTTTTCGTACTATATATAAAATATATCGAAAACAACAAGGTTTCGCACAAAATAATTTTTTTTAAAAAAATCCAGGAGGGGAATGTTTTCAAAGCAGGCTCGGATTTGAGCCTGGTCAGAGGTAACTACCATGGCCATTTAGGACCATGTGGCGTCAGCAGCAGCTTCTACGCATGCGCAGAGGCGAGTCCGCCATGTTTTCGGTTCAAAAAGATGGCGGCGAAGTTACTGAAAAATGACGAGCCGGTCCTCCAGGTTTTATAGCTCAGTGGTCTACCAGTGACTCTAATAAGACTGGAACCATAATCAACAATAAAGACTAGTCATTGGATGAAGCCGATTTGAATATAATTTGCTGATTAAGGCGGCAGCCGCGCGAGCAAATCAAGCCTTCAAAAGAACTGGGCGAGTGAGAATTCCGTAAAAATCGTTTTTTTGGCAAAATTGCCAGAAAGTGCAATTTTTATTGACCACTTCAACTTTAAACAACGAATTTACCATTTTTGGATAGACCTAGTAATCCGCATCATCTTACTGTAAAAACCGGCGAGGTACCAGCTTTGTACTTGAAATATTTAAAGAATTTGAACGGGCCGAAAAAAAACTTCGCCTTCAACTCGCAAAAAAATAGGTTTGCACTTTTCACGTTAATAAACTTGTTTTTTAGTAAATCTAAGTGTCAATGCTTATTTTAAGCTTTTATTCATGATCAGATGAGATGGATTTGTGTATAAAAACCGGCGTTGTTTTGGTGGTGTAATTTCAACTCTTGGCCTTCATGGCGGCCATCAGTGCTGGCTTCAAAGATGGCGGCCAAGTTATCGTTCCAGTCTTTTTAGAGTTCACTGGTCTCACTCGTTCGCATTTCACGCATGCGCACAAGTACCATGACCACTTGAACGTCCACGGTCCACGACATAGAATTTGAGCAGCTTTGGATTCTGCTATGTTCTGTCACAATACCCGGGTGTAATAAATCTCCCGCGGAATTAGTACCCTCGCACGGCGCTTCGCGCCGGCTCGGGGAAAAACCCAAATTTATTTTCGTTGCAACAATCCGTTTGCTTGATAAATAATCCTTGCAGTTTAGTGTTTTTTCAATGACTCTCTGGGACACATGCATGTCCTATAAATTTGTAAAACGGGAGTCCAAATCTGGAATACAGCGAATATAATTACTTTATCTTATAATGTGCGTGTTAGATATACTGTAGAGCCAGGAATTTCTCAGTAATTTTTCTAGGTGTTTATGTCCTGTGGTGTAATGGTTAGCACTTCGGACTCTGAATACGATTAATTATATAGTTGCCTAGTTAATAGCTATAGTTGCATAATTTACAAAAGTATGACAACAAGAGCCTCACCAGAGAGTTGAACTCTGGACCCCTTGCGCCGGTTGTTCGAAAGGTGGATAAGTCGCTATCCAACGGATAAGTCGCTATCCAACGAATAAGTTTTATCCAGCGTGTGATTTCCGTCGCACGAAGCTTCGATAACTTTATCCAGCGGATAAAAATCGCTATCTACCGGATAAATTTATCCAAGGTCCGGAGGTGGTTTAAATCCACTATCCAGTGGATAAATTCAAAGATACAAGGTAACACTGTAAACATTTTATAAAATAGGAATAAATGTCATATTCCTGTTACTGTGTTTCAACAAACTAATACACATCATGATTGTATTCACTATTAAAAATGTTTTCGAAGTGCAATTTGTCGCAGCGCGTTTCACGTTGCCTACACTTTCCGTTCCGAGCGGCGATTTTTTGGAGATCCTCGCATTTATAACAGGCGGTAAATTTACTATACGCTTCTAATCAGTTTATAAACGCGAATATGCAAAGAAAGATTCAACCTATTCCAAGGAAACTTGCTAATATCTAAGTAATTTCATTCACGAACATTAAAATAGTGTTCCTAAATTAGCTATGGAACCGAAAGGCAAAGCGTTGCAAGGTCAAGGAATAAAATTGCAATGTGTTTGATTAATAAAATCACTATGATGTGAAGTGCAAAGTTCGATTAAATCACTTGTTCAAGTCTTTTCCATTCAGTAATTATACTCGAGAATTCGTAATGATTATGAATTCAATGTTGTAAATGCTTAGCAACAGCTGACGTTGTGGTACGAAATTTCAGGATAATCCTGTTTTCTTCCGGTAAATTTTACCTTATCTATTGGATAGCTATCCACTTCGATCACTATCCACGCTTCGTGCAACGCGTTATTATCCAATGGATAACTATCCACTGGATAGCAGATTTATCCGTTGGATAAGTTATCCATCTTTCGAACAACCGGCCCCTGGTTTACAAGACCAGTGCTCTAACCACTGAGCTAATGAAGCGCACGTACAAGCTAACGCGAATATTGTTGCTTAATCTTATAATGTGCACGCATCAAATTATGCTTCACAGGGTGTATAAAAAAAGGGTAATCCAACTTTGGGGCGCTATTGTACGTGAACTACTCATTCCAGCAAATGAATTTTTTTCACATTCGGAAAGGTTAGGCTTTTAGTTAACTATCGAATGACATGTTTTTAATACCAAATGATAAAAAAAATGAGCAAATAGGAGGCTGATAAAAAGTGTTAGTAAAAATCGCATATTCTCACCTCTGAAAGTTGGGACTAAAACCATTGAAAATTAACTCCCTTTAGGACTTAATTGAAGAATTTTGCTTCCGAATAAACTACCCGCCAATGCATGGTAAGTAGGAATAAATCACATCAGGAGAACATTCCAAGCAATGCGGCGGCGATGTTAACTCTATCGATATAGAGATGGTGGTCAAGTTGAAGGCATGACGCATAATCTCTTTTTAAAAGTGTAAATGTAAATAATCGCAATAAACATGTTGTAAAACCAGTGCAAGCTGTAACATGTTCGTGATTAATTGTTTTTGTTCTTTTGTTATGCACTGCTTTGATTAGGCTCAAAGGTGAAAATATGCGATTGTGACTAAAGTTTTTTATCAGCCTCGTATGTTTTCATTTTTCACAATTTGGTATTAAAAGCATATCTTTTGATAGATAGAAGCCAAAGGAGATTGGACAAGCGATTAGAAAGTTGTAACGTGAGCTCTCGACCAATGAGATCACCCTATTTTCGCCCTATTTTCGGGTGGGCGACAAAAAATACCCTTAGGCATATTGTGTTGTTCTCCTCCACGGCAACCTTTAGTAAAAGGCGAAAGATTTTTTTGTAGGAGAACCAAGGCTTGGAAACTTCAGTGCTTGTCAGTGCTGTATAAACGAAATAGTTTCACTTTTGGAACACGGTAGTCACGGAAGTGCGCGCAATGTTATCAATTGTGACGAATATTATTTTTTTATAATTAGCAGTTGCTAAATCAGTTGTGGGGTGTCGTTTGATATTTTGGCGTGACCAATAGCCTTCTGCCAAGAAAGCAGCATTGGGAATCCGGATTACGCCAGCTGTTGATCTCGCACACTTTTTGATCTCGCACACTTTTGATAAACACCCGCCTGGAAAATCCGGCGGGCGACAAAAATACCTTTAGGCCCATTGAGTTGTTCTCCTCCACGGAAATCTTTAGTAAAAGGCGAAAGATTTTTTCGTGTAAATGAAGAAGAACCAAGGCTTGGAAACTTGGGTTTTTGTCAATGCTATATAAACGAAATAGTTTCTCTTTTGTGACACGGTAATCACGGAAGTGCGCGCGCAATGTTATCAATTGTGACGAATATAATTGTTTTTTTAATTCGCAGTTGCTCAATTAATTGTGGGGTGTCGTTTGATATTTTGGCGTGATCAATAGCCTTCTGCAAAGAAAGGAGCATTGGGAATCCGGATTACGCCGACTGTTGATCTCGTACACTTTTGATAAACACCCGCCTGGAAAATCCGGCGGGCGACAAAAAATACCCTTAGGCCCATTGTGTTGTTCTCCTCCACGGAAATCTTTAGTAAAAGGCGAAAGATTTTTTCGTGTGAATGAAGGAGAACCAAGGCTTGGAAACTTCGGTGTTTGTCAGTGCTATAGAAACGAATTAGTTTCACTTTTGGAACACGGTAGTCACGGAAGTGCGCGCGCAATGTTATCAATTGTGACGTATATAATTTTTTTTATATAATTGGCAGTTGCTCAATCAATTGTGGGGTGCCGTTTGATATTTTGGCGTGATCAATAGCCTTCTGCCAGGGAAAAAGAAGCATTGGGAATCCGGATTACGCCAGCTGTTGATCTCGTACACTTTTAATAAACACCCGCCTGAAAATCCGGCGGGCGACAAAAAATACACTTAGGCCCATTGTGTTGTTCTCCTCCACGGAAATCTTTAGTAAAAGGCGAAAGATTTTTTCGTGTGAATGAAGGAGAACCAAGGCTTGGAAACTTTGGTGCTTGTCAGCGCTGTATAAACGAAATAGTTACGCTTTTGGAACACGGTAGTCAGGAAAGTGCGCGCGCAATGTTATCAATTGTGACGTATATTATTGTTTTTATAATTAGCAGTTGCTCAATCAATTGTGGGGTGTCGTTTGATATTTTGGCGTGATCAATAGCCTTCTCCCAGGGAGAAGGAACATTGGGAATCCGGATGACGCCAGCTGTTGATCTCGTACACTTTTGATAAACACCCGCCTGGAAAATCCGGCGGGCGACAAAAAATACCCTTAGGCCATTTGTGTTGTTCTCCTCCACGGAAATCTTTAGTAAAAGGCGAAAGATTTTTTCGTGTGAATGAAGGAGAACCAAGGCTTGGAAACGTCGGTGTTTGTCAGTGCTGTATAAATGAAATAGTTTCGCTTTTGGGACACGGTAACACGGAAGTGCGCGCGCATATGTTATCAATTGTGACGAATATAAGTGTTTTTTTTTAATTCGCAGTTGCTCAATCAATTGTGGGGTGTCGTTTGATATTTTGGCGTGATCAATAGCCTTCTGCAAAGAAAGGAGCATTGAGAATCCGGATTACGCCAGCTGTTGATCTCGTACACCTTTGATAAACACCTGCCTGGAAAATCCGGCGGGCGACAAAAAATACCCTTAGGCCCATTGTGTTGTTTCTCCTCCACGGAAATCTTTAGTAAAAGGCAAAAGATTTTTTCGTGTAAATGAAGGAGAACCAAGGCTTGGAAACTTGGGTATTTGTCAGTGCTGTATAAACGAAATAGTTTCGCTTTTGGGACACGGTAATCACGGAAGTGCGCGCGCAATGTTATCAATTGTGACGAATATAATTGTTTTTTTAATTCGCAGTTGCTCAGTCAATTTTGGGGTGTCGTTTCATATTTTGGCGTGATCAATAGCCTTCTGCCAGGAAAAGGAGCATTGGGAATCCGGATTACGCCAGCTGTTGATCTCGTACACTTTTGATAAACACCCGCCTGGAAAATCCGGCGACAAAAAAATACCTTTAAGCCCATTGTCTTGTTCTCCTCCACGGAAATCTTTAGTAAAAGGCGAAAGATTTTTTCGTGTAAATGAAGAAGAACCAAGGCTTGGAAACTTGGGTTTTTGTCAGTGCTGTATAAACGAAATAGTTTCGCTTTTGGGACACGGTAGTCAGGGAAGTGCGCGCGAAATGTTATCAATTGTGACGAATATTATTGTTTTTATAATTAGCAGTTGCTCAATCAATTGTGGGATGTCGTTTAATATTTTGGCGTGATCAATCGCCTTCTGCCAAGAAAGGAGCATTGGGAATCCGGATTACGCCAGCTTTTGATCTCGTACACCTTTGATAAACACCCGCCTGGAAAATCCGGCGAGCGACAAAAAATACCTTTAGGCCCATTGTGTTGTTCACCTCCACGGAAACCTTTAGTAAAAGGCGAAAGATTTTTTCGTGCAAATGAAGTAGAACCAAGGCTTGGAAACTTCGGTGCTTGTCACTGCTGTATAAACGAAATAGTAGACAGATTTAGAAAAGACGACGCGGCGTCTAAGACGACGTGAGATCACTGAGATGGCGTATTTTGGCGCGAAAATATGGCGTTGTCTTGATTGCGACGTCGTCACAGAGATTTTCAGGACGCCAAAATCTATTTTTCACGTCCTGTTTAGGACGGCAACTCAAAGTGCTTTTTTTTTCCAGAAAAGGTACGTAAAAGGACGCACGAAATAAAGAATTCTATAAATAATTGTCTACTATGCTTATTTTTTATGCTTTTAAAATATTGTGCGCATTTACGGATGCATTTATGCACATAAATTAAAATAGCATTTGTGCAAAAAATATTTCTGGTTCCGCCAAAGCGTTTCCGTCGTACATAAATTTGGTTGAAAAGATCAAAAGAAATACAATACGAACAAAAACTACAAAATAATCAACTATTGAAATGATGAGCTGTTTGCAGGACTAAATGAAGATGTTTTTACATATTTTACTAGTATTAGTGTTTACATTCATTAACATTGTTTTCTCGTACAAGTTTTAATGCAATATATAAAACATAAACATATAACTATATATTAAAATATCGGGTCAGAAGACTCGATCATATAGCGAGGTATTTATCAACTGTAATTTTGTTTTAACAGTGTTTTTATTATTTATATCGTTTAGAGTTAAATTTTATAATAATTCAAATTGTATTCGTCTGTCATCTCACTATGGAGGATAGCAGCTTGAAAAAAAAGTAAGTTATAATACTGTGAACTTACAAATATATTTAATTTTACAAGAAGTAAAAGCTATTTATGCACATAGGCCACATAGGCATTTTAGTTTCTATTTAACTTTGGCCTATTAGTACCAATGCCTTAGTTTATTTTTATTCCTATGTTTAGACGCGTTTTCACCTGGAATGAGCAGAAGGATATTCATTTGTTGAGAGAGATAGCTGCCGAAGGCGTCCTTCAACACAAAGCCAAGTCTAGGGACAGGGGGGCTGGCTGGCAACTGGTGGCAAGCAAGTTGGGCTCCACATGCGAAAATGTAGAAGTCACTTCTCGAGCTGTCCGTGACCACTTCAAGGCACTGGAGAAAAGACACAAAGCCAGAATGGCACAAGAAGAGAGAGCAAGTGGAATCAGTGTTGAGGAGCTGTCAGAACAGGAGAGATTGTTGGAGGAGTTGGTGGAGATAAACGAGGCAACAGAAAGGAGAGCAGAGGAAGAAGATGATGAAAAGAAAACTGCAGCAGAGAAAGAAAGGGGGCAGGCATTAGAGATGCGGCAAAGAGCTTTGGAGCGAATTGGAGAGACGCAAAAGAGGCAAGGAAATAATAAAGAGACTAGGAAGAGAAGGTCCTCAGGTGAGACATTGGAATGGTTGAGAGAGAAGGCAGAGATGAACAAGAAGATGAGGGAGGAAGAACTGAAAGAGAAGCAAGAACAGCAAAACAGCATGAAGGAAGAAAGGATGATGTTGGTGGAACAGATGAAGTTGATGCATGAGAATAGCACTGCCCAGCTCCATCAGTTCAGGTATGACCAACAAGTTCAACAACAGCAACAACAAGAACAATTTGCCCTGCTGCAGCAACAAATGTTATCTATAATGCAACAACAACAACAACAAATACAAGTCTTGGCAAATTTATTAAAAAACAATTAATATTAAAATTTTCTTACTTTAATCTAATATTGTTACAAATTACTATTTGAGACATTGAAGTCATTGATAATTTACAAATAGTGTTTTTAAATTGTTTACTGAAAATCTTCTATTAAATCATGTTTGTACAACAAAATGCTGAAGAAGGTTATTGTTGATGGAAATTCTGAATAATTAATTATTCTGAAAAGTTAATAGAGGATTTACAGTATTACCAATTACATATCATGAAGTTATAAATTTTTATTCAGCAATATTTATATTTTAAAATTATTCATATTTTTACATAAATGTTGTAATATATTATTCAACATTGATTGCATTTATAATTAATGAAATTGAATTTTTGAACAATTATTAAACAAATGTTTTCAACAAATATGTTTCAACTATAATTGTTTATAATTAGCATAATAGAACTTTGTCTTAGAACTTAGTGTTCAGAAAAAAATCTGAAAACAGTTTGGTCATAATTTGAAACTCACCAAAAATATTCATGCAAAGTAGGTGGTGTAAGTCCAAAATAAGTTGACACAATGTTACCATAAAGGCAGGTTCGAGTATTTTCAAGCAATGCACAAGTAACATACATTTTACCAATAGCACTTAAATGTATTTTCATTTGTCTTTTAAAATCAATGAAACTGAAATACTTTGTTATGTTGTCAAACATCCATTCCACTGACACTCTGAGTTCACTCATCGCTTTGTTGTAAGCTTCCATTTCAGGGGTTAGTGCAGCTTCTCTGAAGGGTGCTTGAAGGTGCACTCCCAAAGGGTAGGCAGGGTCACCATAGAGGCAAAGTGGCACACCATTGTGGAAGGCAACACGTCTCAGATTAGGTAGGACACCAGACTCCTGCAACATGATGCTGTCATGACGTTTTCCTTCATACGGGCCAGAAAGGTTACCAATAAGACCATTTGGCAAAACAATGCTTTGAAATTTAATGGCATGCACACGCTTATGGCCATTGTACATGACTCGTTGATGGTACTTTGGTCGTGTTATCCCTCTGACTGTCCCATCTACAAATCCAAAACAATTGTGTAAAGGGGCGCCACATTGATGTACTGTTTGGGCATAGTTGTGCAGTTGGTCCGGCGATAGGAAGGGCTGATCCCAGCTTTCTAGTCGATGGTGATGTGTCTCATAAACAATATCCAATACTTTATTGAATATAAGACATAACTCAGGAGGACTCCGACCAAACCGATATGCCATATCTGTATACCAAAAAGGGTAGGCCAACCTCTTCAAGAAAATGCATAAACTCTCCATGCCACTGCAGACGGTACCTTGCTTGCAGACTAGCTCTTCCGGGATTTGTAAACATCTCATCAATGTGGGCAAGTCCTTTTTTTCAAACCGTAACTCTGTGTTGCACTCTACATCATCCCAACTCTCCAAGTCAAAATCTTGAAATTTCCAATGCGGAAAAACCTGCTTCGATTGATTGTATTCGTACAGCAATACAAACTCTTCGTCGTCAATTATATTCTCTGCATTAGCAACCATCAAAGCATCTCTGACAGCTTCAAGACCACCAGCCGCCATAATTTTAAAATATGCAATGTTTACGAAATACAAAAACTTTAAGCGTAAAAAATCACGACATCATGACGATAGCACAAGAAATTTAAAAGAAACGATTTAAATTTGATTTGTAAACGTTTTTACATGTCATAAATATACTAAAGCCTAAAGGATAAACTAAACAATATTACTGTTATAAAGAAAGAAAATATCTAGATACGTAAAGTCACTTATCGCGCAAATGTCAATGCATATTAAAATATGTCTGAATGTTTGCATTCCATATTTTCTCTATTCAGCCTTTCTTTCGAAGAATATAGCACCGTGCAAGGACGATTCGTCTCAGCGTTTTAAACTTTTAGTACAAAGAAATTATTATCGAAGTTCGATGGCAAACGCCCGTCTTCTTTGGTTCGTCTTTGCAAATCTAAATAACTTTTACTCACAACACGACGGCGTCCTCGACCCGGTAATCGTGCGCCATCTTACGTCGTCTTAGACGCCGCGTCGTCTTTTCTAAATCTGTCTAGTTACGCTTTTGGAACACGGTAGTCAGAGAAGTGCGCGCGCAATGTTATCAATTGTGACGAATATTATTGTTTTTATAATTAGCAGTTGCTCAATCAGTTGTGGGGTGTCGTTTAATATTTTGGCGTGATCATTAGCCTTCTGCCAAGAAAGGAGCTTTGGGAATCCGGATTACGCCAGCTGTTGATCTCGTACACTTTTGATAAATACCCGCCGTTTTTATATAATTGGCAGTTGCTCAATCAATTGTGGGGTGCCGTTTGATATTTTGGCGTGATCAATAGCCTTCTGCCAGGGAAAAAGAAGCATTGGGAATCCGGATTACGCCAGCTGTTGAACTCGTACACTTTTGATAAACACCCGCCTGGAAAATCCGGCGGGCGACAAAAAATACCCTTAGGCCCATTGTGTTGTTCTCCTCCACGGAAATCTTTAGTAAAAGGCGAAAGATTTTTTCGTGTAAATGAAGGAGAACCAAGGCTTGGAAACTTTGGTGTTTGTCAGTGCTGTATAAACGAAATAGTTTCGCTTTTGGGACACGGTAATCACGGAAGTGCGCGCGCAATGTTATCAATTGTGACAAATATTATTGTTTTTATAATTACCAGTTGCTCAATCAATTGTGGGGTGTCGTTTCATATTTTGGCGTGATCAATAGCCTTCTGCCAGGAAAAGGAGCATTGGGAATCCGGATTACGCCAGCTGTTGATCTCGTACACTTTTGATAAACACCCGCCTGGAAAATCCGGCGACAAAAAATACCTTTAAGCCCATTGTCTTGTTCTCCTCCACGGTAATCTTTAGTAAAAGGCGAAAGATTTTTTCGTGTAAATGAAGAAGAACCAAGGCTTGGAAACTTGGGTTTTTGTCAGTGCTGTATAAACGAAATAGTTTCGCTTTTGGGACACGGTAGTCAGGGAAGTGCGCGCGAAATGTTATCAATTGTGACGAATATTATTGTTTTTATAATTAGCAGTTGCTCACTCAATTGTGGGATGTCGTTTAATATTTTGTCGTGATCAATAGCCTTCTGCCAAGAAAGGAGCATTGGGAATCCGGATTACGCCAGCTTTTGATCTCGTACACCTTTGATAAACACCCGCCTGGAAAATCCGGCGAGCGACAAAAAATACCTTTAGGCCCATTGTGTTGTTCACCTCCACGGAAACCTTTAGTAAAAGGCGAAAGATTTTTTCGTGCAAATGAAGTAGAACCAAGGCTTGGAAACTTCGGTGCTTGTCACTGCTGTATAAACGAAATAGTTACGCTTTTGGAACACGGTAGTCAGGGAAGTGCGCGCGCAATGTTATCAATTGTGACGAATATTATTGTTTTTATAATTAGCAGTTGCTCAATCAGTTGTGGGGTGTCGCGTTTGATATTTTGGCGTGATCAATAGCCTTCTGCCAAGAAAGGAGCATTGGAAATCCGGATTACGCCAGCTGTTAATCTCGTACACTTTTGATAAATACCCGCCGTTTTTATATAATTGGCAGTTGCTCAATCAATTGTGGGGTGCCGTTTGATATTTTGGCGTGATCAATAGCCTTCTGCCAGGAAAAAGAAGCATTGGGAATCCGGATTACGCCAGCTGTTGATCTCGTACACTTTTGATAAACACCCGCCTGGAAAATCCGGCGGGCGACAAAAAATACCCTTAGGCCCATTGTGTTGTTCTCCTCCACGGAAATCTTTAGTAAAAGGCGAAAGATTTTTTCGTGTAAATGAAGGAGAACCAAGGCTTGGAAACTTTGGTGTTTGTCAGTGCTGTATAAACGAAATAGTTTCGCTTTTCGGGGAAACACGGTAATCACGGAAGTGCGCGCGCAATGTTATCAATTGTGACGAATATAATTGTTTTTTTAATTCGCAGTTGCTCAATCAATTGTGGGGTGTCGTTTGATATTTTGGCGTGATCAATAGCCTTCTGCCAAGAAAGGAGCATTGGGAATCCGGATTACGCCAGCTGTTGATCTCGTACACTTTTGATAAACACCCGCCTGGAAAATCCGGCGGGCGACAAAAAATACCCTTAGGCCCATTGTGTTGTTCTCCTCCACGGAAATCTTTAGTAAAAGGCGAAAGATTTTTTCGTGTAAATGAAGGAGAACCAAGGCTTGGAAACTTGGGTTTTTGTCAGTGCTGTATAAACGAAATAGTTTCGCTTTTGGGACACGGTAATCACGGAAGTGCGCGCGCAATGTTATCAATTGTGACGAATATATTGTTTTTTTAATTCGCAGTTGCTCAATCAATTGTGGGGTGTCGTTTGATATTTTGGCGTGATCAATAGCCTTCTGCCAGGAAAAGGAGCATTGGGAATCCGGATTACGCCAGCTGTTGATCTCGTACACTTTTGATAAACACCCGCCTGGAAAATCCGGCGGGCGACAAAAAATACCCTTAGGCCCATTGTGTTGTTCTCCTCCACGGAAATCTTTAGTAAAAGGCGAAAGATTTTTTCGTGTGAATGAAGGAGAACCAAGGCTTGGAAACTTTGGTGCTTGTCAGTGCTGTATAAACGAAATAGTTACGCTTTTGGAACACGGTAGTCAGGAAGTGCGCGCCAATGTTATCAATTGTGACGAATATAATTGTTTTTTAATTCGCAGTTGCTCAATCAATTGTGGGGTGTCGTTTGATATTTTGGCGTGATCAATAGCCTTCTGCCAAGAAAGGAGCATTGGGAATCCGGATTACGCCAGCTGTTGATCTCGTACACTTTTGATAAACACCCGCCTGGAAAATCCGGCGGGCGACAAAAAATACCCTTAGGCCCATTGTGTTGTTCTCCTCCACGGAAATCTTTAGTAAAAGGCGAAAGATTTTTTCGTGTAAATGAAGGAGAACCAAGGCTTGGAAACTTGGGTTGTCAGTGCTGTATAAACGAAATAGTTTCGCTTTTGGACACGGTAATCACGGAAGTGCGCGCGCAATGTTATCAATTGTGACGAATATATTGTTTTTTTAATTCGCAGTTGCTCAATCAATTGTGGGGTGTCGTTTGATATTTTGGCGTGATCAATAGCCTTCTGCCAGGAAAAGGAGCATTGGGAATCCGGATTACGCCAGCTGTTGATCTCGTACACTTTTGATAAACACCCGCCTGGAAAATCCGGCGGGCGACAAAAAATACCTTAGGCCCATTGTGTTGTTCTCCTCCACGGAAATCTTTAGTAAAAGGCGAAAGATTTTTTCGTGTAAATGAAGGAGAACCAAGGCTTGGAAACTTGGTGCTTGTCAGTGCTGTATAAACGAAATAGTTTCGCTTTTGGGACACGGTAGTCACGGAAGTGCGCGCGCAATGTTATCAATTGTGACGAATATAATTGTTTTAATTAGCAGTTGCTCAATCAATTGTGGGGTGTCGTTTGATATTTTGGCGTGATCAATAGCCTTCTGCCAGAAAAGGAGCATTGGGAATCCGGATTACGCCAGCTGTTGATCTCGTACACTTTTGATAAACACCCGCCTGGAAAATCCGGCGGCGACAAAAAATACCCTTAGGCCCATTGTGTTGTTCTCCTCCACGGAAATCTTTAGTAAAAGGCGAAAGATTTTTTCGTGTAAATGAAGGAGAACCAAGGCTTGGAAACTTCGGTGCTTGTTAGTGCTGTATAAACGAAATAGTTTCACTTTTGGAACACGGTAGTCACGGAAGTGCGCGCGCAATGTTATCAATTGTGACGAATATATTGTTTTTATAATTCAGTTGCTCAATCAATTGTGGGGTGTCGTTTGATATTTTGGCGTGATCAATAGCCTTCTGCCAAGAAAGGAGCATTGGGAATCCGGATTACGCCAGCTGTTGATCTCGTACACTTTTGATAAACACCCGCCTGGAAAATCCGGCGGGCGACAAAAAATACCCTTAGGCCCATTGTGTTGTTCTCCTCCACGGAAATCTTTAGTAAAAGGCGAAAGATTTTTTCGTGTAAATGAAGGAGAACCAAGGCTTGGAAACTTTGGTGCTTGTCAGTGCTGTATAAACGAAATAGTTACGCTTTTGGAACACGGTAGTCAGGAAAGTGCGCGCGCAATGTTATCAATTGTGACGAATATTATTGTTTTTATAATTAGCAGTTGCTCAATCAATTGTGGGGTGTCGTTTGATATTTTGGCGTGATCAATAGCCTTCTGCCAGGAAAAGGAGCATTGGGAATCCGGATTACGCCAGCTGTTGATCTCGTACACTTTTGATAAACACCCGCCTGGAAAATCCGGCGGGCGACAAAAAATACCCTTAGGCCCATTGTGTTGTTCTCCTCCACGGAAATCTTTAGTAAAAGGCGAAAGATTTTTTCGTGTAAATGAAGGAGAACCAAGGCTTGGAAACTTGGTGTTGTCAGTGCTGTATAAACGAAATAGTTTCGCTTTTGGGACACGGTAATCACGGAAGTGCGCGCGCAATGTTATCAATTGTGACGAATATAATTGTTTTTTAATTCGCAGTTGCTCAATCAATTGTGGGGTGTCGTTTGATATTTTGGCGTGATCAATAGCCTTCTGCAAAAAAGGAGCATTGGGAATCCGGATTACGCCAGCTGTTGATCTCGTACACTTTTGATAAACACCCGCCTGGAAAATCCGGCGGGCGACAAAAAATACCCTTAGGCCCATTGTGTTGTTCTCCTCCACGGAAATCTTTAGTAAAAGGCGAAAGATTTTTTCGTGTAAATGAAGGAGAACCAAGGCTTGGAAACTTGGGTTTTGTCAGTGCTGTATAAACGAAATAGTTTCGCTTTTGGACACGGTAATCACGGAAGTGCGCGCGCAATGTTATCAATTGTGACGAATATAATTGTTTTTTAATTCGCAGTTGCTCAATCAATTGTGGGGTCGTTTGATATTTTGGCGTGATCAATAGCCTTCTGCCAGGAAAAGGAGCATTGGGAATCCGGATTACGCCAGCTGTTGATCTCGTACACTTTTGATAAACACCCGCCTGGAAAATCCGCGGCGACAAAAAATACCCTTAGGCCCATTGTGTTGTTCTCCTCCACGGAAATCTTTAGTAAAAGGCGAAAGATTTTTTCGTGTAAATGAAGGAGAACCAAGGCTTGGAAACTTGTGCTTGTCAGTGCTGTATAAACGAAATAGTTTCGCTTTTGGAACACGGTAGTCACGGAAGTGCGCGCGCAATGTTATCAATTGTGACGAATATATTGTTTTTAATTAGCAGTTGCTCAATCAATTGTGGGGTCGTTTGATATTTTGGCGTGATCAATAGCCTTCTGCCAGGAAAAGGAGCATTGGGAATCCGGATTACGCCAGCTGTTGATCTCGTACACTTTTGATAAACACCCGCCTGGAAAATCCGGCGGGCGACAAAAAATACCCTTAGGCCCATTGTGTTGTTCTCCTCCACGGAAATCTTTAGTAAAAGGCGAAAGATTTTTTCGTGTAAATGAAGGAGAACCAAGGCTTGGAAACTTGGTGTTGTCAGTGCTGTATAAACGAAATAGTTTCGCTTTTGGACACGGTAATCACGGAAGTGCGCGCGCAATGTTATCAATTGTGACGAATATAATTGTTTTTTAATTCGCAGTTGCTCAATCAATTGTGGGGTGTCGTTTGATATTTTGGCGTGATCAATAGCCTTCTGCAAAGAAAGGAGCATTGGGAATCCGGATTACGCCAGCTGTTGATCTCGTACACTTTTGATAAACACCCGCCTGGAAAATCCGGCGGGCGACAAAAAATACCCTTAGGCCCATTGTGTTGTTCTCCTCCACGGAAATCTTTAGTAAAAGGCGAAAGATTTTTTCGTGTAAATGAAGGAGAACCAAGGCTTGGAAACTTGGGTTTTTCAGTGCTGTATAAACGAAATAGTTTCGCTTTTGGACACGGTAATCACGGAAGTGCGCGCGCAATGTTATCAATTGTGACGAAATATTATGTTTTTATAATTCAGTTGCTCAATCAATTGTGGGGTGTCGTTTGATATTTTGCGTGATCAATAGCCTTCTGCCAGGAAAAGGAGCATTGGGAATCCGGATTACGCCAGCTGTTGATCTCGTACACTTTTGATAAACACCCGCCTGGAAAATCCGGCGACAAAAAATACCTTAGGCCCATTGTGTTGTTCTCCTCCACGGAAATCTTTAGTAAAAGGCGAAAGATTTTTTCGTGTAAATGAAGAGAACCAAGGCTTGGAAACTTGGTTTTGTCAGTGCTGTATAAACGAAATAGTTTCGCTTTTGGGACACGGTAGTCAGGAAGTGCGCGCGCAATGTTATCAATTGTGACGAATATTATTGTTTTTATAATTAGCAGTTGCTCAATCAATTGTGGGATGTCGTTTAATATTTTGGCGTGATCAATAGCCTTCTGCCAAGAAAGGAGCATTGGGAATCCGGATTACGCCAGCTGTTGATCTCGTACACTTTTGATAAACACCCGCCTGGAAAATCCGGCGGCGACAAAAAATACCTTAGGCCCATTGTGTTGTTCTCCTCCACGGAAACTTTAGTAAAAGGCGAAAGATTTTTTCGTGTAAATGAAGGAGAACCAAGGCTTGGAAACTTCGGTGCTTGTCAGTGCTGTATAAACGAAATAGTTTCGCTTTTGGAACACGGTAGTCAGGAAGTGCGCGCGCAATGTTATCAATTTTGACGAATATTATTGTTTTTGTAATTAGCAGTTGCTCAATCAATTGTGGGGTGTCGTTTGATATTTTGGCGTGATCAATAGCCTTCTGCCAGGAAAGGAGTATTGGGAATCCGGATCACGCCTGCTGTTGATCTCGTACACTTTTGATAAACACCTGCCAGGAAAATCCGGCGGGCGACAAAAAATACCCTTAGGCCCATTGTGTTTTCTCCTCCACGGAAATCTTTAGTAAAAGGCGAAAGATTTTTTCGTGAAATGAAGGAAACCAAGGCTTGGAAACTTTGGTGTTGTCAGTGCTGTATAAATGAATTAGTTTCACTTTTGGAACACGGTAGTCACGTAAGTGCGCGCGCAATGTTATCAATTGTGACGAATATAATTATTATTATAATTAGCAGTTGCTCAATCAATTGTGGGGTGTCGTTTGATATTTTGGCGTGATCATTAGCCTTCTGCCAGGAAAAGGAGCATTGGGAATCCGGATTACGCCAGTTGTTGATCTCGTACACTTTTGATAAACACCAGCCTGGAAAATCCGGCGACAAAAAATACCTTTAAGCCCATTGTGTTGTTCTCCTCAAGGGAAATCTTTAGTAAAAGGCGAAAGATTTTTTCGTGTGAATGAAGGAGAACCAAGGCTTGGAAACTTCGGTGCTTGTCAGTGCTGTATAAACGAAATAGTTTCGCTTTTGGAACACGGTAGTCACGGAAGTGCGCGCGCAATGTTATCAATTGTGACGAATATAATTGTTTTACTTGCCAGGCGAATTCTTGCCAACAGAAGAACCAAATATTTCAATTTTTTGTGAATAGATTTTCCGAAGTACCTTTTTCTTCTGCTGTTCTTGCTTTTGAAAGGTGTCCAGATCGTGCATACCTCTGTGTTGCTATTCTCCTAGGTACCTGAGAGAACATTTCCTGCTGTTCTTGCATTATTCGAAATAGCACAAGTTTTATATTCATGGCATAGAAGCAGTGTATAGCAAGCAGGGTGTGGCAGTGGAAGCGTTCTGGGCGCATAAACCATGGCCTGTTTGCCCGTCTAGCTTGAAAGAGAACGGTCTTAACAACAATTTGCCAATGGTCTAGTTAATTATTATGCTGTATTTTCTTTTGAGAAAAAAAGTGGAACGTGTTCCTGTTCCAACATTAGATGCACTCTCTCAACTTAATTTAAGTATCAACCTTATAAAAATATAGTTAGCTAGGATTTTGCATCAATGTAATCATATCAACAGTGTCCACAATTGTTTTTCCATTTGCCTCATTAGCTCAGTGGTTAAAGCACTTGTCTAGTAAACCAGGGGTCCGGCGTTCGAATCTCTTACCAGGCTCTTCACATTTTCCTCTTAAACTCAATAAGTATCTTCCTAATATAAATGAGTTTTGTTATTGGCTTTTTGCAACAATAATGAACAATGTTTACTATTCGTTCCTTTAGAAATGAATTTCTATAATATAATTACCTGTGTTTTATTGTGCTTTTTTATCATTGCGTTTCAATAGGCAATTATGTAGTCGTGGCCGAGTGGTTAAGGCGACAGACTCGAAATCTGTTGGGATATTCCCGCGCAGGTTCAAATCCTGCCGACTACGACTTTTGTTATGCAAGTGGAATTTCGTGGCCGTTTCATTTTACGTTTTCATTTTGCGATGAAGTATGGGAAAAAGAACGTTGACATCTTCCGACTTGGCTTCATGGCCTGGTGGTATGATTCTCGTCTAGGGTGCGAGAGATCACGGGTTCGATTCGCGTGCAAGCCCGGGCAATGCATCGAAAGCATTTTCTGATAAAGTTCAGTAGACCATCTAATTGTCATTTTTATTCAAAAACATATATTTTTTTCTGAAATGGGCTATAAGAGATAATCCAGAACTCAAAAACCTAAATAAAGACAAAAAATTAATAATTCCAGCAAGGTTCTACCGAGAATTGAGCTCAGATTCACGGGTTCAGAGTCGGAAGTGCTAACCATTACACCACAGAACCTAACCATCTACTAAAAGACACCGCAGAAATTGGTGTTTAAGACATTTCAACCCGGAAATCTAATCGCTGGTTCACAATTGTGTATTTCCGTACCGCTATCAAACAAAAAACTTTTGAATAGCATAAAAAAGTTCAATTTTTCTCTCAATACGTATTCGCAATTTTTTAACAGCTCATCATACACATCTGACCGCTGTGATGTATAGTCTATACACGCACATTATTGAGATGAAGTATTTATATATATATTCCCCCTATTCCAGGTATGGTGCCTGATGATGTGAAATGTTGAATTTTTCTTTCATTTATAAAAGAGAAAGGAGCGAGCTGATTTGAACCACTGACCTCTCGATCTGCAGTCGAATGCTCTACCACTGAGCTATACTCCCTGATCGTGCATACCTGTGTGATGCTATTCTCCTGGGAACACGAAAGAACATTTCCTGTTGTTCTTATCCTATTCGAAATAGAAGCAATGTGTGGCAAGGCGGGTGGCGTATGCAGAGGAAGCGGGCTGGGCCCATAACCCGGGGGTCTGTGGATCGAAACCATTTCCTGCTAAAGTTGTCGTATCGATGAAAAAGATCTTCTCAGTGCACATTCTAGGTGAGATTTTTTGTTCAGAAAACTAATTTTTCTTAAATTCAGTGTAAGAGAAAAGCCGGAACTCAAAAACTATACTCCCCGATCGTGCATACCGGCATGCGCGGATATTTTCTTAGATATCTGTAGGAATATTTCCCGCTTTTCTTAACTTATTCGGAACAGCACAAGTAAAAAGAAAATACAGATCTGTGTATATATCCATGGCATAGAAGCAGTGTGTAGCAAGCTGGTTGGGGCAGTGGAAGCGTGCGGGCCATAAACCATACCCTGCATGTTTGCCCCTCTAGCTTGAAAGAGAACGGTCTTAACAATTAACAATTTGCCAATGGTCTATAGTTAATGATTATGCTGTATTTTCTTTTGAAAAAAAAGTTATACGTGTTCCCGTTCCATGCAACATTAGATGCACTCTCTCAACTTAATTTAAGTATCAACCTTATAAAAATATAGTGAGCTTGGATTTTGCATCAATGTAATCATATGAACGGTGTCCACACTTGTTTTTTACACGTGCCTCATTAGCTCAGTTTAGAGCACTGGGGCCGGTTGTATCAAGCCCGTTTAGCTTTAACGGTGGATAAGTCAAAATTAAATCTCTTATTAAACACTCACACATCTCTTTTGAATGAGTCAACTTGAATATTATGCACTTAATATTTGGTTGTAAACAGTATACATTTAGTTTGCTTGTTGAATGAAACGATTGACTTGCTTTCTATTTTGAACCTAACCAACGTTTAAGCTAAACGAGCTTGATACAACCGGCCCCTGGTCTAGTAAACCAGGGGTCCGGAGTTCGAATCTCTGACGAGCTCTTCACATTTTCCACTTAAACTCAATAATATGAACGACTTTTGTGATTGACTTTTTGTAACAATATAGTGAACTGCAATGTTTATGATTCGTTCTTTCAGAAACAAATTCCTATAATACTTTTTTTTATCATTCCACATTGTATTTTTTTTATCATTGCCAATCAACTGGCAATTATGTAGTCGTGGCTGAGTGGTTAAGGCGACAGGCTCGAAATCAGTTGGATATTCCCGCGCAGGTTCAAATCCTGCCGACTACGAGTCCTGTTATCTCGAAAGATTTCATAACACGGAAAAATTTTTTTGCCAGCGGGTGGAATTTCGTCTTATACCATACGATATATTTTTGGCATTTTTTAGGGAAAGACAATCAGAGTAGTCAAAATTTTTAAAACTTGGTGTAAAATGGTAAATACTGTACCCTTTTAACCGAAGTAGTCAAATTTACGCATTCTGATTCGCTTACTAAAAATGTAAACAAACATGCTGTTTGGTCTAGAGCGAAATTGCCTCTTCTTATAAGGAACTCTATTCAGAAATTATTTCTCCTTTATATGCTCGCTTTTAAGAGTATAATATTAGGCTGTTTGCCGCACGAGTCAACGGAACTTTAATTTTTCATTTACCGTTATGCCGGAATTTTTGATAAATTACCGTAAGCTACTGCACTTTTTCCGTCTTGAGTGCAGGACACGGATTCGATTCCCGTGCAAGCCCTGATTGCCCTCCCAACTTGAAATTTTTCAAAGATTGAGTTTCCTTCTTCAAAACAAAAAGCAGTGTTGATCTCCCCATAAAACGTTGATCCCATGCAGTGTCAATCCCACATAGAAAAATACAACGAGGAGATATACTATGCATGCACAAATGTATTCATAGTAAAGAAATGTCATCCATGAAGACGTTGTCATTCATTTTACAAGAACTTAACATCGGAAAATATGCAGAATTAGCTTGGAAGGGATAACTATTTTTTGACGATGATTCGTTTTTACAATTGTAAAAGCGTCATGTGTATGCCTTATTGTCTGAATGGTTAGAGCACTGGTATCGTAAACCAGAGGTCCGGTGTTCAACTCTCTGATAAGATTTCCCCCGTTCTTACCTTATTCGGAATAGCGCCAATGAAAAGAAAATATCTATCTGCGTATATATTCATAGCACCAGGGCAGTGTGTAGCACGCAGGGTATAAATATAAATATTATTTTTAAAAATATTACGAAAAACTTTTAATGCGAAGCAACGGTTTTCTGAAGAATGATTTGAGATCCAAAGATCTAATCCCCCAGTTGCTGCCTTTCCTTACATCTTTTCGAGCAATCGGTAAACGATAGATCACTCTTTACGAAATTAAAAATATAATTTCTGAGTTTGATTCGTGTAGCATGGGACCTAATTTGAAAATATGTTTCTTACAGCGGAGTAACATGATTGTCGAAATTGACGACATTACGTGGCGTTGCGCTGGTGGTTCAGTGGTAGAATTCTCGCTTGCCACGCGGGAGACCGGGGTTCGATTCCCCGCTAGCGCATAAAATTCCCCTCGGATGCATTGTCCTGATCAATAACACCCATCATGTGGTTTCTTTTTCACACTTACTGTGGCGTAGCAAAATTATCAGAAGAAAAGGGTAATTTTGAAAAAAACGACACTGTTACATAAGGCATAGCAAGTTCCCATGTGGTCTAGTGGCTAGGATCTGGCGTTTTCACCGCCATGGCCCGGGTTCGATTCCCGGCGTGGGAAATCCGTTTTCATAATTATCCGGCAAAAAGAGCCGTCTACGGCAATACATTTAACACCTGAATGAATATTATTGCAGGACACGAACACTGACAAGAATATGAAGAATCGCGTTTCATCGAGTTTGTTAAAAAGGAAATTGATGTTTTGAACGAATAAAGTTGAGTTGCGTTTTCGAGAATTTAATGTGTTTTTAATTGTTATAAAGGGAAAAATATGGAGGATGCGGGCATCGATCCCGCTACCTCGCGCATGCAAAGCGCGCGCTCTACCATTTGAGCTAATCCCCCACAGCCGCCATAACGCATTGAAATCCATTTTACAATGACACATATCTATTTTTGTTTTTTTTTACATTTGATTACCCAAACAAATTATTTGCCAAAACCGCAAAGTGAAAGCGTATTTTTCAATATTTTGCAGACATACCAAGCTAACTGGAAAACTATTTTAAATTAGATCCTTCAGAAAACCGGGATTGAACCAGGGACCTTCAGATCTTCAGTCTGACGCTCTCCCATCTGAGCTATTTCGGCAAACAGCTCAGAACGACTCGTGATATTCTTCAAGCGTTTTAGAGCATGCACCTAATTCCCTAGCTGCCCACAACAACGGAGCATACTGGGCAATTTCAAAATGTCAGGTTATGGTAAATATGGATGCATATATTTAATAAATTTCTACTCCATTGCCAGTATATCAATTTGACATAGGCAAGTAAAATATTTATCAAAATATTTTCCATGCAGTTGTCCTTCGAGCCGGATTTGAACCAGTGACTTAGGGATGTTTGCTTATCTACAGTCCCCCAATCTACTAACTGATCTAACGAAGGCTGATAACGGCCAGCTTCATTATTGATCAATCAATATTTGTCATACAATTATTAATTTTATTAATTAGAATTTTGATAATGATATTGAAAACTTAGGTATAAATATTATTTTTAAAATATTACGAAAAACTTTTAATGCGAAGCAACGGTTTTCTGAAGAATGATTTGAGATCCAAAGCGTAAATTTTTGGAGGATGCGGGCGTTGATCCCGCTACCTCGCGCATGCTAAGCGCGCGCTCTACCATTTGAGCTAATCCCCCAGTTGCTGCCTTTCCGTACATCTTTTCTAGCAATCGGTAAAAGATATATCACTCTTTACGAAATTAAAAATATAATTTCTGAGCTTGATTCGTGTAGCATGGGACCTAAGAAGAAAGGGGTAATTTTGAAAAAAAACGACACTGTTACGTTAGGCATGGCTAGTTCCCATGTGATCTAGTGGCTAGGATCTGGCGTTTTCACCGCCATGGCCCGGGTTCGATTCCCGGCGTAAATCCGTTTTCATAATTATCCGGCAAAAAGAGCCGTCTACGGCAATACATTTAACACCTGAATGAATATTATTGCAGGACACGAACAGTGACAAGGATAGGAAGACTCGCGTTTCATCGAGTTTGTTAAAAAGGAAATTGATATTTTTAACGAATAAAGTTGAGTTGCGTTTTCGAGAACCTAATGTGTTTTTAATTGATTATGTATGGAAAAAATATGGAGGATGCGAGCATCGATCCCGCTACCTCGCGCATATAATGCGCACGCTCTACCATTTGAGCTAATCCCTCACAGCCGCCGTAAAGCATTGAAATCCATTGTTTCAATAACACATATCTTTTTTGGGGTTTTTTACATTTCATTTTCCAAACAAACTATTTGCCAAAACCGCAAAATAAAAGCTTTATTTTCAACATTTTGCAGACATACTAAGCTAACCGGAAAAATAATTTTATTTCATTTTAGTTCATTCTCCATTGCCAGTATATCAATTTGACATAGGCAGTAAAATATTTTTCAAAATATTTCCCATGCAACTATCCTTCGAACCGGATTTAAACCAGTCACCTAGGGATGTTTGCTTGCTTATCTACAATCCCCCGCTCTGCCAACTGAGCTCTCGAAGTCTGATAACGGCCGGCTTCATTATTGATCAATAAGTATTTGTCATATAATTGTTAATTCTATTAATTAGAATTTTGATAATGTTATTAAAAACTTAGGTATATAAATTATATCATTTTTAAAAATATTACGAATGCAAAGTAACGGTTTTCTGAAGAATGATTTGAGATCCAAAGCGTAATATTTTGGAGGATGCGGGCGTCGATCCCGCTACCTCGCGTATGCTAAGCGCAGGCTCCACCATTTGAGCTAATCCCCCAGTTGCTGCCTTTCCTTACATCTGTTCTATTAATGCGTAAAAGATAGATCACTCTTTACGAAATTGAAAATTGAATTTCTAAGTTTGATTCGTGTAGCATAGGACCTAATTTATGGGTGTAATGCCAACATTTTCTAGAACATGCATCGCAAAATATACGCACAATTGATAATGAACTCCTGTAAAACATAAAACGTTGATTGAAAATATGTTTCATACAGCGGAGTAAGCTGATTGCCGAAATTGACCACAATATGTGGCGTTGCGCTAGTGGTTCAGTGGTAGAATTCTTGCCTGCCACGCGGAAGACTGCATGGGGTTCGATTCCCCGCTAGCGCATGCAATTCCCATCGGATTTCTTTCATTCCTTCAAACTTTATTTACACACACAAAATCTTTTCAACAATAAAGGTGGTTTTCAAAAGGGGTGTGCACTTCTTTACCAATTCAAATCCCACCCACTTTAATCTATCTACAATATACGTACAATACTTATAAACATAATTTTTTATAAACATGAAAGTGTAAACTATATTATATGAGATTAATGGAGAAAAAGTGTACTTTTAAAAATTAATTTACACAAGAGGATTTATAAATTGAAAGGTCGAGGAGGAAAGCTTTTCACAAAATGAATTATAAGATGACAACGTTCTTATGTCCTCCGGAATTTGGTTCCAGACATAAGCACCGTTGTAGCTATAACCTTTTTTCAAGTAATCCGTCCTGGGCTTGGGAAGACATAAGCTAGTTAAGGACCCTCTCAAATCATAATCATGCATCGTATTAGAATGTTGAAATAGATCTCTCAATCTTCGAGGAGCTAGATTATTAATCGTTTTAAACATAAGTCTGGACTTTATGTCGCCCTATATTGCAACTTTTGAAGACGATCACTAAGCGTCTTACCTATCACATTCCAAACTTCACAACAATAATCAAAATGAGGCTGAACTAAGGCATTGTACACTGGCGGTCAAAAAGAACTGCTCAAAACAAATTGAAATGCTCTCAAATGAACGTAACTTTCGCGCTAACAATATATACGAGTAAATATAGACTAGATTACATGCTAAGCTGTATATGAAATATTAATATTTGTTGACCCTCCTTTGGCTTTATAATTAATAACGGCCTTACACCGGCGTGGCATATTTTCTGTTAAGGTGGTAATCTTAACGGTCAAAAGAAATTTATCCCATGGACAGTCTTTACAGCAACGCATAAATCATGGACGCTTTATGAATGAATTCCTTTTTTGCACTATCCCCTTGACATTGTCCCACAGATTTTCAATAGGGTTAAGGTCTTTTGGCTGTGCAGGCCAATCCATTTCTGTCACTCCCTCTTCCTGAAACCATTGTTTGACTATATCTTGGAAGTGTGACAGGTTGCATTTCATTATTGAAATATTGCTTGGAATAAGAGAATTATCCAAAATGCTTATGAAGCTCTCTCCTATATTCGCTTCTTTTTTATAAATTTGTATCTAAACAGTTCTTTTTGATCGCTAGTGTACAATAAAAGATTGATTGTTACTATTCCTGTTACACACGGTAATAGCAACATTTGAGCAGTTCTTTTTGAGCGCCAGTGTATATGAACACTAAAGTATTCCGATCAACAAACTCCTTAGCCTTTTTAATAGCACCAATTCCTGCCGAGTGAGTTTACTTGCAATAAACTAAATGTGCTTCTTCCAATTTAAGTGCTGATCTACAGGGTGTATCAAAAAAAGGAGACCTTTAGAAATCAAGCTATTGTTAAAATTTGAATGCCTTTTCAATTGCATTTGCACTTATGCTGAACCGAAGTGCGTGAAATATTGATGCATACATTAGAAAAAGGAGACCTTTAGAAAATGAATTGACGTTTGTACACAAGATTGTCTGCTCCTGGGAATTTGAAAATAACTTTAATAGCATAAGCAAAAATAACGACCCAAAAATATTCAAATGACTAAGCACACCAGTACAAACATGGTTCAACCAACATGGTTAATGTTCAGGCTCAGCAGCCTGTACATTGTGGGTTTGAGACAAAACACCAGACTCCTGCGAAGCAGCAGGAAGTGCTAGGAAAGCAGAGGGAGGAGAAACGAACTCCGCCTCAGAAAAATAATGGTCGCTGGCCTCCTGGTGAAAAATGAAGTTCAGCGACAACTCCGCAGAGGAGAGGCAAAAATTCGAGCCTGGATGGAAAGAAGGCGTCGATAAGGGCCCATCGGAATGAACACTCGAGGACCGAAAACTATAAAAGGTGACTCGACCTGCGAGTCTAGGCCACGCAATGACGGCACGGAAGAAGATGCTGCTGATGATGTCCCAGCAGCAGGAGCGGAAGAAAGAGCTAAAGCTCCCTCCATTGATTTCGGAGTGCTGTCCTCAACCGGGAAACGGTAATCAATGGGGACAATAGCTGTTTCAGCATCAGTCACCCGAGGTGCAGCTGGAGGAGACGAAAACTCTCCCTCTGACTTCTGCGAAGACGACTCCGAGAGAACCGGCCGAGGTGTTGAAACGACCGGTGTTTTTTCCGGAGAAGGCAAAGTTTTCGACACTGTGTCAACTACGGACTGTCCAAGGACATCCAAATCGTTAATGTCCTCAAGATGGTCTTGGAGGGCCTGAAAACGATTAGCTGTTGGAATAGCTGGGATGTCCAAAGTAACCGGTTAAGGCCGTGGGGGATTAGCTCAAATGGTAGAGCGCGCGCTTAGCATGCGCGAGGTAGCGGGATCGACGCCCGCATCCTCAAAAATTGTACGCTTTGGATCTCAAATCATTCTTCAGAAAACCGTTGCTTTGCATTAAAAGTTTTTCGTAATATTTTTAAAAATAATATTTATAGCTAAGTTTTTATTAATATTATCAAAATTCTAATTAATAGGATTAGTTAACAATTATATGACAAATACTGATTGATCAATAATGAAGCTAGACGTTATCAGCCTTCGATAGCTCAGTTGGTAGAGCGGAACCGCGCGCCTTCTAGAAAAGTGTGGGAAAATTTTAAAATATACATGTCATAGGCCTCTGAAATGGCCGCAAATGCCTCTCAATTTAAGGATTAATGGAAAATGATAGATACTTTGTGAAGTTCCCAGCATTTTTGGCGCTCAACAATACAACCATGCTTTGATTATGATGCGAAGTAATCAGTGATGATTATGATGCTAAGTAAGATTCTGGTGCTATGTAAAGTTTCAAGCATGTTTGGTGCTTATGTACAAAGATCGATATAAAGTTGCAACTTGCAAGCATCGAATATTATCAATTGTGCATATATTTTGAGATGCATGTTCAAGAAAATGTTGGCATTACACCCATAAATTAGGTCCCATGTTACACGAGTCAAGCTCAGAAATTATATTTTTAATTTCGTAAAGAGTGATCTATCTTTTACCGATTGCTGGAAAAGATGTACGGAAAGGCAGCAACTGGGGGTGTAGCAGATGTGGCCGTGTATAGCAGTTTGCACAGGATTGAAAATTTAATATAACTATACAAGCACGAATTCCAAAGGCAAAGTGTAAGACAAAGTGAATATATATCATGCGGTTTATTTACATTTTTGAACAATTGAACTTCTATACTCTTTAAAGTACGATGTGCTTCTGAATTTCGCGATCGAACAACATTTACGTTCGCAAGACATCTAAATGAATATGAACTGTATTGTTTATGTTCAGAAGCTTTATATTAAAGACTGGCACGTGCGCGCCACGCCGGAGTTAACGCCAGAACAGGCGTTTTTTGAGTTCAGGCTTTTCTCTTATAGCTCATATTCGACTCTTAATAATGTGCGTGTATAGACTATACATCACAGCGGTCTGATGTGTATGATAAGCTGTATAAAATTGCGAATACGTATTGCGAGAAAAATCGAACTTTTTTTGCTATTCAAAAGGTTTCTCTTTGATAGCGGTACGGAAATACACAATTGTGAACCAGCGATTAGATTTCCGGGTTGAGATGTCAATTTCTACCGTGTCGTTTAGTAGATGCTTAGGTTCTGTGGTGTAATGGTTAGCACTTCGGACTCTGAATCCGGGAATCCGGGTTCAATTCTCGGTAGAACCTTGCTGGAACTATTATTTTTATGTCTTTATATAAGTTTTTGAGTTCTGGATTATCTCTTATATAGCCCATTTCAGAAAAAATATATGTTTTTGAATAAAAATTACAGTTAGATGATCTACTGAGCTTTAACAGCAAATGATTTCGATGCATTGGCCACTGGCCGGGCTTGCAGGATAAATTATATAGTTGCTATAGTTCCCAATATACTTTTGTAAATACAAAAGTATGCAAAAGCCTCATCAGAGAGTTGAACTCTGGACCCCTGGTTTACAAGACCAGTGCTCTAACCACTGAGCTAATGAGGCGTATGTGCAAGCTTAACGCGAATATAATTATATGAATACTTTAGCTTAATAATGTGCATGCGCGTATAGCAAACTACATAATTATATACTATGCAGCCATCATTCGTCAGTAACTTTTATAGATTTTTAGGGTCTGTGGTGTAATGGTTATCACTTCGGTCTCTGACTTCGAGAATCGGAGTTCAATTCTTGGTAGAAACTCTTTGAAAACATTCATTCTCCGTCTTTATGTATTTTTTTATTTCAGGTTTTCTCTTACAGGTATCAAAGAATGTATCATATGACAGGTATGCTGCATGGAACGCTCAGAGAGAGTAGCATATAGTGGTAGAAAATCCAACTGGAGGTTGACAGGTCACTGGGGTCAGTGGTTCAACTCCGCTCGCTCCTTCCTGTTCTATAAATTAAAGAAAAATTAAATATTTTTATGGTACCGATTGGTGCATGAAAAATCCCAATTTATTTTCGTGGGAAAAAGCCGTACGTTTGATAAACAATCCCTGCAGTTTAGGTTTTTTGAATGACTCTCTGGGACACATGCATGTTCTATATTATATTTGTAAACCAGGGCTCCATACCTGGAATAGGGGGAATATATGTAAATACTTCATCTTAATAATGTGCGTGTATAGACTATACATCACAACGCTGGTCAGATGTATATGATGAGTTGTCAAAAGATTGCAGAATACGTATTCGGAAGAAAAATTGAACTTTTTCATGCTATTCAAAAGGTTTCTCTTTGATAGCGGTACAGAAATACAGGATTGGGAACCAGCGATTAGATTTCCGGGTTGAAATGTCTCAAACACCAATTTCTCCTGTGTCTTTCAGTAGATGGTTAGGTTCTGTTGTGTAATGGTTAACACTTCGGAGACCGAATCCGGGAATCAAAGTTAATTCTCGGAAGAACCTTGCTGGAACTGTTAATTTTATGTCTTTATGTAAATTTTTTAGCTCTGGTTTTCCCTTATAGCCCATTTGAGAAAAAATATATGTTTTTGAATAAGATTTCGAAAAGATATTTTTTGTTGAAATGATAACTTTAGCAGGAAATGGTTTCGATCCATTGACCTCTTGGTTATGGGCCCAGCACGCTTCCACTGCGCCACCCTGCTTGCTACACACTGCTTCTATGCTATGAATATAAAACTTGTGCTATTTCGAATAAGGTAAGAACAGCAATAAAATTAATGTTGTTTTAGGAGAATAGCGTCAAACAGGTATGCACGATCAGGCAGTGTAGCTCAGTGGTAGAGTATTCGACTTCAGATCGAGAGGTCACTGGTTCAACTCCGCTCGCTCCCTTCTCTTTTATGAATGAAAGAAAAATCCAACATTTTATCGAACTAATTAGTGAATTAAAAAAACCCAATTTATTTTCGTTGCAACAATCCGTTTGATTGATAAATAATCCTTGCAGTTTAGTGTTTTTTCAATGACTCTCTGGGACACATGCATGTTCTATAAATTTGTAAAACGGGAGTCCATACCTGGAATACATAGGGAATATAATTACTTTATCTTAATAATTGGCGGGCATAGATATACTGTAGAGCCAGGAATTTCTCAGTAATTTTTCTAGGTGTTTATGTCCTGTGGTGTAATGGTTAGCACTTCGGGCTCTGTGTAGGATAAATTATATAGTTGCTATAGTTGCCTATATACTTTTATGAATACAAAAGTATGCAAAAGCCTCATCAGAGAGTTGAACTCTGGACCCCTGGTTTACAAGACCAGTGCTCTAACAACTGAGCTAATGAGGCGTATGTGCAAGCTTAACACGAATATAATTATATGAATACTTTATCTTAATAATGTGCATGCGCGTAGCAAACTACATAATTATATACTATGCAGCCAACATTCGTCAGTAAGTTTGATAGATTTTTAGGGTCTGTGGTGTAATGGTTATCACTTCGGACTCTGACTTCGGGAATCGGAGTTCAATTCTTGGTAGAAACTCTTTGAAAACATTCATTCTCTTTCTTTATGTATTTTTTTTTTCAGGCTTTCTCTTAAAGGTATCTAAGAATAGAGCATATGACAGGTATGCTGCATGGAACGCTCAGAGAGAGTAGCATATAGCGGTAGAGCATCCGACTGCAGGTTGACAGGTCACTGGGGTCAGTAGTTCAACTCCGCTCGCTCTTTCCTGTTCTATAAATTAAAGAAAAATTAAATATTTTTATGGTACCCATTAGTGCATGAAAAATCCCAATTTATTTTCGGGGGAAAAAGCCGTACGTTTGATAAACAATCCATGCAGTTTAGGTTTTTTGAATGACTCTCTGGGACACATGCATGTTCTATATTATATTTGTGTAACCAGGCTCCATACCTGGAATAGGGGGAATATATGTAAATACTTCATCTTAATAATGTGCGTGTATATAGACTATACATCACAGCGCGGGTCAGATGTATATGATGAGTTGTGAAAAGATTGAAGAATACGTATTTGGAAGAAAAATTGAAATTTTTCATGCTATTCAAAAGGTTTCTCTTTGATAGCCGTACAGAAGTACACGATTGGGAACCAGCGATTAGATCTCCGGGTTGAAATGTCTCAAACACCAATTTCTGCTGTGTCTTTCAGTAGATGGTTAGGTTCTGTGGTGTAATGGTTAGCACTTCGGACTCTGAATCCGGGAATCCGCGTTCAATTCTCGGTAGAACCTTGCTGGAATTGTTAATTTTATGTCTTTATGTAAATTTTTTAGCTCTGGTTTTCTGCTATAGCCCATTTGAGAAAAAATATATGTTTTTGAATAAGATTTCGAAAAGATCTTTTTTATTGAAATGATAACTTTAGCAGGAAATGGTTTCGATCCACTGACCTCTGGGTTATGGGCCCAGCACGCTTCCACTGCGCCACCCTGCTTGCTACACACTGCTTCTATGCTATGAATATAAAACTTGTGCTATTTCGAATAAGGTAAGAACAGCAAGAAATGTTCTTTTAGGAGAATAGCATCAAACAGGTATGCACGATATGGGAGTGTAGCTCAGTGGTAGAGCATTCGACTGCAGATCGAGAGGTCAGTGGTTCAACTCCGCTCGCTCCCTTCTCTTTTATCAATGAAAAAAAACCCAACATTTTTATCGTACTAATTAGTGAATTAAGAAACCCAAATTTATTTTTGTTGCAACAATCCGTTTGATTGATAAATAATCCTTGCAGTTTAGTGTTTTTTCAGTTACTCTCTGGGACACATGCATGTTCTATAAATTTGTAAAACGGGAGTCCATACCTGGAATACAGGGAAAAAAATTACTTTATCTTAATAATGGGAGTGCATAGATATACTGTAGAGCCAGGAATTTCTCAGTAATTTTTCTAGGTGTTTAGTTCCTGTTGTGTAATGGTTAGCACTTCGGGCTCTGAGTAGGATAAATTATATAGTTGCCATAGTTGCCTATATACTTTTGTAAATACAAAAGTATGCAAAAGCCTCATCAGAGAGTTGAACTCTGGACCCCTGGTTTACAAGACCAGTGCTCTAACCACTGAGCTAATGAGGCGTATGTGCAAGCTTAACACGAATATAATTATATGAATACTTTATCCTAATAATGTGCATGCGCGTAGCAAACTACATATTTATATACTATGCAGCCAACATTCGTCAGTAAGTTTGATAGATTTTTAGGGTCTGTGGTGTAATGGTTATCACTTCGGACTCTGACTTCGAGAATCGGAGTTCAATTCTTGGTAGAAACTCTTTGAAAACATTCATTCTCCGTCTTACGTCTTTATTATTTTTTACTTCAGGCTTTCTCTTACAGGTATCTAAGAATATAGCATATGACAGGTACGCTGCATGGAACGCTCAGAGAGAGTAGCATACAGTGGTAAAGCATCCGACTGCAGGTTGACAGGTCACCGGGGTCAGTGGTTCAACTCCGCTCGCTCCTTCCTGTTCTATAAATTAAAGAAAAATTAAATATTTTTATGGTACCCATTAGGGCATGAAAAATCCCAATTTATTTTCGTGGGAAAAAGCCGTACGTTTGATAAACAATCCATGCAGTTTAGGTTTTTTCAATGACTCTCTGGGACACATGCATGTTCTATAATATTATATTTGTAAACCAGGGCTCCATTCCTGGAATAGGGGGAATATATGTAAATACTTCATCTTAATAATGTGCGTGTATATAGACTATACATCACAGCGCGGGTCAGATGTATATGATGAGTCGTAAAAAGATTGCAGAATACGTATTCGGAAGAAAAATTGAACTTTTTCATGCTATTCAAAAGGTTTCTCTTTGATAGCGGTACAGAAATACACAATTGGGAACCAGCGATTAGATTTCCGGGTTGAAATGTCTCAAACACCAATTTCTGCTGTGTCTTTCTTTAGATGGTTAGGTTCTGTGGTGTAATGCTTAGCACTTCGGACTCTGAATCCGGGAATCCGAGTTCAATTCTCGGTAGAACCTTGCTGGAACTGTTAATTTTATGTCTTTATGTAAATTTTTTAGCTCTGGTTTTCTCTTATAGCCCATTTGAGAAAAAATGCATGTTTTTAAATAAGATTTCGAAAAGATCTTTTTTATTGAAATGATAACTTTAGCAGGAAATGGCTTCGATCCATTGACCTCTGGGTTATGGGCCCAGCACGCTTCCACTGCGCCACCCTGCTTGCTACACACTGCTTCTATGCTATGAATATAAAACTTGTGCTATTTCGAATAAGGTAAGAACAGCAAGAAATGTTCTTTTAGGAGAATAGCATCAAACAGGTATGAGCGATCAGGGAGTGTAGCTCAGTGGTAGAGCATTCGACTGCAGATCGAGAGGTCAGTGTTTGAACTCCGCTCGTTCCCTTCTCTTTTATCAATGAAAAAAAAATCCAATATTTTTATCGTACTAATTAGTGAATTAAAAAACCCAAATTTATTTTCGTTCCAACAATCCGTTTGATTGATAAATAATCCTTGCAGTTTAGTATTTTTTCAATGACTCTCTGGGACACATGCATGTTCTATAAATTTGTAAAACGGGAGTCCATACCTGGAATACAGGGAATATAATTACTTTATCTTAATAATGGGCGTGCATAGATATACTGTAGAGCCAGAAGTTTCTCAGTGCTTTTTCTAGGTGTTTATGTCCTGTGGTGTAATGGTTAGCACTTTGGGCTCTGAGTAGGATAAATTATATAGTTGCTATAGTTGCCTATATACTTTTGTAAATACAAAAGTATGCAAAAGCCTTATCAAAGAGTTGAACTCTGGACCCCTGGTTTACAAGACCAGTGCTTTAACCACTGAGCTAATGAGGCCTATGTGCAAGCTAAGACGAATATTATTATATGAATATTTTATCTTAATAATGTGCACATGTGCGCGTAGCAAACTACATAAATATAGCATATGACAGGTATGCTGCATGGAACGCTAAGAGAGAGTAGCATATTATTTACTTTATCTTAATAAAGTGCGCGCATAGATATAGTGTAGAGCCGGGAATTTCTCAGTAATTTTTCTAGGTGTTTATGTCCTGTGGTGTAATGGTTTATTACTTCGGGCTCTGAGTAGGATAAATTATATAGTTGCTATGGTTGCCTATATACTTTTGTAAATACAAAATTATGCAAAAGCCTCATCAGAGAGTTGAACTCTGGACCCCTGGTTTACAAGACCAGTGCTCTAACCACTGAGCTAATGAGGCGTATGTGCAAGCTTAACACGAATATAATTGTATGAATACTTTATCTTAATAATGTGCATGCGCGTAGCAAACTACATAATTATATATTATGCAGCCAACATTCGTCAGTAAGTTTGATAGATTTTTAGGTTCTGTGGTGTAATGGTTATCACTTCGGACTCTGACTTCGAGAATCGGAGTTCAATTTTTGGTAGAAACTCTTTGAAATCATTCATTCTCCGTCTTTATGTATTTTTTTATTTCAGGCTTTATCTTACAGGTATCTAAGAATATAGCATACGACAGGTATGCTGCATGGAACGCTCAGAGAGAGTAGCATATAGTGGTAGAGCATCCGACTGCAGGTTGACAGGTCACCGGGGTCAGTGGTTCAACTCCGCTCGCTCCTTCCTGTTTTATAAACTAAAAAAAATTAAATATTTTTATGGTACCCATTAGTGCATGAAAAATCCCAATTTATTTTCGTGGGAAAAAGCCGTACGTTTGATAAACAATCCATGCAGTTTAGGTTTTTTGAATGACTCTCTGGGACACATGCATGTTCTATATTATATTTGTAAACCAAGGCTCCATACCTGGAATAGGGGGAATATATGTAAATACTTCATCTTAATAATGTGCGTGTATATAGACTATACATCACAGCCCGGGTCAGATGTATATGATGAGTCGTCAAAAGATTGCAGAATACGTATTCGGAAGAAAAATTTAACTTTTTCATGCTATTCAAAAGGTTTCTCTTTGATAGCGGTACAGAAATACACGATTGGGAACCAGCGATTAGGTTTCCGGGTTGAAATGTCTCAAACACCAATTTCTGCTGTGTCTTTCTGTAGATGGTTAGGTTCTGTGGTGTAATGGTTAGCACTTCGGACTCTGAATCCGGGAATCCGAGTTCAATTCTCGGTAGAACCTTGCTGGAACTGTTAATTTTATGTCTTTTTGTAAATTTTATAGCTCTGGTTTTCTCTTATAGCCCGTTTGAGAAAAAATACATGTTTTTGAATAAGATTTCGAAAAGATCTTTTTTATTGAAATGATAACTTTAGCAGGAAATGGCTTCGATCCATTGACCTCTGGGTTATTGGCCCAGCACGCTTCCACTGCGCCACCCTGCTTGCTACACACTGCTTCTATGCTATGAATATAAAACTTGTGCTATTTCGAATAAGGTAAGAACAGCAAGAAATGTTCTTTTAGGACAATAGCATCAAACAGGTATGCACGATCAGGGAGTGTAGCTCAGTGGTAGAGCATTCGACTGCAGATCGAGAGGTCAGTGGTTGAACTCCGCTCGCTCCCTTCTCTTTTATCAATGAAAAAAAAATCCAATATTTTTATCGTACTACACCATTTGCCCTTCATTAAACAAAAAAAGAATTGCATTAACATAATTTAAAATATTCAGAAATACAAATCGGAATCTCAATAGCGCATTTTGTGCAAGTCAATAAGCGTAAAAAGATATTCAATAGTAATAATTTGAACGGTCATGCGTTAAAGCTGAAAACCATTAGTCAAAGATGGAAATTCAATAAGAATACAAAGTACATTCAAAAACGCAAAATACATTTTCGTTTGAACACAATAAACCTTCAATTAGAGAATAAAGTAATTTCATTAAGGTTGTTATGAACACAAATATATATACTCGTAAAAAAGCGTTGCGCAAGCGGAAAATGATCCAATCAAATTTTTGGTTAGTTATCATTTGCATTGGGAATCTTCGATAAAAATCGTTTTGTTCAACATCATCTTGGGCATTTTTGCGAGTTTGTTACACGTCGAAGTACTGTCAGAATGGCACAACGTCGAAGAATATCACAACAAGACAAAGAACGGTTGGTTAGAGCATTCGAAGAACAGGATCAAGACTACCTGGCTTTGGCTGAAACTTTAGCAATAAATCGTTCAACTGCCAGGAGTATAGTTGCTCGATATCTGCGAGAAGGACGAATTGAAGAACAACCACGTGGAGGACGCCTCAATGTTCGATTTGATGCAGACATGACAAGATGTGTGCAAAGAATAGTAGATGAAGATTGCACTTTGTCACTACGGGCTATAAATGCAGAATTACGCAGTGGCGTAGCCAGCCTGACAATAATTTAGTCATGCTATGCAAATATTTTGGTGTTCATTGACTGTGAAAACAATGAATTTCTAAAGAAATGAATAATGGTAATAACAGAAAATTTGCATAGCATGACTAAATCGTCAGGCTGGCTACGCCACTGGAATTACGACGTCGAATGCCTGAGAAGCACAAGTTCATGAAAGATTTATTGGTAAACATTTGGATGGAATGCTATACTCGTTAAAGCTATCGCGAATACTTCCAGCTGATCGTAACAGGCCAGATGTTATCGAGGGACGCCACGAATATGCTACCTGGTTCTTAGAGGAGGCGAATATTCATCATCCTGTATTCATCGACGAATGTGGCTTCAATATATGGACAGCCAGAAGTCAAGGATGGGCTCCAGTTGGAGAGCGTGCTTATCGCCAAGTATGCGGGCAGAAGGGACGCAATCTTACCATTTGCCTCGCGGTATCTCAAGTGTTTGGTTTGGTGCATCACACCATTCAGGTTGGTGGGATGACCAGAGATTCCTTCACTGAGTTTCTTGCAGGTACTGCTGCCCACCTTGATGAGAATGAAACTCAATATCTCATTTTTGATGGAGCACCAGCACATCGCCAACCCGAGCAGCCAAGAGACAACGTACATCTACGCCAATTGCCACCATACTCACCATTCCTAAATATTGTCGAGCAAGCGATAAGTTGCCTGAAGGCCAGCATTAAAGCAGACATTTCACGCCCTGTTATGCAAGAACGCTTTTCCGACAGAAATGCGGCACGAAATGCCCACCTTCCCCTTGGTGAATACAGAAAACAATTGCTTGTTCAAGCTGTTGAAAGAAATATTGGATCAATTACAATTCCCAAATGTGCAGCTTAGTTTCGGCATATGCAGACCTATATTCCACGATGCCTTGCCACGGAGAACATTAATGGTTAAAAATATGTTTATCGCGTGTGTATACTCGAAATATTTACAGTAAAATTGTGTGCCGATAGACGTTCGTAGACTAACAGGCTTGATACAACCGCCCCTGCTTGTCAATAAACCCATGTTGTTGTTAGAATTACATTATTCTGTAATTGAACGTTTCTTGTGTTCAAAGAAAAACGTCTTTTGTGTTTTTGAATGTGCTTTGTATTCTTATTGAATTTCCATCTTTGATTAATGGTTTTCACTTTTAATGCATGACCAAGCGAATTGTTACTGCTAAATATCTTTTTACGCTTATTGACTTGCACAAAATGCGCTATTGAGATTCCGATTTGTATTTCTGAATATTTTAAATTATGTTAATGCCATTCTTTTTTTGTTTAATGAAGGGCAAATGGTGTAATTAGTGAATTGAAAAACCCAAATTTATTTTCGTTCCAACAATCCGTTTGATTGATAAATAATCCTTGCAGTTTAGTGTTTTTTCAATGACTCTCTGGGACACATGCATGTTCTATAAATTTGTAAAACGGGAGTCCATACCTGGAATACAGGGAATATAATTACTTTATCTTAATAATGGGCGTGCATAGATATACTGTAGAGCCAGAAGTTTCTCAGTGCTTTTTCTAGGTGTTTATGTCCTGTGGTGTAATGGTTAGCACTTCGGCCTCTGAGTAGGATAAATTATATAGTTGCTATAGTTGCCTATATACTTTTGTATATACAAAAGTATGCAAAAGCCTCATCAAAGAGTTGAACTCTGGATCCCTGGTTTACAAGACCAGTGCTTTAACCACTGAGCTAATGAGGCCTATGTGCAAGCTAACACGAATATTATTATATGAATACTTTATCTTAATAATGTGCACATGTGCGCGTAGCAAACTACATAAATATAGCATATGACAGGTATGCTGCATGGAACGCTCAGAGAGAGTAGCATATTATTTACTTTATCTTAATAAAGTGCGCGCATAGATATAGTGTAGAGCCGGGAATTTCTCAGTAATTTTTCTAGGTGTTTATGTCCTGTGGTGTAATGGTTTATTACTTCGGGCTCTGAGTAGGATAAATTATATAGTTGCTATAGTTGCCTATATACTTTTGTAAATACAAAAGTATGCAAAAGCCTCATCAGAAAGTTGAACTCTGGACCCCTGGTTTACAAGACCAGTGCTCTAACCACTGAGCTAATGAGGCGTATGTGCAAGCTTAACACGAATATAATTTTATGAATACTTTATCTTAATAATGTGCATGCGCGTAGCAAACTACATAATTATATATTATGCAGCCAACATTCGTCAGTAAGTTTGATAGATTTTTAGGGTCTGTGGTGTAATGGTTATCACTTCGGACTCTGACTTCGAGAATAAGAGTTCAATTTTTGGTAGAAACTCTTTGAAATCATTCATTCTCCGTCTTTATGTATTTTTTTATTTCAGACTTTCTCTTACAGGTGTCTAAGAATATAGCATATGACAGGTATGCAGCATGGAACGCTCAGAGAGAGTAGCATATAGTGGTAGAGCATCCGACTGCTGGTTGACAGGTCACTGCAGTCAGTGGTTCAACTCCGCTCCTCGCTCCTCCTGTTCTATAAATAAAAGAAAAATTAAATATTTTTATGGTACCCATTAGTGCATGAAAAATCCTAATTTATTTTCGTGGGAAACAGCCGTACGTTTAATAAACAATCCATGCAGTTTAGGTTTTTTGAATGACACTCTGGGCACATGCATGTTCTATATTATATTTGTAAACCAGGGCTCAATACCTCGAATAGGGGGAATATATGTAAATACTTCATCTTAATAACGTGCGTGTATATAGACTATACATCACAGCGCGGGTCAGATGTATATGATGAGTCGTCAAAAGATTGCAGAATACGTATTCGAAAGAAAAATTGAACTTTTTCATGCTATTCAAAAGGTTTCTCTTTGATAGCGGTACAGAAATACACGATTGGGAACCAGAGATTAGATTTCCGGGTTGAAATGCCTCAAACACGAATTTCTGCTGTGTCTTTCAGAAAATGGTTAGGTTCTGTGGTGTAATGGTTATCACTTCGGACTCTGACTTCGAGAATCGGAGTTCAATCCTTGGTAGAAACTCTTTGAAATCATTCATTCTCCGTCTTTATGTATTTTTTTATTTCAGGCTTTCTCTTACAGGTATCTAAGAATATAGCATATGACAGGTATGCTGCATGGAACGCTCAGAGAGAGTAGCATATAGTGGTAGAGCATCCGACTTCTGGTTGACAGGTCACTGGGGTCAGTCGTTCAACTCCGCTCGCTCGTTCCTGTTCTATAAATGAAACAAAAATTAAACATTTTTATGGTACCCATTAGTGCATGAAAAATCCCAATTTATTTTCGTGGGAAAAAGCCGTACGTTTGATAAACAATCCATGCAGTTTAGGTTTTTTGAATGACTCTCTGGGACACATGCATGTTCTGTATTTTATTTGTAAACCAGGGCTCCATACCTGGAATAGGGGGAATATATGTAAATACTTCATCTTAATAATGTGCGTGTATATAGACTATACATTACATCACAGCCCGGGTCAGATGTATATGATGAGTCGTCAAAAGATTGCAGAATTCGTATTCGGAAGAAAAATTGAACTTTTTCATGCTATTCAAAAGGTTTCTCTTTGATAGCGGTACAGAAATACACGATTGGGAACCAGCAATTATATTTCCGGGTTGAAATGTCTCAAACAACAATTTCTTCTGTGTCTTTCAGTAGATGGTTAGGTTCTGTGGTGTAATGGTTAAGACTTCGGAGACCGAATCCGGGAATCCGAGTTCAATTCTCGGTAAAACCTTGCTGGAACTGTTAATTTTATGTCTTTATGTAAATTTTTTAGCTCTGGTTTTCTCTTATAGCCCTTTTGAGAAAAAATATATGTTTTTTAATAAGATTTCGAAAAGATCTTTTTTATTGAAATGATAACTTTAGCAGGAAATGGTTTCGATCCATTGACCTCTGGGTTATGGGCCCAGCACGCTTCCACTGCGCCACCCTGCTTGCTACACACTGCTTCTATGCTATGAATATAAAACTTGTGCTATTTCGAATAAGGTAAGAACAGCAAGAAATGTTCTTTTAGGAGAATAGCATCAAACAGGTATGCACGATCAGGGAATGTAGCTCAGTGGTAGAGCATTCGACTGCAGATCGAGAGGTCAGTGCTTCAACTCCGCTCGCTCCCTTCTCTTTTATCAATGAAAAAAAAATCCAACATTTTTATCGTACTGATTAGTGAATTAAAAAACCCAAATTATATTTCGTTCCAACAATCAGTTTGATTGATAAATAATCCTAGCAGTTTAGTGTTTTTTCAACGACTCTCTTGGACACATGCATGTTCTATAAATTTGTAAAACGGGAGTCCATACCTGGAATACATGGAATATAATTACTTTATCTTAATAATGGGCGTGCATAGATTTACTGTAGAGCCAGGAATTTCTCAGTAATTTTTCTAGGTGTTTATCTCCTGTGGTGTAATGGTTAGCACTTCGGGCTCTGAGTAGGATAAATTATATAGTTGCTATAGTAGCCTATATACTTTTGTAAATACGAAAGTATGCAAAAGCCTCATCAAAGAGTTGAACTCTGGACCCCTGGTTTACAAGACCAGTGCTCTAACCACTGAGCTAATGAGGCGTTTGTGCAAGCTTAACACGAATATAATTGTATGAATACTTTATCTTAATAATGTGCATGCGCGTAGCAAACTACATAATTATATATTATGCAAGCAACATTCGTCAGTAAGTTTGATAGATTTTTAGGGTCTGTGGTGTAATGGTTATCACTTCGGACCCTGACTTCGAGAATCGGAGTTCAATTCCTTGTTGAAACTCTTTTAAAACATTCATTCTCCGTCTTTATTTATTTTTTAATTTCTGGCTTTCTCTTACAGGTATCTAAGAATATAGCATATGACAGGTATGCTGCATGGAACTCTCAGAGAGAGTAGCATATAGTGGTAGAGCATCCGGTTGACAGGTCACTGGGGTCAGTGGTTCAACTCCGCTCGCTCCTTCCTGTTCTATAAATTAAAGAAAAGTTAAATATTTTTATGGTACCCATTAGTGCATGAAAATTCCCAATTTATTTTCGTGGCGAACAGCCGTACGTTTGATAAACAATCCATGCAGTTTAGGTTTTTTGAATGACTCTCTGGGCACATGAATGTTCTATATTATATTTGTAAACCAGAGCACCATACCTGGAAGAGGGAATATATATAAAAATACTTCATCTTAATAATGCGCGTGTTTAGACTATACATCACATTACGGGTCAGATGTGTATGATGAGCTGTTAATAAAAAAAGCAGTGCTAAACTCAAGTTGCAATCTCCCGATAAACTTTTTCCATGCAGTATCAATCCTATCAATATACATGCGAGAAGGAGATCTAGAATGCATAAATGTAGACGTTGTAGACCTTACTGAACATCAGGAAAATGAATTCGTGCGACTTTTTTATAGTGCGTGGCACATTTTTCATAACCCAAGAATAATTTGTAACTCAAAAATAACACTGCAACATTTTCAACTATCATATCACCGTATGATTACCATTGCCATCGTCTACAGGATAATCTCAGTAACGGTGTTTGTGAAAGCTACAGAATTGATCGACCAAACTTTAACACTAATATTTTTCCTTTTAGTTTTAGCTTGGCAGGAATAACTATTTTTCGCCGATGATTCATTTTACCTTTTTAAAAAGTATTACGGGTTTGCCTTATTAGCTCAGTGGTTAGAGCACTGGTCTCGTAAACCAGGGGTACGGAGTTCAACTCTCTGATAAGGCTTGATTTTTTTAACTGTTTATGGTAAGGGTGAGTAAAAGACTTAAATATTTGTGATCATTACGCATTTAATAATCGCCGTGAAAAAATTTACCTGCAAAATACGTTTTTTGAAACATTTGTTTACATTTCTATTCGCGCAAGGTTTTTTTTCTGGGTGCCTCCTTAGCTCAGTGGTTAGAGCACTGGTCTAGTAAACCAGGGGTCCAGAGTTCGAATCTCTGAGGAGGCTTTCCACATTTTCAACTTAAACTTAATAAGTATCTACGAACATGAACGAGTGTTTTGACCGGCTTCTTGTATATAACGATACTGAACAAAGTTTCATGACTTTTTCTTTATAAATCAATATCTATAATAATTCATTGGGTTTTATTGACATGTGTTCCATTGTTATCATCAACCAAGAGCAAAGCTTGTTCATATAGGTAACGTATACCTAACCCTTAAACTTGGGCATGGTAAATAATGAAACTTCTTATGTAGGCTCATCTTATATAAGTTCTAATTTGAAATAAAAAAGCGTGTAATATCTTATACTGTAGAGAACAACTAATAAAAATAAAAACTTAACCCCATGACCAAAACTGCTAAGGCTCGAAATCAGAATTAGCAGCCATTGATTGCAGTTAATTGCTGTCTCGGATATGCTGCTGAATGCTGTGATGCACAATCACTGATGCATGATCTATTTACACGCCCTGTGAACTGCCTGATTTCTATCAATAATTAATTCCTATGATAAAAGCTTCCGCCAACCGTCACAGCGAGTTCCAGACCCTTTCTTTTTTTCAGTCTTATTATAATTCCAAAATTCTGCTGGCAATTGAAAAGCAGTTTGGAAGGCATACCAATTCCAGAGAACCTATTAATGTGCCCACGACGTAAAATCTGTGGTAAAATAAACAGGTAAGTTCCAAGCTATCCGTGGTAAAGCAAAATAAGCGACTCCTAAGCAATTATGTAGTCGTGGCCGAGTGGTTAAGGCGACAGACTTGAAATCTGTTGGGATATTCCCGCGCAGGTTCAAATCCTGCCGACTACGACTCTTAATAGTCCGAAAGATGATCATGTAACACGGAGAAGTTGTTTGCCACCAGGTGGAATTTCGTCTCAAAACATACGACATAATATTTTTTTTCATTTTTTAAAAATACCAGTCAGAGCAGTTAAAATTTCTAATACTTGATGTGAAATGGTTAATATTATACCCTTTTAACGCAAATTTATGCATTCCCATTCGGTTACAAAAAAATAATGAAATAAACATGGTGATTGGACTAAAACGTAATTACCTCTTGTCAAAGGACCTCTATTCAGAAATTATTGCTTTTTTATAGGAATTGTTTTCAACAGCAAAATGGGATGTTTTCCGCACGAATTAACGGAAGTCTCTGAACCTTAGTTTTTCATGTAATATACCGGATTTTTTTAAAATTACACGAAAGATAATGAACTATTTCCCCAGGTGTGGCTTGCTGGTCTAGTGGTATGATTCTCGCTTTGGGTGCGAGAGGTCACGGGTTCGATTCCCGTGCAAGCCCTGATTGCCCTCATAACTTGAAATTTTTGCGCGATTGAGTTTCTTTCTTAGCTTTTAAGAAAAAAAGCAGTGTTGAACTCAAGTTGCAATCTCCCGATAAAACTTTTCCCATGCAGCATCAATCCTATCAATATACATGCAAGGAGGAGATCTAGTATGCATAAATGTAGACGTTGTAGGCATGTCAACAATGAAGACCTTGTCAATCATCATATACAAGTACTGAACATCAGGAAAATGAATTCGTGCGACTTTTTTATAGTGCGTGGCACATTTTTCATAACCCAAGAATAATTTGTAACTCAAAAATAACACTGTAACATTTTCAACTATCATATCACCGTATGATTACCATTGCCATCGTCTACAGGATAATCTCAGTAACGGTGTTTGTGAAAGCTACAGAATTGATCGACCAAACTTTAACACTAATATTTTTCCTTTTGTTTTAGCTTGGCAGGAATAACTATTTTTCGCCGATGATTCATTTTACCTTTTTCAAAAGTATACGGGTTTGCCTTATTAGCTCAGTGGTTAGAGCACTGGTCTCGTAAACCAGGGGTACGGAGTTCAACTCTCTGATAAGGCTTGATTTTTTTAACTGTGTATGGTAAGGGTGAGTAAAAGACTTAAATATTTGTGATCATTACGCATTTAATAATCGCCGTGAAAAAATTTACCTGCAAAATACGTTTTTTGAAACATTTGTTTACATTTCTATTCGCGCAAGGTTTTTTTTCTGGGTGCCTCCTTAGCTCAGTGGTTAGAGCACTGGTCTAGTAAACCAGGGGTCCAGAGTTCGAATCTCTGAGGAGGCTTTCCACATTTTCAACTTAAACTTAATAAGTATCTACGAACATGAACGAGTGTTTTGACCGGCTTCTTGTATATAACGATACTGAACAAAGTTTCATGACTTGTTCTTTATAAATCAATATCTATAATAATTCATTGGGTTTATTGACATGTGTTCCATTGTTATCATCAACCAAGAGCAAAGCTTGTTCATATAGGTAACGTATACCTAACCCTTAAACTTGGGCATGGTAAATAATGAAACTTCTTATGTAGGCTCATCTTATATAAGTTCTAATTTGAAATAAAAAAGCGTGTAATATCTTATACTGTAGAGAACAGCTAATAAAAATAAAAACTTAACGCCCATGACCAAAACTGCTAAGGCTCGAAATCAGAATTAGCAGCCATTGATTGCAGTTGAATTGCTGTCTCGGATATGCTGCTGAATGCTGTGATGCACAATCACTGATGCATGATCTATTTACACGCCCTGTGAACTGCCTGATTTCTATCAATAATTAATTCCTATGATAAAAGCTTCCACCAACCGTCACAGCGAGTTCCCCGAGACCCTTTCTTTTTTTCAGTCTTATTATAATTCCAAAATTCTGCTGGCAATTGAAAAGCAGTTTGGAAGGCATACCAATTCCAGAGAACCTATTAATGTGCCCACGACGTAAAATCTGTGGTAAAATAAACAGGTAAGTTCCAAGCTATCCGTGGTAAAGCAAAATAAGCGACTCCTAAGCAATTATGTAGTCGTGGCCGAGTGGTTAAGGCGACAGACTTGAAATCTGTTGGGATATTCCCGCGCAGGTTCAAATCCTGCCGACTACGACTCTTAATAGTCCGAAAGATGATCATGTAACACGGAGAAGTTGTTTGCCACCAGGTGGAATTTCGTCTCAAAACATACGACATAATATTTTTTTCATTTTTTAAAAAATACCAGTCAGAGCAGTTAAAATTTCTAATACTTGATGTGAAATGGTTAATATTATACCCTTTTAACGCAAATTTATGCATTCCCATTCGGTTACAAAAAAATAATGTAAATAAACATGGTGATTGGACTAAAACGTAATTACCTCTTGTCAAAGGGACCTCTATTCAGAAATTATTGCTTTTTATAGGCTTGTTTTCAACAGCAAAATGGGATGTTTTCCGCACGAATTAACGGAAGTCTCTTGAACCTTAGTTTTTCATGTAATATACCGGATTTTTTTAAAATTACACGAAAGATAATGAACTATTTCCCCAGGTGTGGCTTGCTGGTCTAGTGGTATGATTCTCGCTTTGGGTGCGAGAGGTCACGGGTTCGATTCCCGTGCAAGCCCTGATTGCCCTCATAACTTGAAATTTTTGCGCGATTGAGTTTCTTTCTTAGCTTTTAAGAAAAAAAGCAGTGTTGAACTCAAGTTGCAATCTCCCGATAAAACTTTTCCCATGCAGCATCAATCCTATCAATATACATGCAAGGAGGAGATCTAGTATGCATAAATGTAGACGTTGTAGGCATGTCAACAATGAAGACCTTGTCAATCATCATATACAAGTACTGAACATCAGGAAAATGAATTCGTGCGACTTTTTTATAGTGCGTGGCACATTTTTCATAACCCAAGAATAATTTGTAACTCAAAAATAACACTGTAACATTTTCAACTATCATATCACCGTATGATTACCATTGCCATCGTCTACAGGATAATCTCAGTAACGGTGTTTGTGAAAGCTACAGAATTGATCGACCAAACTTTAACACTAATATTTTCCTTTTGTTTTAGCTTGGCAGGAATAACTATTTTTCGCCGATGATTCATTTTACCTTTTTCAAAAGTATTACGGGTTTGCCTTATTAGCTCAGTGGTTAGAGCACTGGTCTCGTAAACCAGGGGTACGGAGTTCAACTCTCTGATAAGGCTTGATTTTTTTAACTTGTATGGTAAGGGTGAGTAAAAGACTTAAATATTTGTGATCATTACGCATTTAATAATCGCCGTGAAAAAATTTACCTGCAAAATACGTTTTTTGAAACATTTGTTTACATTTCTATTCGCGCAAGGTTTTTTTTCTGGGTGCCTCCTTAGCTCAGTGGTTAGAGCACTGGTCTAGTAAACCAGGGGTCCAGAGTTCGAATCTCTGAGGAGGCTTTCCACATTTTCAACTTAAACTTAATAAGTATCTACGAACATGAACGAGTGTTTTGACCGGCTTCTTGTATATAACGATACTGAACAAAGTTTCATGACTTGTTCTTTATAAATCAATATCTATAATAATTCATTGGGTTTTATTGACATGTGTTCCATGTTATCATCAACCAAGAGCAAAGCTTGTTCATATAGGTAACGTATACCTAACCCTTAAACTTGGGCATGGTAAATAATGAAACTTCTTATGTAGGCTCATCTTATATAAGTTCTAATTTGAAATAAAAAAGCGTGTAATATCTTATACTGTAGAGAACAGCTAATAAAAATAAAAACTTAACGCCCATGACCAAAACTGCTAAGGCTCGAAATCAGAATTAGCAGCCATTGATTGCAGTTGAATTGCTGTCTCGGATATGCTGCTGAATGCTGTGATGCACAATCACTGATGCATGATCTATTTACACGCCCTGTGAACTGCCTGATTTCTATCAATAATTAATTCCTATGATAAAAGCTTCCGCCAACCGTCACAGCGAGTTCCCCGAGACCCTTTGCTTTTTTTTCAGTCTTATTATAATTCCAAAATTCTGCTGGCAATTGAAAAGCAGTTTGGAAGGCATACCAATTCCAGAGAACCTATTAATGTGCCCACGACGTAAAATCTGTGGTAAAATAAACAGGTAAGTTCCAAGCTATCCGTGGTAAAGCAAAAAAGACGACTTCTAAGCAATTATGTAGTCGTGGGCGAGTGGTTAAGGCGACAGACTTGAAATCTGTTGGGATATTCCCGCGCAGGTTCAAATCCTGCCGACTACGACTCTTAATAGTCCGAAAGATGATCATGTAACACGGAGAAGTTGTTTGCCACCAGGTGGAATTTCGTCTCAAAACATACGACATAATATTTTTTAATTTTTTAGAAAATACCAGTCTGAGCAGTTAAAATTTCTAATACTTGATGTGAAATGGTTAATATTATACCCTTTTAACGCAAATTTATGCATTTCCATTCGGTTACTAAAAAAATGTAAAACAGGTATGCACGATCAGGGAGTGTAGCTCAGTGGTAGAGCATTTGACTCCACATGCATGTTCTAAAAATTTGTAAAACGGGGGTCCATACCTGGAATACAGGGAATATAATTACTTTATCTTAGGGGCTGTTTATATGAGCCCGGTTACCCGAGATTCAACGAAGCGTGAGAGGACTTTGAGGTATTGAAATGAGCAGATAACATGATCTTGGCAGTCGTATAATCACCACAACAATAGCATGTGCTTGTTTGGTGTCATAAAGACTTATTTCAATACCTCAAAGTCATCTCATGCTTCGTTGAATCTCGGGTAACCGGGCTCATGTAAATAGCCCCTAAATAATGGGCGTGCATAGATATACTGTAGAGCCAGGAATTTCTCAGTACATTTTCTGGGTGTTTATGTCCTGTGGTGTAATGGTTAGCACTTCGGGCTCTGAGTAGGATAAATTATATAGTTGCTAGAGTTGAATTCTGGACCCCTGGTTTACAAGATCAGTGCTCTAACCACTGAGCTAATGAGGCGTATGTGCAAGCTTAACACGAATATAATTGTATGAATACTTAATCTTAATAATATGCTTGCACGTAGCAAACTACATAATTATTGACTTCGAGAATCGGAGTTCAATTTTTGGTAGAAACTCTTTGAAATCATTCATTCTCCGTCTTTATGTATTTTTTTATTTCAGGCTTTCTCTTACAGGTATCTAAGAATATAGCATATGACAGGTATGCTGCATGGAACGCTCAGAGAGAGTAGCATATAGTGGTAGAGCATCCGACTGCAGGTTGACAGGTCACCGGGGTCAGTGGTTCAACTCCGCTCGCTCCTTCCTGCTTTATAAACTAAAGAAAAATTAAATATTTTTATGGTACCCATTAGTGCATGAAAAATCCCAATTTATTTTCGTGGGAAAAAGCCGTACGTTTGATAAACAATCCATGTAGTTTAGGTTTTTTGAATGACTCTCTGGGACACATGCATGTTCTATATTATATTTGTAAACCAGGGCTCCATACCTGGAATAGGGGGAATATATGTAAATACTTCATCTTAATAATGTGCGTGTATATAGACTATACATCACAGCCCGGGTCAGATGTATATGATGAGTCGTCAAAAGATTGCAGAATACGTATTCGGAAGAAAAATTGAACTTTTTCATGCTATTCAAAAGGTTTCTCTTTGATAGCGGTAGAGAAATACACGATTGGGAACCAGCGATTAGATTTCCGGGTTGAAATGTCTCAAACACCAATTTCTGCTGTGTCTTTCTGTAGATGGTTAGGTTCTGTGGTGTAATGCTTAGCACTTCGGACTCTGAATCCGGGAATCCGAGTTCAATTCTCGGTAGAACCTTGCTGGAACTGTTAATTTTATGTCTTTATGTAAATTTTTTAGCTCTGGTTTTCTCTTATAGCCCATTTGAGAAAAAATACATTTTTTTTGAATAAGATTTCGAAAAGATCTTTTTTTTTGAAATGATAACTTTAGCAGGAAATGGCTTCGATCCATTGACCTCTGGGTTATGGGCCCAGCACGCTTCCACTGCGCCACCCTGCTTGCTACACACTGCTTCTATGCTATGAATATAAAACTTGTGCTATTTCGAATAAGGTAAGAGCAGCAAGAAATGTTCTTTTAGGAGAATAGCATCAAACAGGTATGCACGATCAGGGAGTGTAGCTCAGTGGTAGAGCATTCGACTGCAGATCGAGAGGTCAGTGGTTGAACTCCGCTCGCTCCCTTCTCTTTTATCAATGAAAAAAAAATCCAATATTTTTATCGTACTAATTAGTGAATTGAAAAACCCAAATTTATTTTCGTTCCAACAATCCGTTTGATTGATATTAATAAACCTTGCAGTTTAGTGTTTTTTCAATGACTCTCTGGGAAACATGCATGTTCTATAAATTTGTAAAACGGGAGTCCATACCTGGAATACAGGGAATATAATTACTTTATCTTAATAATGGGCGTGCATAGATATACTGTAGAGCCAGGAATTTCTCAGTAATTTTTCTAGGTGTTTATGTCCTGTGTTGTAATGGTTAGCACTTCGGGCTCTGAGTAGGATAAATTATATAGTTGCTATAGTTGCCTATATACTTTTGTAAAAGTTTTTACAAAAGTATGCAAAAGCCTCATGAGAGAGTTGAACTCTGGACCCCTGGTTTACAAGAACAGTGCTCTAACCACTGAGCTAATGAGGCCTATGTGCAAGCTTAACACGAATATAATTATATGAATACTTTATCTTAATAATGTGCATGCGCGAAGCAAACTACATAATTATATATTATGCAGTCAACATTCGTCAGTGAGTTTGATAGATTTTTAGGGTCTGTGGTGTAATGGTTATCACTTCGGACTCTGACTTCGAGAATCGGAGTTCAATTTTTGGTAGAAACTCTTTGAAATCATTCATTTTCCGTCTTTATGTATTTTTTTATTTCAGGCTTTCTCTTACAGGTATCTAACAATATAGCATATGACAGGAATGCTGCATGGAACGCTCAGAGAGAATAGCATATAGTGGTAGAAAATCCTACTGCAGGTTGACAGGTCACTGGGGTCAGTGGTTCAACTCCGCTCGCTTCTTCCTGTTCTATAAATTAAAGAAAAGTTAAATATTTTTATGGTACCCATTAGTGCATGAAAAATCCCAATTTGTTTTCGTGGGAAAAAGCCGTACGTTTGATAAACAATCCATGCAGTTTAGGTTTTTTGAATGACTCTCTGGGACAAATGCATGTTCTATAATATTATATTTGTAAACCAGGGCTCCATACCTGGAATAGGGGGAATATATGTAAATACTTCTTCTTAATAATGTGCGTGTATATAGACTATACATCACAGCGCGGGTCAGAAGTATATGATGAGTCGTCAAAAAATTGCAGAATACGTATTCGGAAGAAAAATTGAACTTTTTCATGCTATTCAAAAGGTTTCTCTTTGATAGCGGTACAGAAATACACGATTGGGAACCAGCGATTAGATTTCTGGGTTGAAATGTCTCAAACAACAATTTCTGCTGTGTCTTTCTGTAGATGGTTAGGTTCTGTGGTGTAATGGTTAGCACTTCGGACTCTGAATCCGGGATTCCGAGTTCAATTCTCGGTAGAACCTTGCTGAAACTGTTAATTTTATGTCTTTATGTAAATTTTTTTAGCTCTGGTTTTCTCTTATAGCCCATTTGAGAAAAAATACCTGTTTTTGAATAAGATTTCGAAAAGATCTTTTTTATTGAAATGATAACTTTAGCAGGAAATGGTTTCGATCCATTGACCTCTGGGTTATGGGCCCAGCACGCTTCCACTGCGCCACCCTGCTTGCTACACACTGCTTCTATGCTATGAATATAAAACTTGTGCTATTTCGAATAAGGTAAGAACAGCAGGAAATGTTCTTTTCGGAGAATAGCATCAAACAGGTATGCACGATTAGGGAGTGTAGCTCAGTGGTAGAGCATTCGACTGCAGATCGAGAGGTCAGTGGTTGAACTCCGCTCGCTCCCTTCTCTTTTATGAATGAATGAAAAATCCAACATTTTTATCGAACTAATTAGTGACTTAAAAAAAACCCAAATTTATTTTCGTTGCAACAATCCGTTAGATTGATAAATAATCCTTGCAGTTTAGTGTTTTTTCAATGACTCTCTGGGACACATGCATGTTCTATAAATTTGTAAAACGGGAGTCCATACCTGGAATACAGGGAATATAATTACTTTATCTTAATAATGGGCGTGCATAGATATACTGTAGAGCCAGGAATTTCTCCCTACTTTTTCTAGGTGTTTATGTCCTGTGGTGTAATGGTTAGCACTTCGGGCTCTGAGTAGGATAAATTATATAGTTGCTATAGTTGCCTATATACTTTTGTAAATACAAAAATGTATGTAAAAGCCTCATCAGACAGATGAACTCTGGACCTCTGGTTTACAATACCATTGCTCTAACCACTGAGCTAATAAGGCCTATGTGCAAGCTTAACACGAATATAATTATATGAATACTTTATCTTAATAATGTGCATGCGGGAAGCAAACTACATAATTTTATATTATGCAGTCAACATTCGTCAGTAAGTTTGATAGATTTTTAGGGTCTGTGGTGTAATGGTTATCACTTCGGACTCTGACTTCGAGAATCGGAGTTCAATTCCTGGTAGAAACTCTTTTAAAAAATTCATTCTCCGTCTTTATGTATTTTTTTATTTCAGGCTTTCTCTTACAGGTATCTAAGAATATAGCATATGACAGGTATGCTGCATGGAACGCTCAGAGAGAGTAGCATATAGTGGTAGAGCATCCGACTGCAGGTTGACAGGTCACTGGGGTCAGTGGTTCAACTCCGCTCACTTCTTCCTGTTCTATAAATTATAGAAAAGTTAAATATTTCTATGGTACCCATTAGTGCATGAAAATTCCCAATTTAATTTCGTTGCGAACAGCCGTACGTTTGATAAACAATCCATGCAGTTTAGGTTTTTTGAATGACTCTCTGGGACACATGCATGTTCTATATTATATTTTTAAACCAGAGCACCATACCTGGAAGAGGGGAATATTTATAAAAATACTTCATCTTAATAATGCGCGTGTATAGACTATACATCACATTACGGGTCAGATGTGTATGATGAGCTGTCGATAAAAAAGCAGTGCTAAACTCAAGTTGCAATCTCCAGATAAACTTTTTCCATGCAGTATCAATGCTGTCAATATACATTCAAAGAGGAGATCTGGTATGCATAAATGTAGACGTTGTAGACCTTATCAATCATCATATACAAGTACTGAACAACAGAAAAATGAATTCGTGCGACTTTTTTATAGTGCGTGGCACATTTTTCATAACCCAAGAATAATTTGTAACTCAAAAATAACACTGTAACATTTTCAACTATCATATCACCGTATGATTACCATTGCCATCGTCTACAGATAATCTCAGTAACGGTGTTGTGAAAGCTACAGAATTGATCGACCAAACTTTAACACTAATATTTTTCCTTTTAGTTTTAGCTTGGCAGGAATAACTATTTTTCGCCGATGATTCATTTTACCTTTTTCAAAAGTATTACGGGTTTGCCTTATTAGCTCAGTGGTTAGAGCACTGGTCTCGTAAACCAGGGGTCCGGAGTTCAACTCTCTGATAACGCTTGATTTTTTTTAACTGTGTATGGTAAGGGTGAGTAAAAGACTTAAATATTTGTGATCATTACGCATTTAATAATCGCCGTGAAAAAATTTACCTGCAAAATACGTTTTTTGAAACATTTGTTTACATTTCTATTCGCGCAAGCTTTTTTACTAGGTGCCTCCTTAGCTCAGTGGTTAGAGCACTGGTCTAGTAAACCAGGGGTCTAGAGTTCGAATCTCTGAGGAGGCTTTCCACATTTTCAACTTAAATTTAATAAGTATCTACGAACATAAACGAGTGTTTTGACCGGCTTCTTGTATACAGGGTGTCCCAAAAAAAACGAAAACTATTGAAATCACTCATTGTTAAAATTTGAATGCCGTGTTCACGAATTTCAGCCCGTGAGGATTTAATGCAACTTATAAAATGCTAAATGCTTTGTGTTGCTAAAGAAAGGGGACACGTCGAAGGTCATGGTCCTTGAGATGCACATTTAAATATAGTTATCCATATTTGTAAATTGTAAATATTGTTTTTGCGAACAAGCAAATTTTACTGCATCATATGCATGCATAAAAATTAATATGGTAAACATTTAATAAATACACCTGTGACACCTGTGTGTCCCAACAGAGTGCTTAGGCATTCAAACTCTAACAATTGTTTTGTTATGGATGATTTCAATAGTTTTCGGGTTTTTTGGGACACCCTGTATAACGATACTGAACAAAGTTTCATGACTTGTTCTTTATAAATCAATATCTATAATAATTCATTGGGTTTTATTGACATGTGTTCCATTGTTATCATCAACCAAGAGCAAAGCTTGTTCATGTAGGTAACGTATACCTAACCCTTAAACTTGGGCATGGTAAATAATGAAACTTCTTATGTAGGCTCATCTTATATAAGTTCTAATTTGAAGCAAAAAAGCGTGTAATATCTTATACTGTAGAGAACAACTAATAAAAATAAAAATTTAACATGACCAAAACTGCTAAGGCTCGAAATCAGAATTAGCAGCCATTGATTGCAGTTGAATTGCTGTCTCGGATATGCTGCTGAATGCTGTGATGCACAATCACTGATGCATGATCTATTTACACGCCCTGTGAACTGCCTGATTTCTATCAATAATTAATTCCTATGATAAAAGCTTCCGCCAACCGTCACAGCGAGTTCCCCGAGACCCTTTCTTTTTTTCCAGTCTTATTATAATTCCAAAATTCTGCTGGCAATTGAAAAGCAGTTTGGAAGGCATACCAATTCCAGAGAACCTATTAATGTGCCCACGACGTAAAATCTGTGGTAAAATAAACAGGTAAGTTCCAAGCTTTCCGTGGTAAAGCGAAATAAGCGCTTATATATAAAATATATTTTTTTAATTTTTTATAAAATACCAGTCAGAGCAGTTAAAATTTCTAATACTTCATGTGAAATGGTTAATATTATACCCTTTTAACGAAAATTTATGCATTTCCATTCGGTTACTAAAAAAATGTAAAACAGGTATGCACGATCAGGGAGTGTAGCTGAGTGGTAGAGCATTCGACTCCACATGCATGTTCTAAAAATTTGTAAAACGGGGGTCCATACCTGGAATACAGGGAATATAATTACTTTATCTTAATAATGGGCGTGCATAGATATACTGTAGAGCCAGGAATTTTTCAGTAATTTTTCTAGGTGTTTTTGTCCTGTGGTGTAATGGTTAGCCCTTCGGGCTCTGAGTAGGATAAATTATATAGTTGCTATAGTTGCCTATATACTTTTGTAAAAATTTTTACAAAAGTATGCAAAAGCCTCATCAGAGAGTTGAACTCTGGACCCCTGGTTTACAAAACCAGTGCTCTAGCCACTGAGCTAATGAGGCGTATGTCCAAGCTTAACACGAATATAATTGTATGAATACTTTATCTAAATAATGTGCATGCGCGTAGCAAACTACATAATTATATATTATGCAGCCAACATTCGTCAGTAAGTTTGATAGATTTTTAGGGTCTGTGGTGTAATGGTTATCACTTCGGACTCTGACTTCGAGAATCGGAGTTCAATTTTTGGTAGAAACTCTTTGAAATCATTCATTCTCCGTCTTTATGTATTTTTTTATTTCAGGCTTTCTCTTACAGGTATCTAAGAATATAGCATATGACAGGTATGCTGCATGGAACGCTCAGAGAGAGTAGCATATAGTGGTAGAGCATCCGACTTCTGGTTGACAGGTCACTGGGGTCAGTCGTTCAACTCCGCTCGCTCGTTCCTGTTCTATAAATGAAACAAAAATTAAACATTTTTATGGTACCCATTAGTGCATGAAAAATCCCAATTTATTTTCGTGGGAAAAAGCCGTACGTTTGATAAACAATCCATGCAGATTAGGTTTTTTGAATGACTCTCTGGGACACATGCATGTTCTATATTATATTTGTAAACCAGGGCTCCATACCTCGAATAGGGGGAATATATGTAAATACTTCATCTTAATAATGTGCGTGTATATAGACTATACATCACAGCGCGGGTCAGATGTATATGATGAGTCGTCAAAAGTTTGCAGAAAACGTATTCGGAAGAAAAATTGAACTTTTTCATGCTATTCAAAAGATTTCTCTTTGATAGCGGTACAAAAATACACGATTGGGAACCAGCGATTAGATTTCCGGGTTGAAATGTCTCAAACACCAATTTCTGCTGTGTCTTTCAGTAAATAGTTAGGTTCTGTGGTGTAATGGTTATCACTTCGGACTCTGACTTCGAGAATAGGAGTTCAACTCTTGGTAGAAACTCTTTGAAAACATTCATTCTCCGCCTTTATGTATTTTTTTATTTCAGGCTTTCTCTTACAGGTATCTAAGAATATAGCATATGACAGGTATGCTGCATGGAACGCTCAGAGAGAGTAGCATATAGTGGTAGAGCATCCGACTTCTGGTTGACAGGTCACTGGGGTCAGTGGTTCAACTCCGCTCGCTCGTTCCTGTTCTATAAATGAAAGAAAAATTAAACATTTTTATGGTACCCATTAGTGCATGAAAAATCCCAATTTATTTTCGTGGGAAAAAGCCGTACGTTTGATAAACAATCCATGCAGTTTAGGTTTTTTGAATGACTCTCTGGGACACATGCATGTTCTATAATTTTATATTTGTAAACCAGGGCTCCATACCTGGAATAGGGGGAATATATGTAAATACTTCATCTTAATAATGTGCGTGTATAGACTATACATCACAGCGCGGGTCAGATGTATATAATGAGTCGTCAAAAGATTGCAGAATAGGTATTCGGAAGAAAAATTGAACTTTTTCATGCTATTCAAAAGGTTTCTCTTTGATAGCGGTACAGAAATACACGATTGGAAACCAGCGATTATATTTCCGGGATGAAATGTCTCAAACAACAATTTCTGCTGTGTCTTTCAGTAGATGGTTAGGTTCTGTGGTGTAATGGTTAGCACTTCGGACTCTGAATCCGGGAATCCGAGTTCAATTTTCGGTAGAACCTTGCTGGAACTGTTAATTTTATGTCTTTATGTAAATTTTTTAGCTCTGCTTTTCTCTTATAGCCCATTTGAATAAGATTTCGAAAAGATCTTTTTTATTGAAATGATAACTTTAGCAGGAAATGGTTTCGATCCATTGACCTCTGGGTTATGGGCCCAGCACGCTTCCACATCGCCACCCTGCTAGCTACACACTGCTTCTATGCTATGAATGTAAAACTTGTGCTATTTCGAATAAGGTAAGAACAGCAGGAAATGTTCTTTTAGGAGAATAGCATCAAACAGGTATGCACGATCAGGGAGTGTAGCTCAGTGGTAGAGCATTCGACTGCAGATCGAGAGGTCAGTGGTTCAACTCCGCTCGCTCCCTTCTCTTTTATCAATGAAAAAAAAATCCAACATTTTTATCGTACTAATTAGTGAATTAAAAAACCCAAATTTATTTTCGTTCCAACAATCCGTTTGATTGATTGATAAATAATCCTTGCAGTTTAGTGTTTATTCAATGACTCTCTGGGACACATGCATGTTGTATAAATTTGTAAAACGGGAGTCCATACCTGGAATACATGGAATATAATTACTTTATCTTAATAATGGGCGTTCATAGATATACTGTAGAGCCAGGAATTTCTAAGTAATTTTTCTAGGTGTTTATGTCCTTTGGTGTAATGGTTTATTACTTCGGGTTCGGAGTAGGATAAATTATATTGTCGCTATAGTTGCCTATATACTTTCGTAAATACAAAAGTATGCAAAAGCTTCATCAGAGAGTTGAACTCTGGACCCCTGGTGTACAAGACCAGTGCTCTAACCACTGAGCTAATGAGGCGTATGTGCTAGCTTAACACGAATATAATTATATGAATACTTTATCCTAATAATGTGCATGCGCGTAGCAAACTACATAATTATATACTATGCAGCCAACATTCGTCAGTAAGTTTGATAGATTTTTAGGGTCTGTGGTGTAATGGTTATCACTTCGGGCTCTGACTTCGAGAATCGGAGTTCAATTCTTGGTAGAAACTGTTTGAAAACATTCATTCTCCGTCTTTATGTATTTTTTTATTTCAGGCTTTCTCTTACAGGTATCTAAGAATATAGCATTTGACAGGTATGCTGCATGGAACGCTCAAAAAGAGTAGCATACAGTGGTAGAGTATCCGACCGCAGGTTGACAGGTCACTGGCGTCAGTGGTTCAACTCCGCTCGTTCCTTCCTGTTCTATAAATTAAAGAAAAATTAAATATTTTTATGGTTCCCATTAGTGCATGAAAAATCCCAGTTTATTTTCGTGGGAAACAGCCGTACGTTTGATAAACAATCCATGCAGTTTAGGTTTTTTGAATGACTCTCTGGGACACATGCATGTTCTATATTAAATTTGTAAACCCGGTCTCCATACCTGGAACAGGGGGAATATATGTAAATACTTCATTTTAATAATGTGCGTGTATATAGACTATACATCACAGCGCGGGTCAGATGTATATGATGAGTCGTCAAAAGATTGCAGAATACGTATTCGGAAGAAAAATTGAACTTTTTCATGCTATTCAAAAGGTTTCTCTTTGATAGCGGTACAGAAATACACGATTGGGAACCAGCGATTATATTTCCGGGATGAAATGTCTCAAACAACAATTTTTGCTGTGTCTTTCAGTAAATGGTTAGGTTCTGTGGTGTAATGGTTAACACTTCGGAGACCGAATCCGGGAATCTGGTACCAATTAGTGCATGAAAATTCCCAATTTATTTTCGTGGCGAATAGCCGTACGTTTGATAAACAATCCATGCAGTTTAGGTTTTTTGAATGACTCTCTGGGCACATGAATGTTCTATATTATATTTGTAAACCAGAGCACCATACCTGGTAGAGGGGAATATATATAAAAATACTTCATCTTAATAATGCGCGTGTTTAGACTATACATCACATTACGGGTCAGATGTGTATGATGACCTGTTAATAAAAAAAGCAGTGCTAAACTCAAGTTGCAATCTCCCGATAAACTTTTTCCATGCAGTATCAATCCTATCAATATACATGCAAGAAGGAGATCTAGTATGCATAAATGTAGACGTTGTAGACCTTATCAATTATCATATACAAGTACTGAACATCAGGAAAATGAATTTGTGCGACTTTTTTATAGTGCGTGGCACATTTTTCATAACCCAAGAATAATTTGTAATTCAAAAATAACACTGTAACATTTTCAACTATCATATCACCGTATGATTAGCATTGCCATCGTCTAAAGGATAATCTCATGGACGGTGTTTGTGAAAGCGACTGAATTGATCGACCAAACTTTAACACTAATGTTTTCCCTTTTAGGTTTAGCTTATCAGGAATAACTATTTTTCGCTGGTGATTCATTTTACCTTTTTTAGAAAAGTTACGGATTTGCCTTATTAGCTCAATGGTTAGAGCACTGGTCTCGTAAACCAGGGGTCCGGAGTTCAACTCTCTGATAAGGCTTAATTTTTTTTAACTGTCTATGGTGAGGGTGAGTAAAAGACTTAAATATTTGTGATCATTACGCATTCAATATTCGCCGTGAAAAAATTTACCTGCAAAATAATTTTTTTGAAACATTTGTTTATATTTCTATTTGCGCATACATTTTTTTCTGGGTGCCTCCTTAGCTGAGTGGTTAGAGCACTGGTCTTGTAAACCAGGGGTCCAGAGTTCGAATCTCTGACCAGGCTCTTCACATTTTCCACCTAAACTCAATAAGTATTTGATTTCTATACTAATTCATTGTATTTTATTGTGTTCTATTTTTATCATCAACCAAGAGCAAAGCTTGTTCATATAGGTAACGTATACCTAACCCTTAAACTTGGGCATGGTAAATAATGAAACTTCTTGTGTAGGCTCATCTTATATAAGTTCTAATTTGAAATAAAAAAGCGTGTAATATCTTATGCTGTAGAGAACAACTAATAAAAATAAAAACTTAACGTCCCGGACCAAAATTGCTAAAGCTTGAAATCAGAATTAGCAGCCATTGATTGCAGTTGAATTGTTGTCTCGGATATGCTGCTGAATGCTGTGATGCACAATGACTGATGCATGATCTATTTACACGCCCTGTGAACTGCCTGATTTCTATCAATAATCAATTCCTATGATAAAAGCTTCCGCCAACCGTCACAGCGAGTTCCACGAGAAACTTTGCTTTTTTTTCAGTCTTTCTAATACTTGATGTGAAATGGTTAATATTATACCCTTTTAACGCAAATTTATGCATTCCTATTCGGTTACAAAAAAATAATGTAAATAAACATGGTGATTGGACTAAAACGTAATTACCTCTTGTCAAAGGGACCTCTATTCAGAAATTATTGCTCTTTTATAGGCTTGTTTTCAACAGCAAAATGGGATGTTTTCCGCACGAATTAACGGAAATCTCTTGAACCTTAGTTTTTCATGTAATATACCGGATTTTTTTAAAATTTTACCGAAAGATAATGAACTATTTCCCCAGGTGTGGCTTGCTGGTCTAGTGGTATGATTCTCGCTTTGGGTGCGAGAGGTCACGGGTTCGATTCCCGTGCAAGCCCGGATCACCTTCATACCTTGAAATTTTTGTGCGATTGAGTTTCTTTCTTAGCTTTTAAGGAAAAAAGCAGTGTTGAACTCAAGTTGCAATCTCCCGATAAAACTGTAGAGTATAATATATATGACGGAAAGGATTTGATAACTTTGTTTTATTTCGTGGATTAGATCGATAGAAATAGTACAAACGTGAAACATGTAAACTAGAATTCTATTGTCGTTAGCGGAACACATGTTCTCCACTTTGCGCGCATGCGCTAAGAGTACTGAACTATATATGTGTCACTGGAATGTTCACATATCTTCTACATCCTCCGGGGAACGGCGTAAGATCTTTGTCCATTCTGAAATTCTATTGACTGCTTTCGTAGCAGAATTTCTCACTGGTCTTTTTGCTAACCGGTTTCTCTCGTTCTGTTGAATAGTTGACGAGATTTTCTTGGTCATTATGGTTGGTTGTCTCCTTTCCCTCATCTTCATTTGTTGACAATTCCAACGGATATAATTTGCAAATCGGTTTGTTCGTATATCCTGTGCTTGTTCGAATACTTGCCGCTCGGACCAATTCATCACCTCCTCGAATTAGATCTTCAACAACCGCTAGTCTCCAAGTAGATCTCAGATTGTCATCGTGAACTAGAACTACGTCTCCCTTCCTGATAATCTCCTTATTGTCCCCACTAGAACGGTGGAATTCCCGTAGTGACGTTAAATATTCATGTTTCCATCTTTTCCAGAACTGTTGTAGCAGGATAGCTTGTAGTTTCACTCGACGTCGAATATTTGTCTCGCTTCCATAATCTGGGTCTGATAGTTCATCAGCAGAGATTGGTGTGTCAAACGGTAATGACGTGATTCTTCTTCCGTACAACAAGTGCGATGGCGTTAATGGCTCTTCATCGTTTATATCACTTGACACAAACGTAATTGGACGATCATTTAGGATGGCTTCTACCTCGACGATGAGGGTCTGGAGTTCTTCAAGTGTTATCGATGCTCTACCTAGTGTCTTCTTTAATGCCGTCTTTGTTAAACCGACTAGGCGCTCCCAAAAGCCGCCGTACCAGGGCGCACGCTTTGGTATAAATTTCCAGTCGACGCCTTGTCTGCTGAAGGCTTCTTTGAGTGACGGAGATTCAAATAATTCCTTCAGGGTTTGTGCCGAGGCTATGTAGGTGGAAGCATTATCTGAAATCATGGTGAAAGGAAGAGACTTCCGACTTGAAAAACGGCGAAAGGCTAAAAGAAACTTCTCCTTCGATAAATCTGTGACAATTTCTAGATGAACACTTCTTGTTACGGCACACGTAAAAAAGCATACGTAGGTCTTTGTTTCTCCAAGTTGGCTTCTGACGTAAAGAGGTCCGGCGAAGTCCACTCCTGTCACGGTGAATGGTGGTCTTTCTTCGACTCTGATTTTTGGTAGAGGTGCGGGGTCTGGGGTCTTAAATGGAGTACCGGTAACTTTCCGACAGGTGACACAGCGTCGAAGTAACTTCCTTACGTATTGACGTATGGAGGTTATCCAGTAGCTTTGTCGAAGTGCAGTGATTCCAGAGTGTAATTGTTTATGATGGGTGTCTTGCACGATCAGTTCAGTGAGTCTATCGTTTTTTGGGAGTAGGTATGGAAATCTGGCGAGTTCGCTAAGTGGCGCATTATGTATCCTCCCGCCGCAACGAAGAAATCCGTCTTGGTCTAAGAATAGTCGAAGCTGTCGTACTAAGGGAAGACGAACATGGGAGGATGACGGGGATGTGAGATTGGCGATTTCGTTGCTGTAGTGCACAGTTTGGCAATTTTTGATCCACACTTTCAATGCTGTTTGTCTTTCTGCTGTGGAGATTGGCCCTGCGATTCTTGACTTACGAATATTCGGAAGAAAGCGATAGACATAGGTAGTGACAGACAGTAGTTTTGCTAATGAACTGTACCGAGCTGTGTCAATGACGATGTGAATTCCCGACTTTGTGTCTTCTGGGTTAGTTTCGCTTGATGTGATTGTAGTTGGTTCTACCGTCTCTTTTTCGAAAAGGGAGAGGTTTATTATGCGTGAGGGATTCCAAAGTGGCCATTCTGATTCTTGTAGTAACCATGTCGGTCCCTTTTCCCACAAAGACGATGATTGTAACTGGGATGGTGTGATGCCCCAGTGTCAGCAAATCAGCTGGGTTTTGATCGGTTTTGCAGTGGTTCCAAGTTGATGTGGGAAACTGGTTTTTCATTTCCTTAATGCGATGCATTATGAACTGTTTTTGTGGTTTGTTGTTATTGAGCCAATGTAGTACTATTTCACTGTCGGTCCAGAGCTTTACCTTTAGGTTGGGATATCTGGAACTAAGGGTACAGGATAGGAAATTAGCTAGTCGTGTTCCGATTACGGCCGCCATTAATTCCAACTGGGGAAGGGTTATAGTTCCTTCATGGGTGCGACTCGAGATTTTGCCATGATGAGTGACGATTGGTTCTCATTAGTAAGGTATGGGACAGCTCCATAGGCATCGACAAATACATGGATGTATGTTGTGGACGTTGGGAAGGGAGTTTGGGGAAAGTATTTCCTTGGTATAGAAATGTTGATTTTCTTGTAGATCCTTTGTAATGTTTAACCACTTGTTTTTCAGTTCAAGAGGTAATGGTTCATCCCACTCCAGTTCGTTTTGCCACAGTTCTTGGATGAACAGTTCGGCTTTGATGGTCACAGGTAATAGGAAGCCTAGAGGGTCGTAGATTTTGGAGGAGATTTGCAATACATGACGTTTAGTGATAGTTGAGGGTGGTGTGTAGCCTGAGGTTGATGGGAAGGCTAGAGTATCTGTCGATGGGTTCCATTTTAAACCGAGGATGTTGACTATGGGTTTTGGATCAGCTGTTCCGTCCTTTACAGCTATTTCTTGGAGCGAAGGACTCTTTGTTGTCCAAGAGTGGAGATTGAAGTGTGCATCGTGCATGATAGATCGGGCTTCGTTGTAGTATTGGATACTTCTCGTTTCTTGGTCACAGCCAGAGATAATATTGTCGACATAAATATTGTCCCTTATGTTTTAAGCTGTGGGTAGATCGTAGTTTTCTAGGTGGGAACGAAGGGTAGCATTCAACATAAAGGGGGAGCTTGTTGATCCAAAAAGGACGGTTTTGAAGCGGAAGGTGTCAAATTTGCTCTCTGGGTTTGTAGGGTCTGACAGCCAAAGAAATCTAGTGAAGTCTCGATCACTTTCATCGAGTCCAACATGGAGGAAGGCTTTCTCAATGTCGGCGGATAGGCCATAGGTGAATGAGCGGAACCGTAGTAAAATAGCCGGCACACATGTCATTTAAGAACGGTGGGCCAGTGAGGACAGTCATTCAAACTAGGAGAATTCGGTGATGAGTGAAAGCTGCAGTCGAAGACAACTCTGACTGGTGTTGTTGTCGATTCCTTCTGGATGGGGTGGTGTGGAATGTAATGTGTTTTATCAGTTGGTTTGGTTTCTTCAACCTTTTCAATGAATCCTCGTTTGGTTTGCTCTTTGATAATGTCCCCGTACTGTTTCAGAAGGTCAGGGGTAGCGGTAAGTCGACGTATCATTGCTCGGGTGCGACGCTCACATGCCAAGTAATTGTCTGGGAGTGCTGGTATATCATCTTTCCATGGGAATTTAGCTGTATAACTGCCATTTGGGTTTCTGGTAATGGAGGTGTCAATGTAGTTTCCCAGGAAATCTCCTTGGTTTTCGGTGAGGGAGGGTGGAGTAATGCCGATCGACTCGAGGGACCAAAACTTTTCTAGGTCAAATTCTGTTTGCTTGGTAGATTTGATTGCTTGTAACAAATTTACAAGTGTAGTGGGAGGTCGGAAGGGTGATGGTAATGGCCCAGAATGGAGATAGCCGAGTTTGGACGCAACAGCAGTGGGGCCCTGGCCGCGAATCACTTTGTCTTCTATAATATCCCAATAATGGTCAGCTCCAATAAGTAATGATACGCGAAAGTCCTCTTGAGTTGTTATAGGATGCGCTAGGGTTAGATCCTTCAGATGTGGCATGTCGGTTATGTGCTGGCAAATTGGGATCTGGAGGGGTGTTGCTATCTCATCAACTACAAGAACTTCCAATGGAATTTGTTGTCCAGTACGAGTAATGATAAAAACCGTGGTCAATGGGAGGTGACGTCTAGATGGGGTTTGGGCACCAAAGGCTGATAGTGAAATTTCCTCTGTTTGGGTGGGCAAAACTCCGAGTTGCTTCGTTAGATCGGTGGTAATAAAGGACCGTTGAGCTCCTTCATCAAGAAGGATATTGGCGTCACATGTTAGTTGCCCTGTGCTGACAGTTGCAATTGCTGTTTTTAGGAGGGAAACATGCCGTACTGTTGCGGAATGGGTGGATGGGACAAGGGTTGCATGGGTAGATGTTGATTGTTGTGTATTTGCCATAGAGGAGGGAACCTGAGGATTGCTTTGTGTGTTTTGAGGAGTAGGGAGGGAAGGTTGGGGTGGAAATGTAGGGGAGGAGGTGGTGGTTGGGGTGTAAATGTAGGGGGAGGAGGTGGTGTTGTTGATTGGGGACATAGGGTAGTATGGTGTTTACTCTTACATTTAGACAACGGAATTTTGATTGGCAGTTAGATGATTTGTGATTTCCCAGGCAATTGAAACACAGTTTTTCCCTTTTTACTATTGACCATCTCTCTTGACAATCCTTTACAACATTACAGTTGTGGGTAGGGTGTGGTCCTTTGCAGTAGGCACATCGTTTTAAGACATTTCCTGGCTTGTGCTTGGTGGTATAATGCTGGTTCCCTTGTGTTTGTGTTAGAAATGAACCCGCTGTTGTGTGTTTAGGTGATGGTAGTTTGGCTTGCATGAGGCTGGAATGAGCACCAGCTTCTAGAATTCTTATTTCTTTACGAATAGATTCTCTTAGTTGTGTAAATTTCCATTCATGACTGTCATGGTCGCGGGCCAAGTTTGTTCGGACTTGCTGTGGCAATTTCCCCAGAATGATTGGGACTAGGAGGTCTCCATAATTGCTGTGGGATTTTCCAAGAGATTCCAAACCCCTGATGTGGTTTTTCATTGTGTCATAGAACAGTTGTAAACTTGCTAGTTCATAGTTGGGGTTTGGCAATTCAAGTAAACAGTGCATGTGCGCATTAATCACTTTGGTTGGGTCACCGAATCTTTCCTTTAGGAGTTGGACAGCTTTGGTATAGTTGTGATTTGTAAGGGGAAACCCTGTAATAGCTCTTGATGCATCCCCCACCAGTTGGGCCTTAAGATAACTAAACTTTTGTACATCCCCTAGGGTTGGATTGGTGTGGACTGTGGCTTCAAATGAGTCCCAGAATGTAAACCACTGTAGTGGGTTCCCAGAAAATGTTGCAAGGTTTAATTTTGGTAAACGACTATTTTGATTGAGAGGGCTAGGGTGATGGGGGGTAGTTGATGGTGGGGTTGTTGGAAGTACTGGTGTAACAACTGGGGTTTCTATTGTAATTGAGTCTCTGTAGGAGGGGGGACAGTCTCTTGTTGAGCAATCTCATTAGGGGTCCCCGAGTGTGTTTGATCATTTGTGTTGACGGATGTTGAGGAGGTTTGATCTCTTGCATTTTCTACGACTACTTGAGGTACTTCAGAGGGAGGGTTACTCGGAGACAACTTAGTTGATTGAAAGCGTTCAATAGTGCTACTTATCTGTGCTATTGTCTCGTCAATTTCTTCTTTGATGTCTTCAGATTGGAATATTTCTTTCTCGAGTTCTTTCGGTTCTTCGACCAACGCTACGATTTTTTCGTCCAGTTCTTCCAGAATCGACCTTTTCCGAGTCAATTGATCAATGATTCGCTTTATCGATGTAATATCACTGTCCGTTAGAGAATCTCTTTCGTTAGAATATTTGCCGCCTTCTTGATTGTTTGTGTCAAATGGGCTCGATAGCCCGCTCGTGATGCTTGCAATTTTTGTAGATTTTCCGCCATAATCCTGGTCACGGCACCAAATTATGTAGAGTATAATATATATGACGGAAAGGATTTGATAACTTTGTTTTATTTCGTGGATTAGATCGATAGAAATAGTACAAACGTGAAACATGTAAACTAGAATTCTATTGTCGTTAGCGGAACACATGTTCTCCACTTTGCGCGCATGCGCTAAGAGTACTGAACTATATATGTGTCACTGGAATGTTCACATATCTTCGACAAAAACTTTTCCCATGTGAGGAATGGTCCCAGAGACACTGAATGATTCACTTCGTTTTGTTAAACATATTTATAAACATAATAATATACAAAGGTTTTCTTCTGATCTCACTCGCTCGCTCCATGTTCAAAAATGACAAAAGCACATGTTATTGTTCTCTTCCATGAATTAACATAATTTCACTATAAATGTCAATCCCAGCTCTCGCGCTGTCTCACAGTTTCTAACACCCTCCCCCCATTAAAGTGTCCTGGCTGACAGCTTTAATGTCACTCATCGTCCTTCGTTTCATTCCTCTTCTTCTTCGTTCATTACAATTCCGACTATACGATTTCTTGCCGTTACTTTCGCTGCTCTCGAAGGTCTCTCACTAGCGCCTTGCTTATCGTTATTTCCCTCATTAGGAGTTGCTAAACTGGATTTCATTATCCCGACAAGCCTCTGAAGAAGCCACCCCACCATGGGGCTCTAGACAAATTAAATTGCCAAGTTATCCTCTGCGTCGTTAGGTAGTTAAACAAGTCCGTATCCTTAGTAAGACTGTCTAGCCACTGTTTGGTCGCTTTTAAGGTTAACGCATTATCACTCACGATCTTGTTTGGTGTACCGCAACTACCAACGAACTCTTTAAACCCTTTCTTGAATTCGTCAGCGTCCATGCTCTTGCTTAACTTCAGATGAACGGCTCTTGTCGTAGAGCAGGTGTAAAGAGCAACGTAAGCCTTGCTCGTTGACTTCGGTTATCTCTGTAGAGAAGGGGGCCAGCAAAGTCCATCATATACAAGTACTGAACATCAGGAAAATGAATTCGTGCGACTTTTTTATAGTGCGTGGCACATTTTTCATAAACTCAAGAATAATTGTAACTCAAAAATAACACTGTAACATTTTCAACTATCATATCACCGTATGAATACCATTGCCATCGTCTACAGGATAATCTCATTAATGGTGTTTGTGAAAGCTACTGAATTGATCGACCAAACTTTAACACTAATATTTTCCCTTTAGTTTTAGCTTGGCAGGAATAACTATTTTTCGCCGATGATTCATTTTACCTTTTTCAAAAGTATTACGGGTTTGCCTTATTAGCTCAGTGGCTTTTCCCATGCAGCATCAATCCTATCAATATACATACAAGGAGGAGATCTAGTATGCATAAATGTAGACGTTGTAGGCATGTCAACAATGAAGACCTTGTCAATCATCATAATTATACAAGTACTGAACATAAGGAAAATGAATTCGTGTGACTTTTTTATAGTGCGTGGCACATTTTTCATAACCCAAGAATAATTTGTAACTCAAAAATAACACTGTAACATTTTCAACTATCATATCACCGTATGATTACCATTGCCATCGTCTACAGAATAATCTCATTAACTGTGTTAGTGGAAGCTACTGAATTGATCGACCAAACTTTAACACTAATATTTTTCCTTTTAGTTTTAGCTTGGCAGGAATAACTATTTTTCGCCGATGATTCATTTTACCTTTTTCAAAAGTATTACGGGTTTAACTTATTAGCTCAGTGGTTAGAGCACTGGTCTCGTAAACCAGGGGTCCGGAGTTCAACTCTCTGATAAGGCTTGATTTTTTTTAACTGTGTATGATAAGGGTGAGTAAAAAGACTTAAATATTTGTGATCATTACGCATTTAATAATCGCCGTGAAAAAATTTACCTGCAAAATACGTTTTTTGAAACATTTGTTTACATTTCTATTTGCGCATGCTTTTTTTCTGGGTGCCTCCTTAGCTCAGTGGTTAGAGCACTGGTCTAGTGAACCAGGGGTCCAGAGTTCAAATCTCTGAGGAGGCTTTCCACATTTTCCACTTAAACTTAATAAATATCTACGAACATGAACGAGTGTTTTGACCGGCTTCTTGTATATAACGATTTTTGCGCGATTAAGTTTCTTTCTTAGCTTTTAAGAAAAAAAGCAGTGTTGAACTCAAGTTGCAATCTCCCGATAAAACTTTTCCCATGCAGCATCAATCCTATCAATATACATGCAAGGAGGAGATCTAGTATGCATAAATGTAGACGTTGTAGGCACGTCAACAATGAAGACCTTGTCAATCATCATATACAAGTACTGAACATCAGGAAAATGAATTCGTGCGACTTTTTTATAGTGCGTGGCACATTTTTCATAACCCAAGAATAATTTGTAACTCAAAAATAACACTGTAACATTTTTAACTATCATATCACCGTATGATTACCATTGCCATCGTCTACTGGATAATCTAAGTAACGGTGTTTGTGAAAGCTACAGAATTGATCGACCAAACTTTAACACTAATATTTTTCCTTTTAGTTTTAGCTTGGCAGGAATAACTATTTTTCGCCGATGATTCATTTTACCTTTTTCAAAAGTATTACGGGTTTGCCTTATTAGCTCAGTGGTTAGAGCACTGGTCTTGAAAACCAGGGCCCGGAGTTCAACTCTCTGTTAAAGCTTGATTTTTTTTAACTGTGTATGGTAAGGGTGAGTAAAAGACTTAAATATTTGTGATCATTACGCATTTAATAATCGCCGTGAAAAAATTTACCTGCAAAATACGTTTTTTGAAACATTTGTTTACATTTCTATTCGCGCAAGGTTTTTTTTCTGGGTGCCTCCTTAGCTCAGTGGTTAGAGCACTGGTCTAGTAAACCAGGGGTCCAGAGTTCGAATCTCTGAGGAGGCTTTCCACATTTTCAACTTAAACTTAATAAGTATCTACGAACATGAACGAGTGTTTTGACCGGCTTCTTGTATATAACGATACTGAACAAAGTTTCATGACTTGTTCTTTATAAATCAATATCTATAATAATTCATTGGGTTTTATTGACATGTGTTCCATTGTTATCATCAACCAAGAGCAAAGCTTGTTCATATAGGTAACGTGTACCTAACCCTTAAACTTGGGCATGGTAAATAATGAAACTTCTTATGTAGGCTCATCTTATATAAGTTCTAATTTGAAATAAAAAAGCGTGTAATATCTTATACTTTAGAGAACAACTAATAAAAATAAAAACTTAACCCCATGACCAAAACTGCTAAGGCTCGAAATCAGAATTAGCAGCCATTGATTGCAGTTTAATTGCTGTCTCGGATATGCTGCTGAATGCTGTGATGCAAATCACTGATGCATGATCTATTTACACGCCCTGTGAACTGCCTGATTTCTATCATGCAATAATTAATTCCTATGATAAAAGCTTCCGCCAACCGTCACAGCGAGTTCCCCGAGACCCTTTCTTTTTTCTCAGTCTTATTATAATTCCAAAATTCTGCTGGCAATTGAAAAGCAGTTTGGAAGGCATACCAATTCCAGAGAACCTATTAATGTGCCCACGACGTAAAATCTGTGGTAAAAAAACAGGTAAGTTCCAAGCTATCCGTGGTAAAGCAAAATAAGCGACTCCTAAGCAATTATGTAGTCGTGGCCGAGTGGTTAAGGCGACAGACTTGAAATCTGTTGGGATATTCCCGCGCAGGTTCAAATCCTGCCGACTACGACTCTTAATAGTCCGAAAGATGATCATGTAACACGGAGAAGTTGTTTGCCACAGGTGGAATTTCGTTTAAAACATACGACAAATATTTTTTTCATTTTTTAAAAAATACCAGTCAGAGCAGTTAAAATTTCTAATACTTGATGTGAAATGGTTAATATTATACCCTTTTAACGCAAATTTATGCATTCCCATTCGGTTACAAAAAAATAATGTAAATAAACATGGTGATTGGACTAAAACGTAATTACCTCTTGTCAAAGGGACCTCTATTCAGAAATTATTGCTTTTTTATAGGCTTGTTTTCAACAGCAAAATGGGATGTTTTCCGCACGAATTAACGGAAGTCTCTTGAACCTTAGTTTTTCATGTAATATACCGGATTTTTTTAAAATTACACCGAAAGATAATGAACTAATTCCCCAGGTGTGGCTTGCTGGTCTAGTGGTATGATTCTCGCTTTGGGTGCGAGAGGTCACGGGTTCGATTCCCGTGCAAGCCCTGATTGCCCTCATAACTTGAAATTTTTGCGCGATTGAGTTTCTTTCTTAGCTTTTAAGAAAAAAAGCAGTGTTGAACTCAAGTTGCAATCTCCCGATAAAACTTTTCCCATGCAGCATCAATCCTATCAATATACATGCAAGGAGGAGATCTAGTATGCATAAATGTAGACGTTGTAGGCATGTCAACAATGAAGACCTTGTCAATCATCATATACAAGTACTGAACATCAGGAAAATGAATTCGTGCGACTTTTTTATAGTGCGTGGCACATTTTTCATAACCCAAGAATAATTTGTAACTCAAAAATAACACTGTAACATTTTCAACTATCATATCACCGTATGATTACCATTGCCATCGTCTACAGGATAATCTCAGTAACGGTGTTTGTGAAAGCTACAGAATTGATCGACCAAACTTTAACACTAATATTTTTCCTTTTAGTTTTAGCTTGGCAGGAATAACTATTTTTCGCCGATGATTCATTTTACCTTTTTCAAAAGTATTACGGGTTTGCCTTATTAGCTCAGTGGTTAGAGCACTGGTCTTGAAAACCAGGGGTCCGGAGTTCAACTCTCTGATAAAGGCTTGATTTTTTTTAACTGTGTATGGTAAGGGTGAGTAAAAGACTTAAATATTTGTGATCATTACGCATTTAATAATCGCCGTGAAAAAATTTACCTGCAAAATACGTTTTTTGAAACATTTGTTTACATTTCTATTCGCGCAAGGTTTTTTTTCTCGGTGCCTCCTTAGCTCAGTGGTTAGAGCACTGGTCTAGTAAACCAGGGGTCCAGAGTTCGAATCTCTGAAAAGGCTTTCCACATTTTCCACTTAAACTTAATAAGTATCTACGAACATGAACGAGTGTTTTGACCGGCTTCTTGTATATAACGATACTGAACAAAGTTTCATGACTTGTTCTTTATAAATCAATATCTATAATAATTCATTGGGTTTTATTGACATGTGTTCCATTGTTATCATCAACCAAGAGCAAAGCTTGTTCATAAAGGTAACGTGTACCTAACCCTTAAACTTGGGCATGGTAAATAATGAAACTTCTTATGTAGGCTCATCTTATATAAGTTCTAATTTGAAATAAAAAAGCGTGTAATATCTTATACTTTAGAGAACAACTAATAAAAATAAAAACTTAACCCCATGACCAAAACTGCTAAGGCTCGAAATCAGAATTAGCAGCCATTGATTGCAGTTTAATTGCTGTCTCGGATATGCTGCTGAATGCTGTGATGCACAATCACTGATGCATGATCTATTTACACGCCCTGTGAACTGTCTGATTTCTATCAATAATTAATTCCTATGATAAAAGCTTCCGCAAACCGTCACAGCGAGTTCCCCGAGACCCTTTCATTTTTCTCAGTCTTATTATAATTCCAAAATTCTGCTGGCAATTGAAAAGCAGTTTGGAAGGCATACCAATTCCAGAGAACCTATTAATGTGCCCACGACGTAAAATCTGTGGTAAAATAAACAGGTAAGTTCCAAGCTATCCGTGGTAAAGCAAAATAAGCGACTCCTAAGCAATTATGTAGTCGTGGCCGAGTGGTTAAGGCGACAGACTTGAAATCTGTTGGGATATTCCCGCGCAGGTTCAAATCCTGCCGACTACGACTCTTAATAGTCCGAAAGATGATCATGTAACACGGAGAAGTTGTTTGCCACCAGGTGGAATTTCGTTCAAAACATACGACATAATATTTTTTTTCATTTTTTAAAAAACCAGTCAGAGCAGTTAAAATTTCTAATACTTGATGTGAAATGGTTAATATTATACCCTTTTAACGCAAATTTATGCATTCCCATTCGGTTACAAAAAAATAATGTAAATAAACATGGTGATTGGACTAAAACGTAATTACCTCTTGTCAAAGGGACCTCTATTCAGAAATTATTGCTTTTTTATAGGCTTGTTTTCAACAGCAAAATGGGATGTTTTCCGCACGAATTAACGGAAGTCTCTTGAACCTTAGTTTTTCATGTAATATACCGGATTTTTTTAAAATTAACCGAAAGATAATGAATTTCCCCAGGTGTGGCTTGCTGGTCTAGTGGTATGATTCTCGCTTTGGGTGCGAGAGGTCACGGGTTCGATTCCCGTGCAAGCCCTGATTGCCCTCATAACTTGAAATTTTTGCGCGATTGAGTTTCTTTCTTAGCTTTTAAGAAAAAAAGCAGTGTTGAACTCAAGTTGCAATCTCCCGATAAAACTTTTCCCATGCAGCATCAATCCTATCAATATACATGCAAGGAGGAGATCTAGTATGCATAAATGTAGACGTTGTAGGCATGTCAACAATGAAGACCTTGTCAATCATCATATACAAGTACTGAACATCAGGAAAATGAATTCGTGCGACTTTTTATAGTGCGTGGCACATTTTCATAACCCAAAATAATTTGTAACTCAAAAATAACACTGTAACATTTTCAACTATCATATCACCGTATGATTACCATTGCCATCGTCTACAGGATAATCTCAGTAACGGTGTTTGTGAAAGCTACAGAATTGATCGACCAAACTTTAACACTAATATTTTTCCTTTTAGTTTTAGCTTGGCAGGAATAACTATTTTTCGCCGATGATTCATTTTACCTTTTTCAAAAGTATTACGGGTTTGCCTTATTAGCTCAGTGGTTAGAGCACTGGTCTCGTAAACCAGGGGTCCGGAGTTCAACTCTCTGATAAAGGCTTGATTTTTTTTAACTGTGTATGGTAAGGGTGAGTAAAAGACTTAAATATTTGTGATCATTACGCATTTAATAATCGCCGTGAAAAAATTTACCTGCAAAATACGTTTTTTGAAACATTTGTTTACATTTCTATTCGCGCAAGGTTTTTTTTTGGGTGCCTCCTTAGCTCAGTGGTTAGAGCACTGGTCTAGTAAACCAGGGGTCCAGAGTTCGAATCTCTGAGGAGGCTTTCCACATTTTCAACTTAAACTTAATAAGTATCTACGAACATGAACGAGTGTTTTGACCGGCTTCTTGTATATAACGATACTGAACAAAGTTTCATGACTTGTTCTTTATAAATCAATATCTATAATAATTCATTGGGTTTTATTGACATGTGTTCCATTGTTATCATCAACCAAGAGCAAAGCTTGTTCATATAGGTAACGTATACCTAACCCTTAAACTTGGGCATGGTAAATAATGAAACTTCTTATGTAGGCTCATCTTATATAAGTTCTAATTTGAAATAAAAAAGCGTGTAATATCTCATACTGTAGAGAACAACTAATAAAAATAAAAACTTAACCCCATGACCAAAACTGCTAAGGCTCGAAATCAGAATTAGCAGCCATTGATTGCAGTTTAATTGCTGTCTCGGATATGCTGCTGAATGCTGTGATGCACAATCACTGATGCATGATCTATTTACACGCCCTGTGAACTGCCTGATTTCTATCAATAATTAATTCCTATGATAAAAGCTTCCGCCAACCGTCACAGCGAGTTCCCCGAGACCCTTTCTTTTTTCAGTCTTATTATAATTCCAAAATTCTGCTGGCAATTGAAAAGCAGTTTGGAAGGCATACCAATTCCAGAGAACCTATTAATGTGCCCACGACGTAAAATCTGTGGTAAAATAAAATGGTAAGTTCCAAGCTATCCGTAGTAAAGCAAAATAAGCGACTCCTAAGCAATTATGTAGTCGTGGGCGAGTGGTTAAGGCGACAGACTTGAAATCTGTTGGGATATTCCCGCGCAGGTTCAAATCCTGCCGACTACGACTCTTAATCCGAAAGATGATCATGTAACACGGAGAAGTTGTTTGCCACCAGGTGGAATTTCGTTCAAAACATACGACAAATATTTTTTTCATTTTTTAAAAAATACCAGTCAGAGCAGTTAAAATTTCTAATACTTGATGTGAAATGGTTAATATTATACCCTTAACGCAAATTTATGCATTCCCATTCGGTTACAAAAAAATAATGTAAATAAACATGGTGATTGGACTAAAACGTAATTACCTCTTGTCAAAGGGACCTCTATTCAGAAATTATTGCTTTTTTATAGAATTGTTTTCAACAGCAAAATGGGATGTTTTCCGCACGAATTAACGGAAGTCTCTTGAACCTTAGTTTTTCATGTAATATACCGGATTTTTTTAAAATTGAACCGAAAGATAATGAATTTTTTCCCCAGGTGTGGCTTGCTGGTCTAGTGGTATGATTCTCGCTTTGGGTGCGAGAGGTCACGGGTTCGATTCCCGTGCAAGCCCTGATCGCCTCATACTTGAAATTTTTCGCGATTGAGTTTCTTTCTTAGCTTTTAAGAAAAAAAGCAGTGTTGAACTCAAGTTGCAATCTCCCGATAAAACTTTTCCCATGCAGCATCAATCCTATCAATATACATGCAAGGAGGAGATCTAGTATGCATAAATGTAGACGTTGTAGGCATGTCAACAATGAAGACCTTGTCAATCATCATATACAAGACTGAACATCAGGAAAATGAATTCGTGCGACTTTTTTAGTGCGTGGCACATTTTTCACAACCAAGAATAATTTGTACTCAAAAATAACACTGTAACATTTTCAACTATCATATCACCGTATGATTACCATTTCCATCGTTTACAAGATAATCTCATAACGGTGTTTGTGAAAGCTACAGAATTGATCGACCAAACTTTAACACTAATATTTTTCCTTTTAGTTTTAGCTTGGCAGGAATAACTATTTTTCGCCGATGATTCATTTTACCTTTTTCAAAAGTTTACGGGTTTGCCTTATTAGCTCAGTGGTTAGAGCACTGGTCTCGTAAACCAGGGGTCCGGAGTTCAACTCTCTGATAAGGCTTGATTTTTTTAACTGTGTATGGTAAGGGTGAGTAAAAGACTTAAATATTTGTGATTCATTACGCATTTAATAATCGCCGTGAAAAAATTTACCTGCAAAATACGTTTTTTGAAACATTTGTTTACATTTCTATTCGCGCAAGTTTTTTTCTGGGTGCCTCCTTAGCTCAGTGGTTAGAGCACTGGTCTAGTAAACCAGGGGTCCAGAGTTCGAATCTCTGAGGAGGCTTTCCACATTTTCAACTTAAACTTAATAAGTATCTACGAACATGAACGAGTGTTTTGACCGGCTTCTTGTATATAACGATACTGAACAAAGTTTCATGACTTGTTCTTTATAAATCAATATCTATAATAATTCATTGGGTTTTATTGACATGTGTTCCATTGTTATCATCAACCAAGAGCAAAGCTTGTTCATATAGGTAACGTATACCTAACCCTTAAACTTGGGCATGGTAAATAATGAAACTTCTTATGTAGGCTCATCTTATATAAGTTCTAATTTGAAAAAAAAAGCGTGTAATATCTTATACTGTAGAGAACAACTAATAAAAATAAAAACTTCCCATGACCAAAACTGCTAAGGCTCGAAATCAGAATTAGCAGCCATTGATTGCAGTTAATTGCTGTCTCGGATATGCTGCTGAATGCTGTGATGCACAATCACTGATGCATGATCTATTTACACGCCCTGTGAACTGCCTGATTTCTATCAATAATTAATTCCTATGATAAAAGCTTCCGCCAACCGTCACAGCGAGTTCCCCGAGACCCTTTCTTTTTTTCAGTCTTATTATAATTCCAAAATTCTGCTGGCAATTGAAAAGCAGTTTGGAAGGCATACCAATTCCAGAGAACCTATTAATGTGCCCACGACGTAAAATCTGTGGTAAAATAAACAGGTAAGTTCCAAGCTATCCGTGGTAAAGCAAAATAAGGACTCCTAAGCAATTATGTAGTCGTGGCCGAGTGGTTAAGGCGACAGACTTGAAATCTGTTGGGATATTCCCGCGCAGGTTCAAATCCTGCCGACTACGACTCTTAATAGTCCGAAAGATGATCATGTAACACGGAGAAGTTGTTTGCCATCAGGTGGAATTTCGTTTGAAAACATACTACATAATATTTTTTATTTTTTAAAAATACCAGTCAGAGCAGTTAAAATTTCTAATACTTGATGTGAAATGGTTAATATTATACCCTTTTAACGCAAATTTATGCATTCCCATTCGGTTACAAAAAAATAATGTAAATAAACATGGTGATTGGACTAAAACGTAATTACCTCTTGTCAAAGGGACCTCTATTCAGAAATTATTGCTTTTTTATAGGCTTGTTTTCAACAGCAAAATGGGATGTTTTCCGCACGAATTAACGGAAGTCTCTTGAACCTTAGTTTTTCATGTAATATACCGGATTTTTTTAAAATTACACCGAAAGATAATGAACTAATTCCCCAGGTGTGGCTTGCTGGTCTAGTGGTATGATTCTCGCTTTGGGTGCGAGAGGTCACGGGTTCGATTCCCGTGCAAGCCCTGATTGCCCTCATAACTTGAAATTTTTGCGCGATTGAGTTTCTTTCTTAGCTTTTAAGAAAAAAAGCAGTGTTGAACTCAAGTTGCAATCTCCCGATAAAACTTTTCCCATGCAGCATCAATCCTATCAATATACATGCAAGGAGGAGATCTAGTATGCATAAATGTAGACGTTGTAGGCATGTCAACAATGAAGACCTTGTCAATCATCATATACAAGTACTGAACATCAGGAAAATGAATTCGTGCGACTTTTTTATGTGCGTGGCACATTTTTCATAACCCAAGAATAATTTGTAACTCAAAAATAACACTGTAACATTTTCAACTATCATATCACCGTATGATTACCATTGCCATCGTCTACAGGATAATCTCAGTAACGGTGTTTGTGAAAGCTACAGAATTGATCGACCAAACTTTAACACTAATATTTTTCCTTTTAGTTTTAGCTTGGCAGGAATAACTATTTTTCGCCGATGATTCATTTTACCTTTTTCAAAAGTATTACGGGTTTGCCTTATTAGCTCAGTGGTTAGAGCACTGGTCTCGTAAACCAGGGGTCCGGAGTTCAACTCTCTGATAAGGCTTGATTTTTTTAACTGTGTATGGTAAGGGTGAGTAAAAGACTTAAATATTTGTGATCATTACGCATTTAATAATCGCCGTGAAAAAATTTACCTGCAAAATACGTTTTTTGAAACATTTGTTTACATTTCTATTCGCGCAAGCTTTTTTTTGGTGCCTCCTTAGCTCAGTGGTTAGAGCACTGGTCTAGTAAACCAGGGGTCCAGAGTTCGAATCTCTGAGGAGGCTTTCCACATTTTCACTTAAACTTAATAGTATCTACGAACATGAACGAGTGTTTTGACCGGCTTCTTGTATATAACGATACTGAACAAAGTTTCATGACTTGTTCTTTATAAATCAATATCTATAATAATTCATTGGGTTTTATTGACATGTGTTCCATTGTTATCATCAACCAAGAGCAAAGCTTGTTCATATAGGTAACGTATACCTAACCCTTAAACTTGGGCATGGTAAATAATGAAACTTCTTATGTAGGCTCATCTTATATAAGTTCTAATTTGAAAAAAAAAGCGTGTAATATCTTATCCTGTAGAGAACAACTAATAAAAATAAAAACTTAACCCCATGACCAAAACTGCTAAGGCTCGAAATCAGAATTAGCAGCCATTGATTGCAGTTTAATTGCTGTTTCGGATATGCTGCTGAATGCTGTGATGCACAATCACTGATGCATGATCTATTTACACGCCCTGTGAACTGCCTGATTTCTATCAATGATTAATTCCTATGATAAAAGCTTCCGCCAACCGTCACAGCGAGTTCCCCAAGACCCTTTCTTTTTTTTCAGTCTTATTATAATTCCAAAATTCTGCTGGCAATTGAAAAGCAGTTTGGAAGGCATTCCAATTCCAGGGAACCTATTAATGTGCCCACGACGTAAAATATGTGGTAAAATAAACAGGTAAGTTCCAAGCTATCCGTGGTAAAGCAAAATAAGCGACTCCTAAGCAATTATGTAGTCGTGGCCGGGTGGTTAAGGCGACAGACTTGAAATCTGTTGGGATATTTCCTCGCAGGTTCAAATCCTGCCGACTACAACCCTCTATAGTCTGGAAGATGTTCATAGAAATTGTTTGCCACCAGGTGGAATTTCGTTTCAAATTTCAAAACATACGACATAATATTTTTTTAATTTTTTAGAAAATACCAGTCAGAGCAGTTAAAATTTCTAATTACTAAAAAAATGTAAAACAGGTATGCACGATCAGGGAATGTAGCTTAGTGGTACAGCATTCGACTCCACATGCATGTTATAAAAATTTGTAAAACGGGGGTCCATACCAGGAATACAGGGAATATAATTACTTTATCTTAATAATGGGCGTGCATAGATAAACTGTAGAGCCAGGAATTTCTCAGTAATTTTTCTAGGTCTTTATGTCCTGTGGTGTAATGGTTATCACTTCGGACTCTCACTTCGAGAACCGGAGCTCAACTCTTGGTAGAAACTCTTTGAAAACATTCATTCTCCGCCTTTATGTATTTTTTTATTTCAGGCTTTCTCTTACAGGTATCCAAGAATATAGCATATGACAGGTATGCTGCATGGAACGCTCAGAGAGAGTAGCATATAGTGGTAGAGCATCCGACTGCTGGTTGACAGGTCACTGGGGTCAGTGGTTCAACTCCGCTCGCTCCTTCCTGCTCTATAAATGAAAGAAAACTTAAACATTTTTATGGTACCCATTAGTGAATGAAAAATCCCAATTTATTTTCGTGGGAAAAAGCCGTACGTTTGATAAGCAATCCAAGCAGTTTAGGTAATTTGAATGACTCTCTGGGACACATGCATGTTCTATATTATATTTGTAAACCAGGGCTCCATACCTCGAATAGGGGGAATATATGTAAATACTTCATCTTAATAATGTGCGTGTATATAGACTATACATCACAGCGCGGGTCAGATGTATATGATGAGTCGTCAAAAGATTGCAGAATACGTATTCGGAAGAAAATTTGAACTTTTTCATGCTATTCAAAAGGTTTCTCTTTGATAGCGGTACAGAAATACACGATTGGGAACCAGCGATTAGATTTCCGGGTTGAAATGTCTCAAACACCAATTTCTGCTGTGTCTTTCTGTAGATGGTTAGGTTCTGTGGTGTAATGGTTAGCACTTCGGACTCTGAATCCGGGAATCCGAGTTCAATTCTCGGTAGAACCTTGCTGGAACTGTTAATTTTATGTCTTTATGTAAATTTTTTAGCTCTGGTTTTCTCTTATAGCCCATTTGAGAAAAAATATATGTTTTTGAATAAGATTTCGAAAAGATCTTTTTTATTGAAATGATAAGTTTAGCAGGAAATGGTTTCGATCCATTGACCTCTGGGTTTGGGCCCAGCACGCATCCACTGCGCCACCCTGCTTGCTACACACTGCTTCAATGCTATGAATATAAAACTTGTGCTATTTCGAATAAGGTAAGAACAGAAAGAAATGTTGTTTTAGGAGAATAGCATCAAACAGGTATGCACGATCAGGGAGTGTAGCTCAGTGGTAGAGCATTCGACTGCAGATCGAGAGGTCAGTGGTTCAACTCCGCTCGCTCCCTTCTCTTTATCAATGAAAAAAAATCCAACATTTTTACACGAATATAATTATATGACTTTATCTTAATAATGTGAATGCGCGAAGCAAACTACATAATTTTATAGTATGCAGTCAACATTCGTCAGTAAGTTTGATAGATTTTTAGGGTCTGTGGTGTAATGGTTATCACTTCGGACTCTGACTTCGAGAATCGGAGTTCAACTCTTGGTAGAAACTCTTTGAAAACATTCATTCTCCGCCTTTATATATTTTTTTATTTGGCTTTCTCTTACAGGTATCTAAGAATATAGCATATGACAGGTATGCTGCATGGAACGCTCAGAGAGAGTAGCATATATAGTGGAAGAGCATCCGACTGCTGGTTGACAGGTCACTGGGGTCAGTGGTTCAACTCCGCTCGCTCCTTCCTGTTCTATAAATGAAAGAAAACTTAAACATTTTTATGGTACCCATTAGTGCATGAAAAATCCCAATTTATTTTCGTGGGAAAAAGCCGTACGTTTGATAAACAATCCATGCAGTTTAGGTTTTTTGAATGACCTCTGGGACACATGCATGTTCTATATTATATTTGTAAACCAGGGCTCCATACCTCGAATAGGGGGAATATATGTAAATACTTCATCTTAATTATGTGCGTGTATATAGACTATACATCACAGCGCGGGTCAGATGTATATGATGAGTCGTCAAAAGATTGCAGAATACGTATTCGGAAGAAAAATTGAACTTTTTCATGCTATTCAAAAGGTTTCTCTTTGATAGCGGTACAGAAATACACGATTGGGAACCAGCGATTAGATTTCCGGGTTGAAATGTCTCAAACACCAATTTCTGCTGTGTCTTTCTGTAGATGGTTAGGTTCTGTGGTGTAATGGTTAGCACTTCGGACTCTGAATCCGGGAATCCGAGTTCAATTCTCGGTAGAACCTTGCTGGAACTGTTGATTTTATGTCTTTATGTAAATTTTTTTTCTCTGGTTTTCTCTTATAGCCCATTTGAGAAAAAATATATGTTTTTGAATAAGATTTCGAAAAGATCTTTTTTATTGAAATGATAAGTTTAGCAGGAAATGGTTTCGATCCATTGACCTCTGGGTTATGGGCCCAGCACGCTTCCACTGCGCCACCCTGCTTGCTGCACACTGCTTCTATGCTATGAATATAAAACTTGTGCTATTTCGAATAAGGTAAGAACAGCAAGAAATGTTGTTTTAGGAGAATAGCATCAAACAGGTATGCACGATCAGGGAGTGTAGCTCAGTGGTAGAGCATTCGACTGCAGATCGAGAGGTCAGTGGTTCAACTCCGCTCGCTCCATTCTCTTTTATCAATGAAAAAAATCCAACATTTTTACACGAATATAATTATATGAATACTTTATCTTAATAATGTGAATGCGCGAAGCAAACTACATAATTTTATACTATATGCAGTCAAAATTCGTCAGTAAGTTTGATAGATTTTTAGGGTCTGTGGTGTAATGGTTATCACTTCGGACTCTGACTTCGAGAATCGGAGTTCAACTCTTGGTAGAAACTCTTTGAAAACATTCATTCTCCGCCTTTATATATTTTTTTATTTCAGGCTTTCTTTACAGGTATCTAAGAATATAGCATATGACAGGTATGCTGCATGGAACGCTCAGAGAGAGTAGCATATATAGTGGTAGAGCATCCGACTGCTGGTTGACAGGTCACTGGGGTCAGTGGTTCAACTCCGCTCGCTCCTTCCTGTTCTATAAATGAAAGAAAACTTAAACATTTTTATGGTACCCATTAGTGCATGAAAAATCCCAATTTATTTTCGTGGGAAAAAGCCGTACGTTTGATAAACAATCCATGCAGTTTAGGTTTTTTGAATGACTCTCTGGGACACATGCATGTTGTATATTATATTTGTAAACCAAGGCTCCATACCTCGAATAGGGGGAATATATGTAAATACTTCATCTTAATTATGTGCGTGTATATAGACTATACATCACAGCGCGGGTCAGATGTATATGATGAGTCGTCAAAAGATTGCAGAATACGTATTCGGAAAAATTGAACTTTTTCATGCTATTCAAAAGGTTTCTCTTGATAGCGGTACAGAAATACACGATTGGGAACCAGCGATTAGATTTCCGGGTTGAAATGTCTCAAACACCAATTTCTGCTGTGTCTTTCTGTAGATGGTTAGGTTCTGTGGTGTAATGGTTAGCACTTCGGACTCTGAATCCGGGAATCCGAGTTCAATTCTCGGTAGAACCTTGCTGGAACTGTTAATTTTATGTCTTTATGTAAATTTTTAAAAATACATGTTTTTGAATAAGATTTCGAAAAGATCTTTTTTATTGAAATGATAACTTTAGCAGGAAATGGTTTCGATCCATTGACCTCTGGGTTATGGGCCCAGCACGCTTCCACTGCGCCACCCTGCTAGCTACACACTGCTTCTATGCTATGAATATAAAATTTGTGCTATTTCGAATAAGGTAAGAACAGCAGGAAATGTTCTTTTAGGACAATAGCATCAAACAGGTATGCACGATCAGGGAGTGTAGCTCAGTGGTAGAGCATTCGACTGCAGATCGAGAGGTCAGTGGTTCAACTCCGCTCGCTCCATTCTCTTTTATCAATGAAAAAAAATCCAACATTTTTACACGAATATAATTATATGAATACTTTATCTTAATAATGTGAATGCGCGAAGCAAACTACATAATTTTATACTATATGCAGTCAAAATTCGTCAGTAAGTTTGATAGATTTTTAGGGTCTGTGGTGTAATGGTTATCACTTCGGACTCTGACTTCGAGAATCGGAGTTCAACTCTTGGTAGAAACTCTTTGAAAACATTCATTCTCCGCCTTTATATATTTTTTTATTTCAGGCTTTCTTTTACAGGTATCTAAGAATATAGCATATGACAGGTATGCTGCATGGAACGCTCAGAGAGAGTAGCATATATAGTGGTAGAGCATCCGACTGCTGGTTGACAGGTCACTGGGGTCAGTGGTTCAACTCCGCTCGCTCCTTCCTGTTCTATAATTGAAAGAAAACTTAAACATTTTTATGGTACCCATTAGTGCATGAAAAATCCCAATTTATTTTCGTGGGAAAAAGCCGTACGTTTGATAAACAATCCATGCAGTTTAGGTTTTTTGAATGACTCTCTGGGACACATGCATGTTGTATATTATATTTGTAAACCAAGGCTCCATACCTCGAATAGGGGGAATATATGTAAATACTTCATCTTAATTATGTGCGTGTATATAGACTATACATCACAGCGCGGGTCAGATGTATATGATGAGTCGTCAAAAGATTGCAGAATACGTATTCGGAAGAAAAATTGAACTTTTTCATGCTATTCAAAAGGTTTCTCTTTGATAGCGGTACAGAAATACACGATTGGGAACCAGCGATTAGATTTCCGGGTTGAAATGTCTCAAACACCAATTTCTGCTGTGTCTTTCTGTAGATGGTTAGGTTCTGTGGTGTAATGGTTAGCACTTCGGACTCTGAATCCGGGAATCCGAGTTCAATTCTCGGTAGAACCTTGCTGGAACTGTTAATTTTATGTCTTTATGTAAATTTTTTAAAATACATGTTTTTGAATAAGATTTCGAAAAGATCTTTTTTATTGAAATGATAACTTTAGCAGGAAATGGTTTCGATCCATTGACCTCTGGGTTATGGGCCCAGCACGCTTCCACTGCGCCACCCTGCTAGCTACACACTGCTTCTATGCTATGAATATAAAATTTGTGCTATTTCGAATAAGGTAAGAACAGCAGGAAATGTTCTTTTAGGAGAATAGCATCAAACAGGTATGCACGATCAGGGAGTGTAGCTCAGTGGTAGAGCATTCGACTGCAGATCGAGAGGTCAGTGGTTCAACTCCGCTCGCTCCCTTCTCTTTTATCAATGAAAAAAAAATCCTACATTTTTATCGTACTAATTAGTGAATTAAAAAACCCAAATTTATTTTCGTTCCAACAAGGTTTCTCTTTGATAGCGGTACAGAAATACACGATTGGGAACCAGCGATTAGATTTCCGGGTTGAAATGTCTCAAACACCAATTTCTGCTGTGTCTCTCTGTAGATGGTTAGGTTCTGTGGTGTAATGGTTAGCACTTCGGACTCTGAATCCGGGAATCCGAGTTCAATTCTCGGTAGAACCTTGCTGGAACTGTTAATTTTATGTCTTTATGTAAATTTTTTAGCTCTGGTTTTCTCTTATAGCCCATTTGAGAAAAAATATATGTTTTTGAATAAGATTTCGAAAAGATCTTTTTTATTGAAATGATAAGTTTAGCAGGAAATGGTTTCGATCCATTGACCTCTGGGTTATGGGCCCAGCACGCTTCCACTGCGCCACCCTTCTTGCTGCACACTGCTTCTATGCTATGAATATAAAACTTGTGCTATTTCGAATAAGGTAAGAACAGCAAGAAATGTTGTTTTAGGAGAATAGCATCAAACAGGTATGCACGATCAGGGAGTGTAGCTCAGTGCTAGAGCATTCGACTGCAGATCGAGAGGTCAGTGGTTCAACTCCGCTCGCTCCATTCTCTTTTATCAATGAAAAAAAATCCAACATTTTTACACGAATATAATTATATGAATACTTTATCTTAATAATGTGAATGCGCGAAGCAAACTACATAATTTTATACTATATGCAGTCAAAATTCGTCAGTAATTTTTCTAGGTCTTTATGTCATGTGGTGTAATGGTTATCACTTCGGACTCTCACTTCGAGAACCGGAGCTCAACTCTTGGTAGAAATTCTTTGAAAACATTCATTCTCCGCCTTTATGTATTTTTTTATTTCAGGCTTTCTCTTACAGGTATCCAAGAATATAGCATATGACAGGTATGCTGCATGGAACGCTTAGAGAGAGTAGCATATAGTGGTAGAGCATCCGACTGCTGGTTGACAGGTCACTGGGGTCAGTGGTTCAACTCCGCTCGCTCCTTCCTGCTCTATAAATGAAAGAAAACTTAAACATTTTTATGGTACCCATTAGTGCATGAAAAATCCCAATTTATTTTCGTGGGAAAAAGCCGTACGTTTGATAAGCAATCCAAGCAGTTTAGGTAATTTGAATGACTCTCTGGGACACATGCATGTTCTATAATTTTATATTTGTAAACCAGGGCTCCATACCTCGAATAGGGGGAATATATGTAAATACTTCATCTTAATAATGTGCGTGTATATAGACTATACTCACAGCGCGGGTCAGATGTATATGATGAGTCGTCAAAAGATTGCAGAATACGTATTCGGAAGAAAATTTGAACTTTTTCATGCTATTCAAAAGGTTTCTCTTTGATAGCGGTACAGAAATACACGATTGGGAACCAGCGATTAGATTTCCGGGTTGAAATGTCTCAAACACCAATTTCTGCTGTGTCTTTCTGTAGATGGTTAGGTTCTGTGGTGTAATGGTTAGCACTTCGGACTCTGAATCCGGGAATCCGAGTTCAATTCTCGGTAGAACCTTGCTGGAACTGTTAATTTTATGTCTTTATGTAAATTTTTTAGCTCTGGTTTTCTCTTATAGCCCATTTGAGAAAAATATATGTTTTTGAATAAGATTTCGAAAAGATCTTTTTTATTGAAATGATAAGTTTAGCAGGAAATGGTTTCGATCCATTGACCTCTGGGTTTTGGGCCCAGCACGCATCCACTGCGCCACCCTGCTTGCTACACACTGCTTCAATGCTATGAATATAAAACTTGTGCTATTTCGAATAAGGTAAGAACAGCAAGAAATGTTGTTTTAGGAGAATAGCATCAAACAGGTATGCACGATCAGGGAGTGTAGCTCAGTGGTAGAGCATTCGACTGCAGATCGAGAGGTCAGTGGTTCAACTCCGCTCGCTCCCTTCTCTTTTATCAATGAAAAAAAATCCAACATTTTTACACGAATATAATTATATGAATACTTTATCTTAATAATGTGAATGCGCGAAGCAAACTACATAATTTTATAGTATGCAGTCAACATTCGTCAGTAAGTTTGATAGATTTTTAGGGTCTGTGGTGTAATGGTTATCACTTCGGACTCTGACTTCGAGAATCGGAGTTCAACTCTTGGTAGAAACTCTTTGAAAACATTCATTCTCCGCCTTTATATATTTTTTTATTTATGGCTTTCTCTTACAGGTATCTAAGAATATAGCATATGACAGGTATGCTGCATGGAACGCTCAGAGAGAGTAGCATATATATTGGAAGAGCATCCGACTGCTGGTTGACAGGTCACTGGGGTCAGTGGTTCAACTCCGCTCGCTCCTTCCTGTTCTATAAATGAAAGAAAACTTAAACATTTTTATGGTACCCATTAGTGAATGAAAAATCCCAATTTATTTTCGTGGGAAAAAGCCGTACGTTTGATAAGCAATCCAAGCAGTTTAGGTAATTTGAATGACTCTCTGGGACACATGCATGTTCTATATTATATTTGTAAACCAGGGCTCCATACCTCGAATAGGGGGAATATATGTAAATACTTCATCTTAATAATGTGCGTGTATATAGACTATACATCACAGCGCGGGTCAGATGTATATGATGAGTCGTCAAAAGATTGCAGAATACGTATTCGGAAGAAAATTGAACTTTTTCATGCTATTCAAAAGGTTTCTCTTTGATAGCGGTACAGAAATACACGATTGGGAACCAGCGATTAGATTTCCGGGTTGAAATGTCTCAAACACCAATTTCTGCTGTGTCTTTCTGTAGATGGTTAGGTTCTGTGGTGTAATGGTTAGCACTTCGGACTCTGAATCCGGGAATCCGAGTTCAATTCTCGGTAGAACCTTGCTGGAACTGTTAATTTTTGTCTTTATGTAAATTTTTTAGCTCTGGTTTTCTCTTATAGCCCATTTGAGAAAAATATATGTTTTTGAATAAGATTTCGAAAAGATCTTTTTTATTGAAATGATAAGTTTAGCAGGAAATGGTTTCGATCCATTGACCTCTGGGTTTGGGCCCAGCACGCTCCACTGCGCCACCCTGCTTGCTACACACTGCTTCAATGCTATGAATATAAAACTTGTGCTATTTCGAATAAGGTAAGAACAGAAAGAAATGTTGTTTTAGGAGAATAGCATCAAACAGGTATGCACGATCAGGGAGTGTAGCTCAGTGGTAGAGCATTCGACTGCAGATCGAGAGGTCAGTGGTTCAACTCCGCTCGCTCCCTTCTCTTTTATCAATGAAAAAAAATCCAACATTTTTACACGAATATAATTATATGAAAACTTTATCTTAATAATGTGAATGCGCGAAGCAAACTACATAATTTATAGTATGCAGTCAACATTCGTCAGTAAGTTTGATAGATTTTTAGGGTCTGTGGTGTAATGGTTATCACTTCGGACTCTGACTTCGAGAATCGGAGTTCAACTCTTGGTAGAAACTCTTTGAAAACATTCATTCTCCGCCTTTATATATTTTTTTATTTATGGCTTTCTCTTACAGGTATCTAAGAATATAGCATATGACAGGTATGCTGCATGGAACGCTCAGAGAGAGTAGCATATATAGTGGAAGAGCATCCGACTGCTGGTTGACAGGTCACTGGGGTCAGTGGTTCAACTCCGCTCGCTCCTTCCTGTTCTATAAATGAAAGAAAACTTAAACATTTTTATGGTACCCATTAGTGCATGAAAAATCCCAATTTATTTTCGTGGGAAAAAGCCGTACGTTTGATAAACAATCCATGCAGTTTAGGTTTTTTGAATGACCCTCTGGGACACATGCATGTTCTATATTATATTTGTAAACCAGGGCTCCATACCTCGAATAGGGGGAATATATGTAAATACTTCATCTTAATTATGTGCGTGTATATAGACTATACATCACAGCGCGGGTCAGATGTATATGATGAGTCGTCAAAAGATTGCAGAATACGTATTCGGAAGAAAAATTGAACTTTTTCATGCTATTCAAAAGGTTTCTCTTTGATAGCGGTACAGAAATACACGATTGGGAACCAGCGATTAGATTTCCGGGTTGAAATGTCTCAAACACCAATTTCTGCTGTGTCTTTCTGTAGATGGTTAGGTTCTGTGGTGTAATGGTTAGCACTTCGGACTCTGAATCCGGGAATCCGAGTTCAATTCTCGGTAGAACCTTGCTGGAACTGTTGATTTTATGTCTTTATGTAAATTTTTTTTCTCTGGTTTTCTCTTATAGCCCATTTGAGAAAAAATATATGTTTTTGAATAAGATTTCGAAAAGATCTTTTTTATTGAAATGATAAGTTTAGCAGGAAATGGTTTCGATCCATTGACCTCTGGGTTATGGGCCCAGCACGCTTCCACTGCGCACCCTGCTTGCTGCACACTGCTTCTATGCTATGAATATAAAACTTGTGCTATTTCGAATAAGGTAAGAACAGCAAGAAATGTTGTTTTAGGAGAATAGCATCAAACAGGTATGCACGATCAGGGAGTGTAGCTCAGTGGTAGAGCATTCGACTGCAGATCGAGAGGTCAGTGGTTCAACTCCGCTCGCTCCATTCTCTTTTATCAATGAAAAAAATCCAACATTTTTACACGAATATAATTATATGAATACTTTATCTTAATAATGTGAATGCGCGAAGCAAACTACATAATTTTATACTATATGCAGTCAAATTCGTCAGTAAGTTTGATAGATTTTTAGGTCTGTGGTGTAATGGTTATCACTTCGGACTCTGACTTCGAGAATCGGAGTTCAACTCTTGGTAGAAACTCTTTGAAAACATTCATTCTCCGCCTTATATATTTTTTATTTCAGGCTTTCTTTTACAGGTATCTAAGAATATAGCATATGACAGGTATGCTGCATGGAACGCTCAGAGAGAGTAGCATATATAGTGGTAGAGCATCCGACTGCTGGTTGACAGGTCACTGGGGTCAGTGGTTCAACTCCGCTCGCTCCTTCCTGTTCTATAAATGAAAGAAAACTTAAACATTTTTATGGTACCCATTAGTGCATGAAAAATCCCAATTTATTTTCGTGGGAAAAAGCCGTACGTTTGATAAACAATCCATGCAGTTTAGGTTTTTTGAATGACTCTCTGGGACACATGCATGTTGTATATTATATTTGTAAACCAAGGCTCCATACCTCGAATAGGGGGAATATATGTAAATACTTCATCTTAATTATGTGCGTGTATATAGACTATACATCACAGCGCGGGTCAGATGTATATGATGAGTCGTCAAAAGATTGCAGAATACGTATTCGGAAGAAAAATTGAACTTTTTCATGCTATTCAAAAGGTTTCTCTTTGATAGCGGTACAGAAATACACGATTGGGAACCAGCGATTAGATTTCCGGGTTGAAATGTCTCAAACACCAATTTCTGCTGTGTCTTTCTGTAGATGGTTAGGTTCTGTGGTGTAATGGTTAGCACTTCGGACTCTGAATCCGGGAATCCGAGTTCAATTCTCGGTAGAACCTTGCTGGAACTGTTAATTTTATGTCTTTATGTAAATTTTTTAAAATACATGTTTTTGAATAAGATTTCGAAAAGATCTTTTTTATTGAAATGATAACTTTAGCAGGAAATGGTTTCGATCCATTGACCTCTGGGTTATGGGCCCAGCACGCTTCCACTGCGCCACCCTGCTAGCTACACACTGCTTCTATGCTATGAATATAAAATTTGTGCTATTTCGAATAAGGTAAGAACAGCAGGAAATGTTCTTTTAGGAGAATAGCATCAAACAGGTATGCACGATCAGGGAGTGTAGCTCAGTGGTAGAGCATTCGACTGCAGATCGAGAGGTCAGTGGTTCAACTCCGCTCGCTCCCTTCTCTTTTATCAATGAAAAAAAAATCCTACATTTTTATCGTACTAATTAGTGAATTAAAAAACCCAAATTTATTTTCGTTCCAACAAGGTTTCTCTTTGATAGCGGTACAGAAATACACGATTGGGAACCAGCGATTATATTTCCGGGTTGAAATGTCTCAAACAACAATTTCTGCTGTGTCTTTCAGTAGATGGTTAGGTTCTGTGGTGTAATGGTTAACACTTCGGAGACCGAATCCGGGAATCTGGTACCCATTAGTGCATGAAAATTCCCAATTTATTTTCGTGGCGAACAGCCGTACGTTTGATAAACAATCCATGCAGTTTAGGTTTTTTGAATGACTTTCTGGGCACATGAATGTTCTATATTATATTTGTAAACCAGAGCACCATACCTGGTAGAGGGGAATATATATATAAAAATTCTTCATCTTAATAATGAGCGTGTTTAGACTATACATCACATTACGGGTCAGATGTGTATGATGAGCTGTTAATAAAAAAAGCAGTGCTAAACTCAAGTTGCAATCTCCCGATAAACTTTTTCCATGCAGTATCAATCCTATCAATATACATGCAAGAAGGAGATCTAGTATGCATAAATGTAGACGTTGTAGACCTTATCAATCATCATATACAAGTACTGAACATCAGGAAAATGAATTCGTGCGACTTTTTTATAGTGCGTGGCACATTTTTTATAACTCAAGAATAATTTGTAACTAAAAAAAAACGCTGTAAAATTTTCGACTATCATATCACCGTATGATTACCATTGCCATCGTCTAAAGGATAATCTCATGGACGGTGTTTGTGAAAGCTACTGAAATGATCGACCAAACTTTAACACTAATGTTTTCCCTTTTAGGTTTAGCTTATCAGGAATAACTATTTTTCGCTGGTGATTCATTTTACCTTTTTTAGAAAAGTTACGGATTTGCCTTATTAGCTCAGTGGTTACAGCACTGGTCTCGTAAACCAGGGGTCCGGAGTTCAACTCTCTAATAAGGCTTAATTTTTTTTAACTCATGTCTATGGTGAGGGTGAGTAAAAGACTTAAATATTTGTGATCATTACGCATTCAATGTTCGCCGTGAAAATATTTACCTTCAAAATATGTTTTTTGAAACATTTGTTTATATTTCTATTTGCGCATACATTTTTTTCTGGGTGCCTCCTTAGCTGAGTGGTTAGAGCACTGGTCTTGTAAACCAGGGGTCCAGAGTTCGAATCTCTGACGAGGCTCTTCACATTTTCCACCTAAACTCAATAAGTATTTGATTTCTATACTAATTCATTGTATTTTATTGTGTTCTATTTTTATCATCAACCAAGAGCAAAGCTTGTTCATATAGGTAACGTACCTAACCCTTAAACTTGGGCATGGTAAATAATGAAACTTCTTGTGTAGGCTCATCTTATATAAGTTCTAATTTGAAATAAGAAAGCGTGTAATATCTTATGTTGTAGAGAACAACTAATAAAAATAAAAACTTAACGTCCCGGACCAAAACTGCTAAAGCTTGAAATCAGAATTAGCAGCCATTGATTGCAGTTGAATTGTTGTCTCGGATATGCTGCTGAATGCTGTGAAGCACAATGACTGATGCATGATCTATTTACACGCCCTGTGAACTGCCTGATTTCTATAAATAATCAATTCCTATGATAAAAGCTTCCGCCAACCGTCACAGCGAGTTCCACGAGACCCTTTGCTTTTTTTTCAGTCTTTCTAATACTTGATGTGAAATGGTTAATATTATACCCTTTTAACGCAAATTTATGCGTTCCCATTCGGTTACTAAAAAATAATGTAAGTAGACATGGTGATTGGACTAAGACGTAATTACCTCTTGTCAAAGGGACCTCTATTCAGAAATTATTGCTCTTTTATAGGCTTGTTTTCGACGGCAAAATGGGATGTTTTCCGCACGAATTAACGGAAATCTCTTGAACCTTAGTTTTTCATGTAATATACCGGATTTTTTTAAAATTTTACCGAAAGATAATGAACTATTTCCCCAGGTGTGGCTTGCTGGTCTAGTGGTATGATTCTCGCTTTGGGTGCGAGAGGTCACGGGTTCGATTCCCGTGCAAGCCCGGATCACCCTCATACCTTGAAATTTTTGCGCGATTGAGTTTCTTTCTTAGCTTTTAAGGAAAAAAGCAGTGTTGAACTCAAGTTGCAATCTCCCGATAAAACTGTAGAGTATAATATATATGACGGAAAGGATTTGATAACTTTGTTTTATTTCGTGGATTAGATCGATAGAAATAGTACAAACGTGAAACATGTAAACTAGAATTCTATTGTCGTTAGCGGAACACATGTTCTCCACTTTGCCGCATGCGCTAGAGTACTGAACTATATATGTGTCACTGGAATGTTCACATATCTTCTACATCCTCCGGGGACGGCGTAAGATCTTTGTCCATTCTGAAATTCTATTGACTGCTTTCGTAGCAGAATTTCTCACTGGTCTTTTTGCTAACCGGTTTCTCTCGTTCTGTTGAATAGTTGACGAGATTTTCTTGGTCATTATGGTTGGTTGTCTCCTTTCCCTAATCTTCATTTGTTGACAATTCCAACGGATATAATTTGCAAATCGGTCTGTTCGTATATCCTGTGCTTGTTCGAATACTTGCCGCTCGGACCAATTCATCACCTCCTCGAATTAGATCTTCAACAACCGCTAGTCTCCAAGTAGATCTCAGATTGTCATCGTGAACTAGAACTACGTCTCCCTTCCTGATAATCTCCTTATTGTCCCCACTAGAACGGTGGAATTCCCGTAGCGACGTTAAATATTCATGTTTCCATCTTTTCCAGAACTGTTGTAGCAGGATAGCTTGTAGTTTCACTCGACGTCGAATATTTGTCTCGCTTCCATAATCTGGGTCTGATAGTTCATCAGCAGAGATTGGTGTGTCAAACGGTAATGACGTGATTCTTCTTCCGTACAACAAGTGCGATGGCGTTAATGGCTCTTCATCGTTTATATCACTTGACACAAACGTAATTGGACGATCATTTAGGATGGCTTCTACCTCGACGATGAGGGTCTGGAGTTCTTCAAGTGTTATCGATGCTCTACCTAGTGTCTTCTTTAATGCCGTCTTTGTTAAACCGACTAGGCGCTCCCAAAAGCCGCCGTACCAGGGCGCACGCTTTGGTATAAATTTCCAGTCGACGCCTTGTCTGCTGAAGGCTTCTTTGAGTGACGGAGATTCAAATAATTCCTTCAGGGTTTGTGCCGAGGCTATGTAGGTGGAAGCATTATCTGAAATCATGGTGAAAGGAAGAGACTTCCGACTTGAAAAACGGCGAAAGGCTAAAAGAAACTTCTCCTTCGATAAATCTGTGACAATTTCTAGATGAACACTTCTTGTTACGGCACACGTAAACAGCATACGTAGGTCTTTGTTTCTCCAAGTTGGCTTCTGACGTAAGAGGTCCGGCGAAGTCCACTCCTGTCACGGTGAATGGTGGTCTTTCTTAGACTCTGATTTTTGGTAGAGGTGCGGGGTCTGGGGTCTTAAATGGAGTACCGGTAACTTTCCGACAGGTGACACAGCGTCGAAGTAACTTCCTTACATATTGACGTATGGAGGTTATCCAGTAGCTTTGTCGAAGTGCAGTGACGGTGGCATTGATTCCAGAGTGTAATTGTTTATGATGGGTGTCTTGCACGATCAGTTCAGTGAGTCTATCGTTTTTTGGGAGTAGGTATGGAAATCTGGCGAGTTCGCTAAGTGGCGCATTATGTATCCTCCCGCCGCAACGAAGAAATCCGTCTTGGTCTAAGAATAGTCGAAGCTGTCGTACTAAGGGAAGACGAACATGGGAGGATGGACGGGGATGTGAGATTGGCGATTTCGTTGCTGTAGGGCACAGTTTGGCAATTTTTGATCCACACTTTCAATGCTGTTTTTCTTTCTGCTGTGGAGATTGGCCCTGCGATTCTTGACTTACGAATATTCTGAAGAAAGCGATAGACATAGGTAGTGACAGACAGTAGTTTTGCTAATGAACTGTACCGAGCTGTGTCAATGACGATGTGAATTCCCGACTTTGTGTCTTCTGGGTTAGTTTCGCTTGATGTGATTGTAGTTGGTTCTACCGTCTCTTTTTCGAAAAGGGAGAGGTTTATTATGCGTGAGGGATTCCAAAGTGGCCATTCTGATTCTTGTAGTAACCATGTCGGTCCCTTTTCCCACAAAGACGATGATTGTAACTGGGATGGTGTGATGCCACGGGTAAGCAAATCAGCTGGGTTTTGATCGGTTTTGCAGTGGTTCCAAGTTGATGTGGGAAACTGGTTTTTCATTTCCTTAATGCGATGCATTATGAACTGTTTTGTGGTTTGTTGTTATTGAGCCAATGTAGTACTATTTCACTGTCGGTCCAGAGCTTTACCTTTAGGTTGGGATATCTGGAACTAAGGGTACAGGATAGGAAATTAGCTAGTCGTGTTCCGATTACGGCCGCCATTAATTCCAACTGGGGAAGGGTTAGTTCCTTCATGGGTGCGACTCGAGATTTTGCCATGATGAGTGACGATTGGTTCTCATTAGTAAGGTATGGGACAGCTCCATAGGCATCGACAAATACATGGATGTATGTTGTGGACGTTGGGAAGGGAGTTTGGGGAAAGTATTTCCTTGGTATAGAAATGTTGATTAATTCTTGTAGATCCTTTGTAATGTTTAACCACTTGTTTTTCAGTTCAAGAGGTAATGGTTCATCCCACTCCAGTTCGTTTTGCCACAGTTCTTGGATGAACAGTTTGGCTTTGATGGTCACAGGTAATAGGAAGCCTAGAGGGTCGTAGATTTTGGAGGAGATTTGCAATACATGACGTTTAGTGATAGTTGAGGGTGGTGTGTAGCCTGGGTTGATGGGAAGGCTAGAGTATCTGTCGATGGGTTCCATTTTAAACCGAGGATGTTGACTATGGGTTTTGGATCAGCTGTTCCGTCCTTTACAGCTATTTCTTGGAGCGAAGGACTCTTTGTTGTCCAAGAGTGGAGATTGAAGTGTGCATCGTGCATGATAGATCGGGCTTCGTTGTAGTATTGGATACTTCTCGTTTCTTGGTCACAGCCAGAGATAATGTTGTCGACATAAATATTGTCCCTTATGTTTTAAGCTGTGGGTAGATCGTAGTTTTCTAGGTGGGAACGAAGGGTAGCATTCAACATAAAGGGGGAGCTTGTTGATCCAAAAAGGACGGTTTTGAAGCGGAAGGTGTCAAATTTGCTCTCTGGGTTTGTAGGGTCTGACAGCCAAAGAAATCTAGTGAAGTCTCGATCACTTTCATCGAGTCCAACATGGAGGAAGGCTTTCTCAATGTCGGCGGATAGGCCATAGGTGAATGAGCGGAACCGTAGTAAAATAGCCGGCACACATGTCATTTAAGAACGGTGGGCCAGTGAGGACAGTCATTCAAACTAGGAGAATTCGGTGATGAGTGAAAGCTGCAGTCGAAGACAACTCTGACTGGTGTTGTTGTCGATTCCTTCTGGATGGGGTGGTGTGGAATGTAATGTGTTTTATCAGTTGGTTTGGTTTCTTCAACCTTTTCAATGAATCCTCGTTTGGTTTGCTCTTTGATAATGTCCCCGTACTGTTTCAGAAGGTCAGGGGTAGCGGTAAGTCGACGTATCATTGCTCGGGTGCGACGCTCACATGCCAAGTAATTGTCTGGGAGTGCTGGTATATCATCTTTCCATGGGAATTTAGCTGTATAACTGCCATTTGGGTTTCTGGTAATGGAGGTGTCAATGTAGTTTCCCAAGAAATCTCCTTGGTTTTCGGTGTGGGAGGGTGGAGTAATGCCGATCGACTCGAGGGACCAAAACTTTTCTAGGTCAAATTCTGTTTGCTTGGTAGATTTGATTGCTTGTAACAAATTTACAAGTGTAGTGGGAGGTCGGAAGGGTGATGGTAATGGCCCAGAAAGGAGATAGCCGAGTTTGGACGCAACAGCAGTGGGGCCCTGGCCGCGAATCACTTTGTCTTCTATAATATCCCAATAATGGTCAGCTCCAATAAGTAATGATACGCGAAAGTCCTCTTGAGTTGTTATAGGATGCGCTAGGGTTAGATCCTTCAGATGTGGCATGTCGGTTATGTGCTGGCGAGTTGGGATCTGGAGGGGTGTTGCTATCTCATCAACTACAAGAACTTCCAATGGAATTTGTTGTCCAGTACGAGTAATGATAAAAACCGTGGTCAATGGGAGGTGACGTCTAGATGGGATTTGGGCACCAAAGGCTGATAGTGAAATTTCTTGTGTTTGGGTGGGCAAAACTCCGAGTTGCTTCGTTAGATCGGTGGTAATAAAGGACCGTTGAGCTCCTTCATCAAGAAGGATATTGGCGTCACATGTTAGTTGCCCTGTGCTGACAGTTGCAATTGCTGTTTTTAGGAGGGAAACATGCCGTACTGTTGCGGAATGGGTGGATGGGACAAGGGTTGCATGGGTAGATGTTGATTGTTGTGTATTTGCCATAGAGGAGGGAACCTGAGGATTGCTTTGTGTGTTTTGAGGAGTAGGGAGGGAAGGTTGGGGTGGAAATGTAGGGGGAGGAGGTGGTGGTTGGGGTGTAAATGTAGGGAGAGGAGGTGGTGCTGTTGATTGGGGACATAGGGTAGTATGGTGTTTACTCTTACATTTCAGACAACGGAATTTTGATTGGCAGTTAGATGATTTGTGATTTCCCAGGCAATTGAAACACAGTTTTTCCCTTTTTACTATTGACCATCTCTCTTGACAATCCTTTACAACATTACAGTTGTGGGTAGGGTGTGGTCCTTTGCAGTAGGCACATCGTTTTATGACATTTCCTGGCTTGTGCTTGGTGGTATAATGCTGGTTCCCTTGTGTTTGTGTTAGAAATGAACCCGCTGTTGTGTGTTTAGGTGATGGTAGTTTGGCTTGCATGAGGCTGGAATGAGCACCAGCTTCTAGAATTCTTATTTCTTTACGAATAGATTCTCTTAGTTGTGTAAATTTCCATTCATGACTGTCATGGTCGCGGGCCAAGTTTGTTCGGACTTGCTGTGGCAATTTCCCCAGAATGATTGGGACTAGGAGGTCTCCATAATTGCTGTGGGATTTTCCAAGAGATTCCAAACCCCTGATGTGGTTCTCATTGTGTCATAGAATAGTTGTAAACTTGCTAGTTCATAGTTGGGGTTTGGCAATTCAAGTAAACAGTGCATGTGCGCATTAATCACTTTGGTTGGGTCACCGAATCTTTCCTTTAGGAGTTGGACAGCTTTGGTATAGTTGTGATTTGTAAGGGGAAACCCTGTAATAGCTCTTGACATCCCCACCAGTTGGGCCTTAAGATAACTAAACTTTTGTACATCCCCTAGGGTTGGATTGGTGTGGACTGTGGCTTCAAATGAGTCCCAGAATGTAAACCACTGTAGTGGGTTCCCAGAAAATGTTGGAAGGTTTAATTTTGGTAAACGACTATTTTGATTGAGAGGGCTAGGGTGATGGGGGGTAGTTGATGGTGGGGTTGTTGGAAGTACTGGTGTAACAACTGGGGTTTCTATTTGTAATTGAGTCTCTGTAGGAGGGGGGACAGTCTCTTGTTGAGCAATCTCATTAGGGGTCCCCGAGTGTGTTTGATCATTTGTGTTGACGGATGTTGAGGAGGTTTGATCTCTTGCATTTTCTACGACTACTTGAGGTACTTCAGAGAGGGTTACTCGGAGACAACTTAGTTGATTGAAAGCGTTCAATAGTGCTACTTATCTGTGCTATTGTCTCGTCAATTTCTTCTTTGATGTCTTCAGATTGGAATATTTCTTTCTCGAGTTCTTTCGGTTCTTCGACCAACGCTACGATTTTTTCGTCCAGTTCTTCCAGAATCGACCTTTTCCGAGTCAATTGATCAATGATTCGCTTTATCGATGTAATATCACTGTCCGTTAGAGAATCCTCTTTCGTTAGAATATTTACCGCCTTCTTGATTGTTTGTGTCAAATGGGCTCGATAGCCCGCTCGTGATGCTTGCAATTTTTGTAGATTTTCCGCCATAATCCTGGTCACGGCACCAAATTATGTAGAGTATAATATATATGACGGAAAGGATTTGATAACTTTGTTTTATTTCGTGGATTAGATCGATAGAAATAGTACAAACGTGAAACATGTAAACTAGAATTCTATTGTCGTTAGCGGAACACATGTTCTCCACTTTGCGCGCATGCGCTAAGAGTACTGAACTATATATGTGTCACTGGAATGTTCACATATCTTCAACAAAAACTTTTCCCATGTGAGGAATGGTCCCAGAGACACTGAATGATTCACTTCGTTTTGTTAAACATATTTATAAACATAATAATATACAAAGGTTTTCTTCTGAGTGTCCTGGCTGACAGCTTTAATGTCACTCATCGTCCTTCGTTTCATTCCTCTTCTTCTTCGTTCATTACAATTCCGACTATACGATTTCTTGCCGTTACTTTCGCTGCTCTCAAAGGTCTCTCACTAGCGCCTTGCTTATCGTTATTTCCCTCATTAGGAGTTGCTAAACTGGATTTCATTATCCCGACAAGCCTCTCGAAGAAGCCACCCCACCAGGGGGCTCTAGACAAATTAAATTGCCAAGTTATCCTCTGCGTCGTTAGGTAGTTAAACAAGTCCGTATCTTTAGTAAGACTGTCTAGCCACTGTTTGGTCGCTTTAAGGTTAACTCATTATCACTCACGATCTTGTTTGGTGTACCGCAACTAGCAACGAACTATTTAAACCCTTTCTTGAATTCGTCAGCGTCCATGCTCTTGCTCAACTTCAGATGAACAGCTCTTGTCGTAGAGCAGGTGTAAAGAGCAACGTAAGCCTTGCTCGTTGACTTTCGGTTATCTCTGTAGAGAAGGGGGCCAGCAAAGTCCATCATATACAAGTACTGAACATCAGGAAAATGAATTCGTGCGACTTTTTTATAGTGCGTGGCACATTTTTCATAACTCAAAAATAATTTGTAACTCAAAAATAACACTGTAACATTTTCAACTATCATATCACCGTATGATTACCATTGCCATCGTCTACAGGATAATCTCATTAATGGTGTTTGTGAAAGCTACTGAATTGATCGACCAAACTTCAACACTAATATTTTCTCTTTTAGTTTTAGCTTGGCAGGAATAACTATTTTTCGCCGATGATTCATTTTACCTTTTTCAAAAGTATTACGGGTTTGCCTTATTAGCTCAGTGGCTTTTCCCATGCAGCATCAATCCTATCAATATACATGCAAGGAGGAGATCTAGTTTGCATAAATGTAGACGTTGTAGGCATGTAAACAATGAAGACCTTGTCAATCATCATAATTAAACAAGTACTGAACATAAGGAAAATGAATTCGTGTGACTTTTTTATAGTGCGTGGCACATTTTTCATAACCCAAGAATAATTTGTAACTAAAAAATAACACTGTAACATTTTCAACTATCATATCACCGTATGATTAACATTGCCATCGTCTACAGAATAATCTCATTAACTGTGTTAGTGAAAGCTACTGAATTGATCGACCAAACTTTAACACTAATATTTTCCCTTTTAGTTTTAGCTTGGCAGGAATAACTAATTTTCCCCGATGTATTCATTTTACCTTTTTCAAAAGTATTACGGGTTTGCCTTATTAGCTCAGTGGTTAGAGCACTGGTCTCGTAAACCAGGGGTCCGGAGTTCAACTCTCTGATAAGGCTTGATTTTTTTTAACTGTGTATAGTAAGGGTGAGTAAAAGACTTAAATATTTGTGATCATTATGCATTTAATAATCGCCGTGAAAAAATTTACCTGCAAAATACGTTTTTTGAAACATTTGTTTACATTTCTATTTGCGCAAGCTTTTTTTCTGGGTGCCTCCTTAGCTCAGTGGTTAGAGCACTGGTCTAGTGAACCAGGGGTCCAGAGTTCAAATCTCTGAGGAGGCTTTCCACATTTTCCACTTAAACTTAATAAATATCTACGAACATGAACGAGTGTTTTGACCGGCTTCTTGTATATAACGATACTGAACAAAGTTTCATGACTTAATCTTTATAAATCAATATCTATAATAATTCATTGTGTTTTATTGTGTTCTATTGTAATCATCAACCAATAGCAAAGCTTGTTCATATAGGTAACGTACCTACACCTTAAACTTGGGCATGGTATATAATGAAACTTCTTGTGTAGCCTCATAGTTCAGCTCCATGGTAAAAATGTTTAGAACTGAATGAAACCAATTCCGTTGTTCTAGACTCTAGGGTTAAAACCTAGTTTGTTATCGTGTTTAAAAATAATCGTCTTTTTTCTACCATTACTCCTGTTTGTCTGCTCTTGGTACTAACAATGATTTAAGATAACTACAAGTCTTTTTTCACTCAGAGTAACTTGGCTTGTAATAAATATGACATGAAAAGATTTTTATATTTTCCATGCATGCATGCTATACATCGTCTTTATTGTGAGCGTTGAAATATGCGAAAAAGAAAACTTCCCGTGTTCTGCATTTGGCTTGCTGGTCTAGTGGTATGATTCTCGCTTAGGGTGCGAGAGGTCACGGGTTCGATTCCCGTGCAAGCCCAGTTCGCCTCTCTTGCTTGAACTGAAGAGAACGGCCCTTGACAACAATTCGCTGATGGTCTAATTATGTTGTATTTTCTTGAAAAAAAAATGTGGTACGTGTTCTCGTTCAAACATTAGATGCCCTCTCTCAACTTAATCTACGTATCAACCTCATACAAAGATTGTGCGCTAGGATTTTGCATCAATGTAATTATATCGACATTGTCCACGCATGTTTTTTATATACGCGTGCATGCCCCTTTAGCTCAGTGGTTAGAGCACTAGCCTTGTAAACAAAGGGCCCAGATTTCAAATCTTTGACGAGGCTCTTCACATTTTCCACCCAAACTCAATAAGTATTTGATTTCTATACTAATTCATTGTATTTTTTTGTGTTCTATTGTTATCATCAACCAAGAGCAAAACTTGTTCACATAGGTAACGTACCTAACCCTTAAACTTGGGCATGGTAAATAATGAAACTTCTTATGTAGGCTCATCTTATATAAGTTCTAATTTGAAATAAAAAAGCGTGTAATATCTTATACTGTAGAGAACAACGAATAAAAATAAAAACTTAACCCCATGACCAAAATTGCTAAGGCTCGAAATCAGAATTAGCAGCCATTGATTGCAGTTGAATTGCTGTCTCGGATATGCTGCTGAATGCTGTGATGCACAATCACTGATGCATGATCTATTTACACGCCCTGTGAACTGCCTGATTTCTATCAATAATTAATTCCTATGATAAAAGCTTCCGCCAACCGTCACAGCGAGTTCCCCGACACCCTTTGCCTTTTTTTCAGTCTTACTATAATTCCAAAATTCTGCTGGCAATTGAAATGCAGTTTGGAAGATATACCAATTCCAGAGAACCTATTAATGTGCCACGACGTAAAATCTGTGGTAAAATAAACAGGTAAGTTCCAAGCTATCCGTCGTAAAGCAAAATAAGCGACTTCTAAGCAATTATGTAGTCGTGGCCGAGTGGTTAAGGCGACAGACTTGAAATTTGTTGGGATATTCCCGCGCAGGTTCAAATCCTGCCGACTACGACTCTTAATAGTCCGAAAGATGATCATGTAACACGGAGAAGTTGTTTGCCACCAGGTGGAATTTGGTTTGAAAACATACGACATAATATTTTTTTTCATTTTTTAAAAAATACCAGTAAGAGCAGTTAAAATTTCTAATACTTGATGTGAAATGGTTAATGTTATACCCTTTTAACGCAAATTTATGCATTCCCATTCGGTTACAAAAAAATAATGTAAATAAACATGGTGATTGGACTAAAACGTAATTACCTCTTGTCAAAGGGACCTCTATTCAGAAATAATTGTATAAATCATATAATATACCGGATTTTTTTAAAATTACACCGAAAGATAATGAACTAATTCCCCAGGTGTGGCATGCTGGTCTAGTGGTATGATTCTCGCTTTGGGTGCGAGAGGTCACGGGTTCGATTCCCGTGCAAGCCCTGATTGCCCTCATAACTTGAAATTTTTGCGCGATTGAGTTTCTTTCTTAGCTTTTAAGAAAAAAAGCAGTGTTGAACTCAAGTTGCAATCTCCCGATAAAACTTTTCCCATGCAGCATCAATCCTATCAATATACATGCAAGGAGGAGATGTAGTATGCATAAATGTAGACGTTGTAGGCATGTCAAAAATGAAGACCTTGTCAATCATCATATACAAGAACTGAACATCACGAAAATGAATTCGTGCGACTTTTTTATAGTGCGTGGCACATTTTTCATAACCCAAGAATAATTTGTAACTCAAAAATAACACTGTAACATTTTCAACTATCATATCACCGTATGATTACCATTGCCATCGTCTACAGGATAATCTCAGTAACGGTGTTTGTGAAAGCTACAGAATTGATCGACCAAACTTTAACGCTAATATTTTTCCTTTTAGTTTTAGCTTGGCAGGAATAACTATTTTTCGCCGACGATTCATTTTACCTATTTCAAAAGTATTACGGGTTTGCCTTATTAGCTCAGTGGTTAGAGCACTGGTCTCGTAAACCAGGGGTCCGGAGTTCAACTCTCTGATAAAGCTTGATTTTTTTTAACTGTGTATGGTAAGGGTGAGTAAAAGACTTAAATATTTGTGATCATTACGCATTTAATAATCGCCGTGAAAAAATTTACCTGCAAAATACGTTTTTTGAAACATTTGTTTACATTTCTATTCGCGCAAGGTTTTTTTTCTGGGTGCCTCCTTAGCTCATTGGTTAGAGCACTGGTCTAGTAAACCAGGGGTCCAGAGTTCGAATCTCTGAGGAGGCTTTCCACATTTTCAACTTAAACTTAATAAGTATCTACAAACATGAACGAGTGTTTTGACCGGCTTCTTGTATATAACGATACTGAACAAAGTTTCATGACTTGTTCTTTATAAATCAATATCTATAATAATTCATTGGGTTTTATTGACATGTGTTCCATTGTTATCATCAACCAAGAGCAAAGCTTGTTCATATAGGTAACGTACCTAACCCTTAAACTTGGGCATGGTAAATAATGAAACTTCTTATGTAGGCTCATCTTATATAAGTTCTAATTTGAAATAAAAAAGCGTGTAATATCTTTTACTGTAGAGAACAGCTAATAAAAATAAAACTTAACCCCATGACCAAAACTGCTAAGGCTCGAAATCAGAATTAGCAGCCATTGATTGCAGTTGAATTGCTGTCTCGGATATGCTGCTGAATGCTGTGATGCACAATCACTGATGCATGATCTATTTACACGCCCTGTGAACTGCCTGATTTCTATCAATAATTAATTCCTTTGATAAAAGCTTCCGCCAACCGTCACAGCGAGTTCCCCGAGACCCTTTGCTTTTTTTTCAATCTTATTATAATTCCAAAATTCTGCTGGCAATTGAAAAGCAGTTTGGAAGGCATACTAATTCCAGAGAACCTATTAATGTGCCCACGACGTAAAATCTGTGGTAAAATAAACAGGTAAGTTCCAAGCTATCCGTGTTAAAGCAAAATAAGCGACTCCTAAGCAATTATGTAGTCGTGGTCGAGTGGTTAAGGCGACAGACTTGAAATCTGTTGGGATATTCCCGCGCAGGTTCAAATCCTGCCGACTACGACTCTTGATAGTCCGAAAGATGTTCATGTAACACGGAGAAATTGTTTGCCACCAGGTGGAATTTCGTTTCAAAACATACGACATAATATTTTTCTTCATTTTTTAAAAAATACCAGTAAGAGCAGTTAAAATTTCTAATACTTGATGCGAATTGGTTACTATTATACCCTTTTAACGCAAATTTATGCATTCCCATTCGGTTTCAAAAAACTAATGTAAATAATTATGGTGATTGGACTAAAACGTAATTACCTCTTTTCAAAGGGACCTCTATTCAGAAATTATTGCTCTTTTATAGGCTTGTTTTCAACAGCAAAATGCGATGTTTTCCGCACGAATTAACGGAAGTCTCTTGAACCTTAGTTTTTCATGTAATATACCGGATTTTTTTTAAATTACACCGAAAGATAATGAACTATTTCTCCAGGTGTGGCTTGCTAGTCTAGTGGTATGATTCTCGCTTTAGGTGCGAGAGGTCACGGGCTCGATTCCCGTGCAAGCCCTGATCGCCCTCATAACTTAAAATTTTTGCGCGATTGAGTTTCTTTATTAGCTTTTAAGAAAGAAAGCAGTGTTGAACTCTAGAGTTCGAATCTCTGAGGAGGCTTTCCACATTTTCAACTTAAACTTAATAAGTATCTACGAACATGAACGAGTGTTTTGACCGGCTTCTTTTATATAACGATACTGAACAAAGTTTCATGACTTGTTCTTTATAAATCAATATCTATAATAATTCATTGGGTTTTATTGACATGTGTTCCATTGTTATCATCAACCAAGAGCAAAGCTTGTTCATATAGGTAACGTATACCTAACCCTTAAACTTGGGCATAGTAAATAATGAAACTTCTTATGTAGGCTCATCTTATATAAGTTCTAATTTGAAATAAAAAAGCGTGTAATATCTTATACTGTAGAGAACAACTAATAAAAATAAAAACTTAACCCCATGACCAAAACTGCTAAGGCTCAAAATCAGAATTAGCAGCCATTGATTGCAGTTGAATTGCTGTCTCGGATATGCTGCTGAATGCTGTGATGCACAATCACTGATGCATGATCTATTTACACGCCCTGTGAACTGCCTGATTTCTATCAATGATTAATTCCTATGATAAAAGCTTCCGCCAACCGTCACAGCGAGTTCCCTGAGACTCTTTCTTTTTTTTCAGTCTTATTATAATTCCAAAATTCTGCTGGGAATTGAAAAGCAGTTTGGAATGCATACCAATTCCAGGGAACATATTAATGTGCCTACGACGTAAAATCTGTGGAAAAATAAACAGGTAAGTTCGAAGCTATCCGTGGTAAAGCAAAATAAGCGACTTCTAAGCAATTATGTAGTCGTGGCCGGGTGGTTAGAGCGACAGACTTTAAATCTGTTGGGATATTCCCGCGCAGGTTCAAATCCTGCCGACTACAGCCCTCTAGAGTCTGCAAGATGTTAATAGAAATTCGGTAGAATATCGTTTCAAATTTCAAAACATACGACGTAATATTTTTTTAATTTTTTAGAAAATACCAGTCAGAGCAGTTAAAATTTCTAATACTTGATGTGAAATGGTTAATATTATACCCTTTTAACGCAAATTTATGCATTTCCATTCGGTTACTAAAAAAATGTAAAACAGGTATGCACGATCAGGGAGTGCAGCTCAGTGGTAGAGCATTCGACTCCACATGCATGTTCTAAAAATTTGTAAAACGGGGGTCCATACCTGGAATACAGGGAATATAATTACTTTATCTTAATAATGGGCGTGCATAGATATACTGTAGAGCCAGGAATTTCTCAGTAATTTTTCTAGGTGTTTATGTCCTGTGGTGTAATGGTTAGCACTTCGGGCTCTGAGTAGGATAAATTATATAGTTGCCTATATACTTTTTTAAAATTTTTTACAAAAGTATGAAAATGCCTCATCAGAGAGTTGAACTCCGGACCCCTGGTTTACCAGTGCTCTAACCACTGAGCTAATGAGGCGTATGTGCAAGCTTAACACGAATATAATTATATGAATACTTTATCCTAATAATGTGCATGCGCGTAGCAAACTACATATTTATATACTATGCAGCCAACATTCGTCAGTAAGTTTGATAGATTTTTAGGGTCTGTGGTGTAATGGTTATCACTTCGGACTCTGACTTCGAGAATCGGAGTCCAATTCTTGGTAGAAACTCTTTGAAAACATTCATTCTCCGTCTTTATGTATTTTTTTATTTCAGGCTTTCTCTTACAGGTATCTAAGAATATAGCATATGACAGGTATGCTGATTTGAACGCTCAGAGAGAGTAGGATATAGTAGTACAGCATCCGACTGCACATTGACAGGTCACTGGGGTCACTGGTTCAACTCCGCTCGCTCCTTCCTGTTTTATAAACTAAAGAAAAATTAAATATTTTTATGGTACCCATTAGTGCATGAAAAATCCCAATTTATTTTCGTGGGAAAAAGCCGTACGTTTGATAAACAATCCATGCAGTTTAGGTTTTTTGAATGACTCTCTGGGACACATGCATGTTCTATATTATATTTGTAAACCAGGGCTCCATACCTCGAATATGTAATATGTAAATACTTCATCTTAATAATGTGCGTGTATATAGACTATACGTCACAGCGCGGGTCAGATGTATATGATGAGTCGTCAAAAGATTGCAGAATACGTATTCGGAAGAAAAATTGAACTTTTTCATGCTATTCAAAAGGTTTCTCTTTGATAGCGGTACAGAAATACACGATTGGGAACCAGCGATTAGATTTCCAGGTTGAAATGTCTCAAACACCAACTTCTGCTGTGTCTTTCTGTAGATGGTTAGGTTCTGTGGTGTAATGGTTAGCACTTCGGACTCTGAATCCGGGAATCCGAGTTCAATTCTCGGTAGAACCTTGCTTGAACTGTTAATTTTATGTCTTTATGTAAATTTTTTAGCTCTGGTTTTCTCTTATAGCCCATTTGAGAAAAAATATATGTTTTTATATAAGATTTCGAAAAGATCTTTTTTATTGAAATGATAACTTTAGCAGGAAATGGTTTCGATCCATTGACCTCTGGGTTATGGGCCAGCACGCTTCCACTGCGCCACCCTGCTTGCTACACACTGCTTCTATGCTATGAATATAAAACTTGTGCTATTTCGAATAAGGTAAGAACAGCAGGAAATGTTCTTTTAAGAGAATAGCATCAAACAGGTATGCACGATCAGGGAGTGTAGCTCAGTGGTAGAGCATTCGACTGCAGATCGAGAGGTCAGTGGTTGAACTCCGCTCGCTCCCTTCTCTTTTATCAATGAAAAAAAAATCCAACATTTTTATCGTACTAATTAGTGAATTAAAAAACCCAAATTTATTTTCGTTCCAACAATCCGTTTGATTGATAAATAATCCTTGCAGTTTAGTGTTTTTTCAATGACTCTCTGGGACACATGCATGTTCTATAAATTTGTATGTAAAACGGGAGTCCACACCTGGAATACAGGGAATATAATTACTTTATCTTAATAATGGGCGTGCATAGATATACTGTAGAGCCAGGAATTTCTCAGTAATTTTTCTAGGTCTTTATGTCCTGTGGTGTAATGGTTAGCACTTCGGGCTCTGAGTAGGATAAATTATATAGTTGCTATAGTTGCCTGTGTACTTTTGTGAATACAAAAGTATGCAAAAGCCTCATCAAAGAGTTGAACTCTGGACCCCTGGTTTACAAGACCAGTGCTTTAACCACTGAGCTAATGAGGCCTATGTGCAAGCTAACACGAATATTATTATATGAATACTTTATCTTAATAATGTGCACATGTGCGCGTAGCAAACTACATAAATATAGCATATGACAGGTATGCTGCATGGAACGCTCAGAAAGAGTAGCATATTATTTACTTTATCTTAATAAAGTGCGCGCATAGATATAGTGTAGAGCCGGGAATTTCTCAGTAATTTTTCTAGGTGTTTATGTCCTGTGGTGTAATGGTTTATTACTTCGGTTTCTGAGTAGGATAAATTATATAGTTCCTATAGTTGCCTATATACTTTTGTAAATACAAAAGTATGCAAAAGCCTCATCAGAGAGTTGAACTCTGGACCCCTGGTTTACAAGACCAGTGCTCTAACCACTGAGCTAATGAGGCGTATGTGCAAGCTTAACACGAATATAATTGTATGAATACTTTATCTTAATAATGTGCATGCGCGTAGCAAACTACATAATTATATATTATGCAGCCAACATTCGTCAGTAAGTTTGATAGATTTTTACGGTCTGTGGTGTAATGGTTATCACTTCGGACGCTGACTTCGAGAATCAGAGTTCAATTCTTGGTAGAAACTCTTTGAAATCATTCATTCTCCGTCTTTATGTATTTTTTTATTTCAGGCTTTCTCTGACAGGTATCTAAGAATATAGCATATGACAGGTATGGTGTATGGAACGCTCAGAGAGAGTAGCATATAGTGGTACAGCATCCGACTGCTGGTTGACAGGTCACTGGGGTCAGTGGTTCAACTCCGCTCGCTCCTTCCTGTTTTATAAACTAAAGAAAAATTAAATATTTTTATCGTACCCATTAGTGCATGAAAAATCCCAATTTATTTTCGTGGGAAAAAGCCGTATACGTTTGATAAACAATCCATGCAGTTTAGGTTTTTTGAATGACTCTCTGGGACACATGCATGTTCTATATTATATTTGTAAACCAGGGCTCCATACCTGGAATAGGGGGAATATATGTAAATACTTCATCTTAATAATGTGCGTGTATATATAGACTATACATCAAAGCGCGGGTCAGATGTATATGATGAGTCGTCAAAAGATTGCAGAATACGTATTCGGAAGAAAAATTGAACTTTTTCATGCTATTCAAAAGGTTTCTCTTTGATAGCGGTACCGAAATACACGATTGGGAACCAGCGATTAGATTTCCGGGTTGAAATGTCTCAAACACCATTTTCTGTTGTGTCTTTCTGTAGATGGTTAGGTTCTGTGGTGTAATGGTTGGCACTTCGGACTCTGAATCCGGGAATCCGAGTTCAATTCTCGGTAGAACCTTGCTGGAACTGTTAATTTTATGTCTTTATGTAAATTTTTTAGCTCTGGTTTTCTCTTATACCCCTTTTGAGAAAAAATACATGTTTTTGAATAAGATTTCGAAAAGATCTTTTTTATTAAAATGATAACTTTAGCAGGAAATGGTTTCGATCCATTGACTTCTGGGTTATGGGCCCAGCACGCTTCCACTGCGCCACCCTGCTTGCTACACACTGCTGCTATGCTATGAATATAAAACTTGTGCTATTTCGAATAAGGTAAGAACAGCAAGAAATGTTCTTTTAGGAGAATAGCATCAAACGGGTATGCACGATCAGGGAGTGTAGCTAAGTGGTAGAGCATTCGACTGCAGATCGAGAGGTCAGTGGTTCAACTCCGCTCGCTCCCTTCTCTTTTATCAAGGAAAAAAAAAATCCAACATTTTTATCGTGCTAATTAGTGAATTAAAAAACCCAAATTTAATTTCGTTCCAACAATCCGTTTGATTGATAAATAATCCTTGCAGTTTAGTGTTTTTTCAATGACTGTCTGGGACACATGCATGTTCTATAAATTTGTAAAACGGGAGTCCATACCTGGAATACAGGGAATATAATTACTTTATCTTAATAATGGGCGTGCATAGATATACTGTAGAGCCTGGAAGTTCTCAGTAATTTTTCTAGGTGTTTATGTCCTGTGGTGTAATGGTTAGCACTTCGGGCTCTGAGTAGGATAAATTATATTGTTGCTATAGTTTCCTATATATTGTTGTAAATACGAAAGTATGCAAAAGCCTCATCAGAGAGTTGAACTCTGGACCCCTGGTTTACAAGACCAGTGCTCTAACCACTGAGCTAATAACACGAATATAATTTTATGAATACTTTATCTTAATAATGTGCATGCGCGTAGCAAACTACATAATTATATATTATGCATACAACATTCGTCAGTAAGTTTGATAGATTATTAGGGTCTGTGGTGTAATGGTTATCACTTCGGACTCTGACTTCGAGAATCGGAGTTAAATTAATTCCTGGTAGAAACTCTTTTAAAACATTCATTCTCCGTCTTTATGTACTTTTTTATTTCAGGCTTTCTCTTACAGGTATCTAAGAATATAGCATATGACAGGTATGCTGCATGGAACGCTCAGAGAGAGTAGCATATAGTGGTAGAGCATCCGACTGCAGGTTGACAGGTCACTGGGGTCAGTGGTTCAACTCCGCTCGCTTCTTCCTGTTCTACAGGGTGTATCAAAAAAAGGAGACCTTTAGAAATCAAGCTATTGTTAAAATTTGAATGCCTTTTCAATTGCATTTGCACATATGCTGAACCGTAGTGCGTTAAATATTAATGCATACATTAGACTAAAGGAGACCTTTAGAAAATGAATTGACGTTTGTACACAAGATTGTCTGCTCCTGGGAATTTAAAAATAACTTTAACATAAAGAAAAATAACGACCCAAAAATATTCAAATGACCAAGCACAAATGACTAAGCACAAAAGCGATAACAGTATGCATGGTAGATTGTTTTAGCTGTTCCTTCAAAACATGAACAACTGAATATTTGCAATTAATTTTTAACACATGCGTGCGAGTATTAGGGCTGTTCACATGAGTTTGAATTGACTTTGAATCCGGAATGGCTCAGCATTCCATTTTACAAACCCTGGCTATTAAAATGTTTACATCAGTCAGGAATGAATTACAACTTGATCTGACACAGATTCACTTGACATTTCGATCCGGATTCAAAATTACTGATAAATTGAACATCAAAAGAACTGAATGTCATGGACCATGTCGTTCAACGTGGCCTACATTTCTCTCAACACAAACTATCGTACGCTTGTGCGTGCATATCGCGAACTGCTTTTCTGGTGACGGAAGGCTGCTCTCGTACTACATTATTATTACACTCGTTGTTTCATTCGAGTATTTTCGCACGTTTTTAAAAATTGTACTTTTTACTGGTGGATTGCCATCACGAAACCTTTCTCGAAAACTTTTTTGCACCTGAGCTATACTGCGAGTCTGGGTATAAGTTAAGACTACAAAAACTCTTTGCTCCGAAGTCAGTTGGACCATTTTTGTACTGGTAGTGTGCTTAGTCATTTGAATATTTATTTTCGTTATTTTTCCTTATGCTATTAAAGTTATTTTTCAAATTCCCAGGAGCAGACAATCTTGTGTACAAACGTCAATTCATTTTCAAAAGGTCTCCTTTAGTCTAAAGCCTGGTTTCCATATGACGCCGACCTGTCGCCGACTCATTGTCTGTAATCATCCATGGAGAAAATGATTTCAGAAAGACAAAAGATTTCACTCATCAATAATCACCGACAATAAAACTTTACCGACGTCGGCGTCATATGGAAACCAGGCTTAATGTATGCATCAATATTTAACGCACTACGGTTCAGCATATGTGCAAATGCATTGAAAAGGCATTCAAATTTTAACAATAGCTTGATTTCTAAAGGTCTCCTTTTTTTTTATACACCCTGTATAAATTAAAGAAAAGTTAAATATTTCTATGGTACCCATTAGTGCATGAAAATTCCCAATTTAATTTCGTGGCGAACAGCCGTACGTTTGATAAACAATCCATGCAGTTTAGGTTTTTTGAATGACTCTCTGGGACACATGCATGTTCTATATTATATTTGTAAACCAGAGCACCATACCTGGAAAAGGGGAATATAAATTATATAGAAATATTTCATCTTAATAATGCGCGTGTATAGACTATACATCACATTACGGGTCAGATGTGTATGATGAGCTGTCAATAAAAAAGAAGTGTTGAACTCAATATGCAATCTCCAGATAAACTTTTTCCATGCTGTATCAATCCTATCAATATACATGCAAGGAGGAGATCTAGTATGCATAAATGTAGACGTTGTAGACCTTATCAATCATCATATACAAGTACTGAACATTAGGAAAATGAATTCCTGCGACTTTTTTATTGTGCGTGGCACATTTTTTATAACTCAAAAATAATTTTTAACTCAAAAAAAACACTGTAAAATTTTCGACTATCATATAACCGTATGATTACCATTGCCATTGTCTACAGGATAATCTCATGGACGGTGTTTGTGAAAGCTACTGAATTGATCGACCAAACTTTAACACCAATATTTTTCCTTTTAGGTTTAGCTTGGCAGGAATAACTCTTTTTCGCCGGTGATTCATTTTTCCTTTTTCAGAAGAGTTACGGATTTGCCTTATTAGCTCAGTGGTTAGAGCACTGGTCTCGTAAACCAGGGGTCCGGAGTTCAACTCTCTGATAAGGCTTAATTTTTTTTAACTGTCTGTGGTGAGGGTGAGTAAAAGACTTAAATATTTGTGATCATTACGCATTCAATCATCGCGTGAAAAAATTACATTCAAAATATGTTTTTTGAAACATTTGTTTATATTTCTATTTCCGCATACTTTTTTTTTCAGGCTGCCTCTTTAGCTCAGTTGTTAGAGCACTGGTCTTGTTAACCAGGGTCCAGAGAATCTCTGACGAGGCTCTTCACATTTTCCGCCTAAACGCAATAAGTATTTGATTTCTATAGTAATTCATTGTATTTTATTGTGTTCTATTGTTATCATCAACCAAGAGCAAAGCTTGTTCATATAGGTAACGTATACCTAACCCTTAAACTTGGGCATGGTAAATAATGAAACTTCTTGTGTAGGCTCTTCTTATATAAGTTCTAATTTGAAATAAAAAAGCGTGTAATATCTTATACTGTAGAGAACAACTAATAAAAATAAAAACTTAACGCCCATCACCAAAACTGCTAAGGCTCGAAATCAGAATTAGCAGCCATTGATTGCAGTTGAATTGCTGTCTCGGATATGCTTCTGAATGCTGTGATGCACAATCACTGATGCATGATGTATTTACACGCCCTTTAACTGCCTGATTTCTATGAATAATCAATTCCTATGATAAAAGCTTCCGCCAACCGTCACAGCAAGTTCAACGAGACCCTTTGCTTTTTTTTTTTCAGTCTTGTATAATAATTCCAAAATTCTGCTGGCAATGAAATGAAAGCAGTTGGGAAGGCGTACTAATTCCAGAGAACCTATTAATATGCCCACGACGTAAAATCTGTGGTAAAAGTAAACAGGTAAGTTCCAAGCTATCCGTGATAAAGCAAAATAAGCGACTCCTGAGCAATTATGTAGTCGTGGCCGAGTGGTTAAGGCGACAGACTTGAAATCTGTTGGGATATTCCCGCGCAGGTTCAAATCCTGCCGACTACGACTCTTGATAGTCCGAAAGATGTTCATGTAACACGGAGAAATGTTTTGCCACCAGGTGGAATTTCGTTTCAAAACATGCGACATAATGTTTTTTTCAATTTTTTAGAAAATACCAGTCAGAGCAGTTAAAATTTCTAATACTTCATGTGAAATGGTTAATATTATACCCTTTTAACGCAAATTTATGCATTCCCATTCGGTTACTAAAAAAAATGTAAATAAACATGGTGATTGGACTAAAACGTAATTACCTCTTGTCAATGGGACCTCTTTCAGAAATTATTCCTCTTTTATAGGCTTGTTTTCAACAGCAAAATGGGATGTTTTCCGCACAAATTAACGGAAGTCTTTTGAACCTTAGTTTTTCATGTAATATACCGAATTTTTTTAAAATTATACCGAAAGATAATGAACTAATTCCACAGGTGTGGCTTGCTGGTCTAGTGGTATGATTCTCGCTTTGGGTGCGAGAGGTCACGGGTTCGGTTCCCTTGCAAGCCCTGATCCCCATACTTGAAATTTTTCGATTGAGTTTCTTTCTTAGCTTTTAAGAAAAAAAGCAGTGTTGAACTCAAGTTGCAATCTCCTATAAAACTTTCCCATGCAGCATCAATCCTATCAATATACATGCAAGGAGGAGATCTAGTATGCATAAATGTAGACGTTGTAGGCATGTCAACAATGAAGACCTTGTCAATCATCATATTAAAGGACTGAACATCAGGAAAATGAATTCGTGCGACTTTTTTATAGTGCGTGGCACATTTTTCATAACCCAAGAATAATTTGTAACTCAAAAATAACACTGTAACATTTTCAACTATCGTATCACCGTATGATTACCATTGCCATCGTCTACAGGATAATCTCATTAACGGTGTTTGTGAAAGCTACAGAATTGATCGACCAAACTTTAACACTAATATTTTTCCTTTTAGTTTTAGCTTGGCAGGAATAACTATTTTTCGCTGATGATTCATTTTAACTTTTTCAAAAGTATTACGGGTTTGCCTTATTAGCTCAGTGGTTAGAGCACTGGTCTCGTAAACCAGGGGTCCGGAGTTCAACTCTCTGATAAGGCTTGATTTTTTTTAACTGTGTATGGTAAGGGTGAGTAAAAGACTTAAATATTTGTGATCATTACGTATTCAATAATCGCTGTGAAAAAACTTACCTGCAAAATACGTTTTTTGAAACATTTTTTTACATTTCTATTTGCGCATGCGTTTTTTTCCGGGTGCCTCCTTAGCTCAGTGGTTAGAGCACTAGCTGGTCTAGTAAACCAGGGGTTCAGAGTTCGAATCTCTGACGAGGCTTTCCACATTTTCCACTTAATCTTAGACTCTTAGTAAGTATCTACGAACATGAACGAGTTTTTTGAGCGGCTTCTTGTGTATATATATAGCAATACTGAACTATTTTTATGACTTGTTCTTTATAAATTAATATCTATGATAAGTCATTGTGTTTTATTGTGTTCTATTGTTATCATCAACCAATAGCAAAAGCTTTTTCATATAGGTAAGTACCTACACCTTAAACTTTGGGATTGTAAATAATGAAACTTCTTGTGTAGCCTCATAGTTCAGCTACGCGGTAAAAATGTTAGAACTGAATGAAACCAATTCCGTCGTTCTAGACTTGGGTTAAAACCTAGTTCTTATCGTGTTTACTAATAATCGTCTATTTTCTATCATTGCGTTTGTCTGGTCTCGGTACAACAGTGATTTAAGATTCCTACAAGTCTTTTTTCACTTAGAGTACTGGCTTGTAATAAATATGACATGAAAAGATTTTTATATTTTTCCATGCATGCTATACATCGTCTTTTGTGAGCGATGAAAAAGAACACTTCTCGTGTTCTGTACTTGGCTTGCTGGTCTAGTGGTATGATTCTCGCTTAGGGTGCGAGAGGTCACGGGTTCGATTCCTGTGCAAGCCCTGTTCGCCCCTCTCGCTTGAAAGAGAACGGCCTTTGACAACAAATCGCTGATGGTCTAACTATGTGTATTTTCTTCAGAAAAAAATGTGGTACGTGTTCTCGTTCAAACATTAGCGAGTTTGAGCAAGGAAACGAAGTACGAAGCGAAGACCTTTTTCGGCCGAGGTAGACTGGGAATAGTGGTCTTCGTCTTAAGTCTTCGTGCAGCGGGATATTTAAATTGAGCAGTCGTCACAGTTGTAGGACACGAACACGATCTATTTTGTAATCATGAACGGAGCTGAATACAAAGATGGCTATTTTAGCAATGTTTTCAGAAGATGCTTTGGAAGTGGAAGATGTTATGCTTCTTTACGGTAACTCTCAAACAACAGTTATATTCCATACAAGAACTATTCAAGATGTTACTTGAATATATCTTACCTTGAAAACTTCGTTCTGACTGTAAGTGGAAGTTTCGGTAGCGATTCTTGCCTTACAGGTCATATAATAATAATAAACCAACGACAATGATTATTACTAAATAAACTGAATATGTACGGAGTCAAGGGGAAAGAATTAGGTTGGTTCACAGATTATCTGTTCAATAGGACTCAGACAGTTGAAATCGGAGAAGCGTTAGACGAGTCCTAAGCCTATTTGTGGTGGTCCCGCAGGGTTCAATCTTGGGTCCGTTCTTATTTATTGTTTTCTTTAATGACCTCGTTGAAAACATAAATTGCCATGTTATAAAGTATGCTGATGATAGCCGTCATATACTACGCAAATAAAGATATTTGATGTTGTTTGAAAAAGTTTTGAAAATTGGAAATGGAAAGCATAGCGGTAATTATTGCAGAGAAAATGAACTTCTGCTTAACCTCAGAAGGTAAGACGGGAGGCAATGCTGTCTTGGTACTACAAAGCGCGTAAAGCAACACGGTAGAGAGCTCAAGATCAATTATAATGGTATCTCAATCTCTTTTGTAACAGAGTACGTCTATCTTGGCAATGTCATTGATAGCGCTCTTACGTTACATTCTAATTTTACCCGAGCTTATAAACGCGCAAGCAACCGTCTAAGATTGCTGAAAAGCTTGAGAGAATACCTGGATATCAACGCAGCTACACAGATATTTAACATGATGATACTTCCAATTCTGACCTATGCTGGTCCAGTTAAGCTGACGTATACTCGAACTCAAAAAGAGCGTTTAAAATCTTTGCTAAATAGAGCCAAAATCAAAACAGGAAATGATGCACTTGCGGATATCCATGAAGTCATCCAAAGACAGAACTGTATGTTAGTAAAAAAAGGTATGGAACAGCAAACAAACAGCATGATTTTTAATAATTATTTTGAAACCATTAGTCATTCAAAGGAAACGAGGAATAATAATCATTCATTGCGACTACCTCCAGTAAAGTTAGAGACAGCTAAACAGGGGTTATACTTTGGTGGAGCTAAACTTTATAATAGCCTGCCATTAAAAATAAGAACGGAACCGGAACTTAACAAGTTTAATCCTTGCTCCCTGACTGTAAGTTTTTATAGACTCTTTTATAGATTCTTAGATTATAGTTTGATTTTAACGAAATAAGTCTTATTTAGGTTTATAGTTATCAGTACAAAATTAATTATCTTTTCAACAGGACAAACAAGGATAGCAGTTTTATTCCTGTGAAACTTAATTGTATACATAGTTGTAAATATACTGATGTTTTTATCCTGTATAAAGATTTTTAATAATAATATTAATAATAATAATAATAATAATGCTATTATGCTCTCAGTTCGATTTTCCTTTCTTTTATACGTTAGGAGTTAATCATGCATTGATAAACCATATGCATGCATTTACACTGACCACAACGAACTTTGTCAAAATATTCGTCCTAAACCAGGACAACAAGACGAGGACGTTAAACCCTCTTCGCTGACCTTAAGCAGAGTATGCGCAAAGGATCCGCAGACGTTAAAAATTGTGAAGTTTGTCTTCGTCTTCGTACTTCGTTGTCTTGCTTAAACTCCCTATTAGATGCACTCTCTCAACTTAATCTAAGTATCAACCTCAAACAAAGATTGTGCCCTAGGATTTTGCATCAATGTAACCACGTATAACCCTTAAACTTGGGCATGGTAAATAATGAAACTTCTTGTGTAGGCTTATCTTATATAAATTCTAATTTGAAATTAAAAAGCGTATAATATATTATACCTTAGAGAATAACTGAAATAAAAACTTAACGCCCATGACCAAAACAGCTCAGGTTCGAAATCGGAATTAGCAGCCATTGATTGCAGTTGAATTGCTATCTCGTATATGCTGCTGAATGCTCAATACCTGATGCATGATCTATTTACACGCTCTGTGAACTGCCTGATTTCTATCAGTAATCAATTCCTACGATAAAAGCCTCCGGCGACCGTCACCGCGAGTTCCACGAGACCCTTTACTTCTCAGTCTTATTATAATTCCAAAATTCTGCTGCCAATTGAAAAGCAGTTGGGAAGGCATATACCAATTCCAGAGAACCTATTAATGTGCCCACGACGTAAAATCTGTGGTAAAATAAACAGGTAAGTTCCAGGCTACTAGTAATAAAGCAAAATAGGCGATTCATCAGCAATTATGTAGTCGTGGCCGAGTGGTTAAGGCGATAGACTTGAAATCTGTTGGGATATCCCCGCGCAGGTTCAAATCCTGCCGACTACGACTCTTGTTATTCCGGAAGATGTTCATATAACACGAGAAATTGCCACTAGGTGGAATTCCGTTTCAAAAAAAAAACCAGTCAGAGTAGTTAAAATTTCCAATACCTGATGTGAAATGGTTAATATTAAATCCTTTTAACACAAGTGGTAAAATTTATATGCATTCTGATTCGGTTACTAAAATTGTAAATAAACATATGGTGATTGGACTAAAGCGAAATTACCTCTTGTCAAAAGGACCTTTATTCAGAAATTATTGCTCCTTTATTAGGATCTCTATTCTAGGACCTTTATTCTAGGATCTCTCCTATATACTGGGACCTTTATTCAGAAATTATAGACTCGTTTTCAACAGCAAAATGGGATGTTTTCCGCAAGCACGAATTGACGGAAGTCTCTTAAACCTTAGTTTTTCATGTTATATACCGGAATTTTTTTAAATTACCGAAAGATAATGAACGGGTTGGATTCCCGTGCAAGCCCAATTGCCCTCAAAACTTGAAATTTTTTCGGGATTGAGTTTCTTTCTTTCAAAAAAAAGGCAGTGTTGAACTCAAATTGGAATCTCCCGATAAAACGTTTCCCATGCAGTATCAATCCTCTCAACATACATGCAAGGAGGAGATCTAGTATGCATGAATGTAGACGTTGTCTACATTCGGTCGTAGTCGGCAGGATTTGAACCTGCGCGGGAATATCCCAACAGATTTCGAGTCTGTCGCCTTAACCACTCGGCCACGACTACATAATTGCCTGTTGAACCGCAATGATGAAAAAGCACTATAAAACACAAATAAGTATTATGGAAATTGATTTCCAAAAGAACGAATCGTAAACATTGTTCACTATTGTTACAAAAATCCAATCACAAAACTCATTTATATTAGGTAGATACTTATTGAGTTTAAGTGGAAAATGTGAAGAGCCTCGTCAGAGATTCGAACTCCAGACCCCTCGTTTACTAGACCAGTGCTCTAACCACTGAGCTAATGAGGCACATGGAAAACACTCGTGGTCACTGTTGATATGATTACATTGATGCAAATTCTTAGCCCACAATGCAACACAGTATTCTTATTAGGTTGATACTTAAATTAAGTTGAGAGAGTGCATCTAATGTTGGAACGGGAACACGTACCACTTTTTTTCACAAGAAAATACAGCTTAGTCATTAACTAGACCATTGGCAAATTGTTGTTAAGGCCGTTCTCTTTGAAGCTAGACGGGCAAACAGGCCATGGTTTATGGGCCCAGCACGCTTCCACTGCCACACCCTGCTTGCTACAGCACTGCTTCTATGCCATGGATATATACACAGATCTGTATTTTCTTTTAATTAGTTGTGCTTTTCCGAATAAGTTAAGAAAAGCGGGAAATGTTCTTACAGGTATCTAAGAAAATATCAGCGCATGCCGGTATGCACGATCGGGGAGTATAGTTTCTGAGTTCAGGCTTTTCTCCTACACTCATTTAAGAAAAATTACCTTTCTGAACAAAAAATGACACCTAGAATGTGCACTGAAAAATATTTTTATTGAAATGACAACTTTAGCGGGAAATGGTTTCGATCCATTGACGTCTAGGTAATGGGCCCAGCACGCTTCCACTGCGCCACCCTGCTTGCTACACACTGCTTCTATGCCATGAATATTAAACTTGTGCTATTTCGAATAAGGTAAGAACGGCAGGAAATGTTCTTTCAGGTACCTAGGAGAATAGCATCAGACAGGTATGCACGATCAGGGAGTGTAGCTCAGTGGTAGAGCATTCGACTGCAGATCGAGAGGTCAGTGGTTCAACTCCGCTCGCGTACTAATTAGTGAATTAAAAAACCCAATTTATTTTCGTTGTAACAATCCGTTTGCTTGATAAATAATCCTTGCAGTTTAGTTTTTTTTCAATGACTCTCTGGGACACATGCATGTTCTATAAATTTGTAAAACGGAAGTCCATACCTGGAATACAGGGAATATAATTACTTTATCTTAATAATGTGCGTGTATAGATATACTGTAGAGCCAGGAATTTTCTCAGTAATTTTTCTAGGTGTTTATGTCCTGTGGTGTAATGTTAGCCCTTCGGACTCTGAATACGATTAAATATATACAGGGTGTCAAAAAAAACGCAACCACTTAATATTCTAAAATTCATATTGTTCATAAGCTCAATAGATTTTATGCCCCTGGGATTTTAAAATGGCTTCTAATCGTACAGTTCAACTGCTAATAGTCAAATCAGCTAAACTAATAATGGTGCAGCTAACAACCGAACAACAAGTTTTTATTGTCGTGCATGATAACTTGAATCCTAACTGTCGACCTTGTAAAATAAATTGTAAATAAAATTTCACTCGTTAAATACTTTCAATTCAGCTCGTTGGTTTACGCAGCCGACTTTGTTTACCGACGATTGTGCTGCTAGAATATGATTACAAGCTTTCTCGCATTCCAGGGGCCAAACGTCTTTTGTGTTGTAGAACAAAGAGGATATTCATGAATATTAAGTGTTGCGTTTTTTTTGATACACCCTGTAGTTGCCATAGTTAATAGCTATAGTTGCATATAATTTACAAAAGTATGACAACAAGAGCCTCATCAGAGAGTTGAACTCTGGACCCCTGGGGCCGGTTGTTCGAAATGTGGATAAGTCGCTATCCAACGGATAAGTCGCTATCCAACGAATAAGTTTTATCCAGCGTGTGATTTGTGTCGCACGAAGCTTGGATAACTTTATCCAGCGGATAAAAATCGCTATCTACCGGATAAATTTATCCAAGGTCCGGAGGTGGTTTAAATCCACTATCCAGTGGATAAATTCAAAGATACAAGGTAACACTGTAAACATTTATATAAAATAGGACAAAAATGCCATATTCCTGTTACTGTGTTTCAACAAACTAATACACATCATGATTGTATTCACCATTAAAAATGTTTTCGAAGTGCAATTTGTCGCAGCAGCGTTTCACGTTGCCTACACATTCCGTTCCGAGCGGCGATTTTTTGGAGATCCTCGCATTTATAACAGGCGGTAAATTTACTATACGCTTCTAATCAGTTTATAAACGCGAATATGCAAAGAAAGATTCAACCTATTCCAAGGAAACTTGCTAATATCTAAGTAATTTCATTCACGAACATTAAAATAGTGTTCCTAAATTTGCTATGGAACCGAAAGGCAAAGCATTGCATGCAAGGTCAAGGAATAAAATTGCAATGTGTTTGATTAATAAAATCACTATGATGTGAAGTGCAAAGTTCGAGCAAATCACTTGTTCAAGTCTTTTCCATTCAGTAACTATACTCGAGAATTCGTAATGATTATGAATTCAATGTTGTAAATGCTTAGCAACAGCTGACGTTGTGGTACGAAATTTCAGGATAATCCTGTTTTCTTCCGGTAGATTTTACCTTATCTATTGGATAGCTATCCACTTCACTATCCACGCTTCGTGCAACGCGTTTTTATCCAATGGATAACTATCCACTGGATAGCAGATTTATCCGTTGGATAGGACTTATCTGTTGGATAAGTTATCCATCTTTCGAACAACCGGCCCCTGGTTTACAAGACCAGTGCTCTAACCACTGAGCTAATGAAGCGCACGTACAAGCTAACGCGAATATTGTTGCTTATCTTATAATGTGCACGCATCAAATTATGCTTTAAGGGTGTATAAAAAAAAGGTAATCCAACTTTGGCGCGCTATTGTACGTGAACTACTCATTCCAGCAAATGAATTTTTTTCACATTCGGAAAGGTTAGGCTTTTAGTTAACTATCGAATGACATGTTTTTAATACCAAATGATGAAAAAATGAGAAAAATAGGAGGCTGATAAAAAGTGTTAGTAAAAATCGCATATTCTCACCTCTGAGAGTTGGGACTAAAACCATTGAAAATTAACTCCCTTTAGGACTTAATTGAAGAATTTTGCTTCCGAATAAACTACCCGCCAATGCATGGTATTAAAGTAGGAACAAATCACATCAGGAGAACATTCCAAGCAATTAATGTGCCGGCGATGTTAACTTTTTATCGATAGAGATGGTGGTCAAGTTGAAGGCATGACGCATATAATCTCTTTTTAAAAGTGTGAATGTAAATAATCGCAATAAACATGTTGTAAAACCAGTGCAAGCTGTAACATGTTCGTGATTAATTGTTTCTGTTCTTTTTTATGCCCTGCTTTGATTAGATTCAAAGGTGAAAATATGCGATTGTGACTAAAGTTTTTTATCAGCCTCGTATGTTCTCACTTTTCACCATTTGCTATTAAAAGCATATCTTTCGATAGATAGAAGCCAGAGGAGGTTGGACAAGCGATTAGAAAATTAAAACGTGAGTTCTCAAACTAACGAGATCACCCTATTTTCGCCCTATTTTCCGGTGGGCGACAAAAAATACCCTTAGGCATATTGTGTTGTTAGCTCCTCCACGGCAACCTTTAGTAAAAGGCGAAAGATTTTTTCGTAGGAGAACCAAGGTTTGGAAACTTGGGTGCTTGTCAGTGCTGTATAAACGAAATAGTTTCACTTTTGGAACACGGTAGTCACGGAAGTGCGCGCGCAATGTTATCAATTGTGACGAATATAATTGTTTTTATAATTAGCAGTTGCTCAAACAATTGTGCCATTTTGGTTTGATATAATATGGCGTGATCAATAGCCTTCTGCCAGGAAACATTGGGAATTCCGATTACGCCAGCTGTTGATCTCGTACACTTTTGATAAACACCCGCCTGAAAAATCCGGCGGGCGACAAAAAATACCCTTTGGCCCAATGTGTTGTTCTCCTCCACGGAAATCTTTAGTAAAAGGCGAAAGATTTTTTCGTATAAATGAAAAAGAACCAAGGCTTGGAAACTTCGGTGCTTGTCAGTGCTGTATAAACGAAATAGTTCGCTTTTGGGACGCGGTAATCACGGAAGTGCGCGTGCAATGTCATCAATTGTGACGAATATAATTGTTTTACTTGCCACGCGAATTCTTGCCAACGGAAGAACCAAATATTTCAATTTTTTGTTAATAGATTATCCGAAGTACCTTTTCTTCTGCTGTTTTTGCTTTTGAAAGCTGTCCAGATCGTGCATACCTGTGTGATCAATGTAATCATATGAACAGTGTCCACACTTGTTTTTTACACGTGCCTCATTAGCTCAGTTTAGAGCTCTGGGGCCGGTTGTATCAATCCCGTTTAGCTTTAACGGTGGATAAGTCAAAATTAAATCTCTTAATTAAACACTCCTACATCTCTCTTGAATGAGTCAACTTGAATATTATGCACTTAATATTTGGTTGTAAACAGTATACATTTAGTTTGCTTGTTGAATGAAACGACTGACTTGCTTTCTATTTTGAACCTAACCAACGTTTAAGCTAAACGAGCTTGATACAACCGGCCCCTGGTCTCGTAAACCAGGGGTCCGGAGTTCGAATCTCTGACGAGCTCTTCACATTTTCCACTTAAACTCAATAATATGAACGACTTTTGTGATTGACTTTTTGTAACAATAGTGAACTGCAATGTTTATGATTCGTTCTTTCAGAAATCAATTCCTATAAACTTTGCTTTGTGTTTTATTGTGTTTTTTTTTATCATTGCCAATCAACTGGCAATTATGTAGTCGTGGCTGAGTGGTTAAGGCGACAGGCTCGAAATCAGTTGGATATTCCCGCGCAGGTTCAAATCCTGCCGACTACGAGTCTGTTATCTCGAAAGATTTCATAACACGGAAAAATTTTTTGCCAGCGGGTGGAATTTCGTCTTATACCATACGATATATTTTTGGCATTTTTTAGGGAAAGACAATCAGAGTAGTCAAAATTTTTAAAACTTGGTGTAAAATGGTAAATACTGTACCCTTTTAACCGAAGTAGTCAAATTTACGCATTCTGATTCGGTTACTAAAAATGTAAACAAACATGCTGTTTGGTCTAGAGCGAAATTGCCTCTTCTTATAAGGAACTCTATTCAGAAATTATTTCTCCTTTATAGCTCGCTTTTAAGAGTATAATATTAGGCTGTTTGCCGCACGAGTCAACGGAACTTTAATTTTTCATTTACCGTTATGCCGGAATTTTTGATAAATTACCGTAAGCTACTGCACTTTTTTCGCTTGGTGCAGGAACACGGATTCGATTCCCGTGCAAGCCCTGATTGCCCTCCCAAATTTTTCAAAGATTGAGTTTCCTTCTTCAAAACAAAAAGCAGTGTTGATCTCCCCATAAAACGTTGATCCCATGCAGTGGCAATCCCACATAGAAAAATACAACGAGGAGATATACTATGCATGCACAAATGTATTCATAGTAAAGAAATGTCATCCATGAAGACGTTGTCATTCATTTTACAAGAACTGAACATCGGAAAATATGCAGAATTAACTTGGAAGGGATAACTATTTTTTGACGATGATTCGTTTTTACAATTGTAAAAGCGTCATGTGTATGCCTTATTGTCTGAATGGTTAGAGCACTGGTCTCGTAAACCAGAGGTCCGGTGTTCAACTCTCTGATAAGATTTCCCCCGTTCTTACCTTATTCGGAATAGCGCCAATGATAAGAAAATATCTATCTGCGTATATATTCATAGCACCAGGGCAGTGTGTAGCACGCAGGGTATAAATATAAATATTATTTTTAAAAATATTACGAAAAACTTTTAATGCGAAGCAACGGTTTTCTGAAGAATGATTTGAGATCCAAAGATCTAATCCCCCAGTTGCTGCCTTTCCTTACATCTTTCGAGCAATCGGTAAACGATAGATCACTCTTTACGAAATTAAAAATAAATTTCTGAGTTTGATTCGTGTAGCATGGGACCTAATTTATGGGTGTAATTTGAAAATATGTTTCTTACAGCGGAGTAACATGATTGCCGAAATTGACGACATTACGTGGCGTTGTGCTGGTGGTTCAGTGGTAGAATTCTCGCCTGCCACGCGGAAGACCGGGGTTCGATTCTCCGCTAGCGCATAAAATTCCCCTCGGATGCATTGTCCTGATCAATAACACCCATCATTTGGTTTCTTTTTCACACTTTTTGTGGGGTACCAAAATTATCAGAATAAAAGGGTAATTTTTAAAAAAACGACACTGTTACACAAGGCATAGCAAGTTCCCAAGTGGTCTAGTGGCTAGGATCTGGCGTTTTCACCGCCATTGCCCGGGTTCGATTCCCGGCGTGGGAAATCCGTTTTCATAATTATCCGGCAAAAGAGCCGTTTACGGCAATACATTTAACACCTGAATGAATATTATTGCAGGACACGAACACTGACAAGAATATGAAGAATCGCAGTTCATCGAATTTGTTAAAAAGGAAATTGATATTTTGAACGAATAAAGTTGAGTTGCGTTTTCGAGAATTTAATGTGTTTTTAATTGATTACATATGGAAAAAATATGGAGGATGCGGACATCGATCCCGCTACCTCGCGCATGCAAAGCGCGCGCTCTCTTATTTGCTCTAATCCCTCACAGCCGCCCTAACGCATTGAAATCCATTTTTACAATGACACATATCTTTTTTTTTTACATTGGATTTCTGAAACAAACTATTTGTTAAAACCGCAAAATGAAAGCGTTATTTTCAATATTTTGTAGACATACCAAGCTAACAAGCAAAATATTTCAAATTAGTTCCTGCCGAAACCTGGGATTGAACCAAGGACCTTCAGATCTTCAGTCTGACGCTCTCCTACCTGAGCTATTTAGGCATACAACTCAGAACGACTATTCATATTCTTCAGGCGTTTTCGATCATCCACCTAGTTTCCTAGCTGGACACAACAACGGAGCATACTGGGCAATTTTAAAATGTCAGGTTATGGTAAATATGGATGCATTTAATAAATCTCTACTCTATTGCCAGTATATCAATTTGACATAGGCAAGTAAAATATTTATCAAAATATTTTCCATGCAACTGTCTTTCGAAGCGGATTTGAACCAGTGATTTAGGGATGTTTGCTTATCTACAGTCCCCCAATCTACTAACTGATCTATCGAAGGCTGACAACGGTCAGCTTCATTATTGATCAATGAGTATTTGTCATACAATTAATAATTCCGTTAATTAGAATTTTGATAATATTATTGAAAACTTAGGTATAAATATTATTTTTAAAAATATTACGAAAAACTTTTAATGCAAAGCAACGGTTTTCTGAAGAATGATTTGAGATCCAAAGCGTAAAATTTTCGAGGATGCGGGCGTTGATCCCGCTACCTCGCCAATGCTATGCGCGCGCTCTACCATTTGAGCTAATCCCCCAGTTGCTGCCTTTCCGTACATGTTTTCTAGCAATCGGTAAAAGATAGATCACTCTTTACGAAATTAAAAATATAATTTCTGAGCTTGATTCGTGTAGCATGGGACCTAAGAAGTAAGGGGCAATTTTGAAAAAAAACGACACTGTTACTTAAGGCATAGCAAGTTCCCATGTGGTCTAGTGGCTAGGATCTGGCGTTTTCACCGCCATGGCCCGGGTTCGATTCCCGGCGTGGGAAATCCGTTTTCATAATTACCCGGCAAAAAGAGCCGTTTACGGCAATACATTTAACACCTTAATGAGTATTATTGCAGGACACGAACACTGACAAGGATAGGAAGACTCGCGTTTCATCGAGTTTGTTAAAAAGGAAATTGATATTTTGAACGAATAAAGTTGAGTTGCGTTTTCGAGAACCTAATGTGTTTTTAATTGATTATATATGGAAAAAATATGGAGGATGCGAGCATCGATCCCGCTACCTCGCGCATGCAATGTGCGCGCTCTTGCATTTGAGCTAATCCCTCACAGCAGCCGTAAAACATTGAAATCCATTGTTACAATAACACATATCTTTTTGGGGGTTTTTAACATTTAATTATCCAAACAAACTATTTGCTAAAACCGCAAAATAAAAGCTTTATTTTCAACATTTTGCAGACATACTAAGCTATCCGGAAAAGTAATTTTATTTCATTTTAGTTCATTCTCCATTGCCAGTATATCAATTTGACATATGCAGTAAAATATTTTTCAAAATATTTTCCATGCAACTATCCTTCGAACCGGATTTAAAACAGCCACGTAGAGATGTTTGCTTGCTTATCTTCTACACCACGCTCTGCCAACTGAGCTATCGAAGTCTGATAACGGCCAGCTTCATTATTGATCAATAAGTATTTGTCATAATTATAATTGTTAATTCTATTAATTAGAATTTTGATAATGTTATTAAAAACTTAGGTATATAAATTATATCATTTTTAAAAATATTACGAATGCAAAGTAACGGTTTTCTGAAGAATGATTTGAGATCCAAAGCGTAATATTTTGGAGGATGCGGGCGTCGATCCCGCAACCTCGCGTATGCTATACAGGGAATATAATTACTTTATCTTAAAAATGTGCGTGCATAGATATACTGTAGAGCCAGAAGATTCTCAGTACTTTTTCTAGGTGTTTATGTCCTATGGTGTAATGGTTTATTACTTCGGGCTCTGAGTAGGATAAATTATATAGTTGCTATAGTTACCTATATACTTTTATAAATACAAAAGTATGCAAAAGCCTAATCAAAGAACTGAACTTTGGACCCCTTGGTTTACAAGACCAGTTTTCTAACCACTGAGCTAATGAGGCGTATGTCCAAGCTAACACGAATATAATTATATGAATACTTTATCTTAATAATGTGCATGCGCGTAGCAAACTACATAATTATATACTATGCAGCCAACATTCGTCAGTAAGTTTGATAGATTTTTAGGGTCTGTGGTGTAATTGTTATCACTTCGGACTCTGACTTCAAGAATCGGAGTTCAATTCTTGGTAGAAACTCTTTGAAAACATTCATTCTCCGTCTTTATGTATTTTTTTATTTCAGGCTTTCTCTTACAGGTATCTAAGAATATAGCATATGACAGGTATGCTGCATGGAACGCTCAGAGAGAGTAGCATATAGCGGTAGAGCATCCGACTGCAGGTTGACAGGTCACTGGGGTCAGTAGTTCAACTCCGCTCGCTCTTTCCTGTTCTATAAATTAAAGAAAAATTAAATATTTTTATGGTACCCATTAGTGCTTGAAAAATCCCAATTTATTTTCGTGGGAAAAAGCCGTACGTTTGATAAACAATCCATGCAGTTTAGGTTTTTTGAATGACTCTCTGGGACACATGCATGTTCTATATTATATTTAAACCAGGGCTCCATACCTGAATAGGGGGAATATATGTAAATACTTCATCTTAATAATGTGCGTGTATAGACTATACATCACAGCCCGGGTCAGATGTATATGATGAGTTGTGAAAAGTTTGCAGAATACGTATTTGGAAGAAAAATTGAACTTTTTCATGCTATTCAAAAGGTTTCTCTTTGACAGCCGTACAGAAATACACGATTGGGAACCAGCGATTAGATCTCCGGGTTGAAATGTTTCAAACACCAATTTCTGCTGTGTCTTTCAGTAGATGGTTAGGTTCTGTGGTGTAATGGTTAGCACTTTGGACTCTGAATCCGGGAATCCGAGTTCAAGTCTCGGTAGAACCTTGCTGGAACTGTTAATTTTATGTCTTTATGTAATTTTTTTAGCTCTGGTTTTCTCTTATAGCCCATTTGAGAAAAAATATATGTTTTTGAATAAGATTTCGAAAAGATCTTTTTTATTGAAATGATAACTTTAGCAGGAAATGGTTTCGATCCATTGACCTCTGGGTTATGGGCCCAGCACGCTTCCACTGCGCCACCCTGCTTGCTACACACTGCTTCTATGCTATGAATATAAAACTTGTGCTATTTCGAATAAGGTAAGAACAGCAAGAAATGTTCTTTTAGGAGAATAGCATCAAACAGGTATGCACGATCAGGGAGTGTAGCTCAGTGGTAGAGCATTCGACTGCAGATCGAGAGGTCAGTGGTTCAACTCCGCTCCCTCCCTTCTCTTTTATAAATCATAGTGACTATATGGCCGGCAGCCGGTCAGGTATTAGAAAATACTATTTGACCGGCAGTCTAGTTTTTATAAGCTAAATATAAAACGTGTTGTTTAGGACTAATTTCAGCGATTGCAGATTAGCTCAAAAAGTAAGGTGTGCGTTCGCCTCGTTCTTGAACACGGGTTCGGATCCGCTCCGCGACAATATTTTCCCCTAATTTTTAACTAAAGTTTTTCTAACATTTTCGGTTAAGTTTATAGGGTTAGGACCGTTAGGTTAGGGTTAGGGTTAGGGTTAGGGAGTAGGGTTAGGGTTAGGATAATAACGTTGACATGAATCAAAGATAGTTAACAGTTACGTAATAGTTTTCGTAGTTGCATACATAATAGTTTTGTTCACATTTTCCCATAGTTTGTTAATTCGGTCTTTGGTAGTCACGTGGAAAAAGAACAAAGACAGCCGACGGTGTTGGAGCGAAAGATGGCTATACTACGAGTTGCAGGACCAGTTGTCACCCTAAGAGGTTTCAAACAAGCTACGAGCCGAAGACTGAGAACAACGGCGCCATCAGAGTTTCAAGAGGCGGTGGAAAGTCTTGAAGGAAGTGGGTAGGGTAAGGTTGTTTGTCTACGCACTGCAAGATCTGCTTCGCAAACAATGTTTTTTATAAAGAGAAGCCCAGAATGTATTCCTGATGGTAACGACCTCTTTGGTTGCGAAGAATATCGAAGTCGTTTCAGTCAACCTTTGCATGGGAGTGTGAGTGAAGGGATGAAAAGATCTCTTATTGACAAAGGCTTCGTAGACGAAAATCTGTTTCAAATTTAATTGAAAAATTTACTTATTATGTGTGTCGATCATATATCTTTTTACTGTGTTTTTTCAGTAATGTTATTTTTTGGGTTTTGTGTGTGGTTTCAAGGAGATATTTATTTCATTGAATTATTTGAATGCATTGTAATTTAAGAGTAAATGTATTGGACGCCGCTTTTCGTGGTCGACGTCGCACGCACATGGTTAATATTTGCTAGCTATTGGATTTTTATACAGTTTGATGTGAAGTAACGACAATAATGAAGAGGAAAAAATAAAATAAAATGGTCTTTGATGAAGTGTTATGTTTTTAGCTGTGTAGGCCAGTAGGCGTGTAGGCCAGTAGGCGTGTAGGCCAGTAGGCGTGTAGGCCAGTAGGCGTGTAGGCCAGTAGGGGAGTAGGCCAGTAGGCGAGTAGGCCAGTAGGCGTGTAGGCCGCGGCCAATGTCCGCGTGGCTGATCGGGAGATATAGCTAATACAACATCTCCGATTTCAAAGTCACGGTTCTTAGTTTTCCATTTCGGTCGTGCATTGAGCATGGGTGATGGGTAACCATTCGCGCATCCATCTTTTCCAAAAGTGGGTGATTAACTCTTGTACTTGTCTCCATCTTTGTCTTACATCATACACTGTCGTGGCAACACTTTTCAGTGCACTTTTACCTCCAGACCGACTATGGATAAAATGGTTAGGGGTAAGAGGCCTATTATCTTTCGGATTCGAAGTCTGATACGTCCGGGAATGCATCAGTGATTCGGCTCCTGCAAAGGCGGTCATCAGCTCTTCATCATTCACATCAGCGTTCCCAAGAATTTGGTAAATAGCCTTTTTTGCTGCTTTAATCATGATTTCGTGTACACCTCCAAAATAAGGGCCAATGGTGGGTTAAATTGCCACTTAATCCCTTTGTCGAGGGTCTTCTCCTGAATTTTCACCTTCTCCAATTGATCGACTAACTGCCGTAATTCTTGCTCTGCGCCGACAAAGTTTGTACCACGATCACTGATAATTTCACATGGGTAACTCGACGACTAGCCATTCTGGTTAAACACTTCAAAAAGCTATCTGTGTCCAAACCAAAAGCCATTTCAAGATGGACTGCACGGCTCAACAAACACGTAAAGAGACACAACTAACTTTTTTTTTCGTCTTCTTCCTCGCCCTTGGACTGTAATGAAAGGACCCCTGTAATCAATTGAAACGCGACTAAACGCTTGGAATGGCGGGAAAAATCTCGCTTTCGGCAATGGTGCCATCACTTGACTGGCCGCTTTTGTTCGTCGTCGCTTACACTCGCTACATTCGTTTTCTCAATCACGGATTACTTCTCGAGCGGCAATGATCCAAAATTTTGTGTACAAGTTTGCTAATGTATGATTAGTTCCTGTAATATGCTTACCAAGCTCATGATAATGTTTTACGATTAACTTCGTTACCCAACTTTTTCGAGGAAGAATAATAGGAAATCGATTGTCGTACGGAAGGAATTCTGCGTAACATAAACGACCATCACATCTTAGCAGCCCGTCATCATCTAAGTTTAGGCGTCAACTTGGATAACCGATTCTTCGTTGGAAGTTGTTTGTTGTTTCGGATAATGGCATATTCTTCGTTAAATTCTTTCCTTTGTGCATCACGGATAATATCTCGTTCAGCTTCTTCTACTTCTTCTGGGGTGAGTGGTCCCGTTTGCCGTATTTCAGGGTCACTTCGAATGTTGTTCACAAATCGCAACACCCAGGCTAGTGACCAGGCCAGGTGACTCAACCGCTTCCAATTAGGCAGTTTGTAGGGTCAAGTTTCCATGCTGCTCCAATTGAACGAAAATTGGGAACTCCTGTCGTTTGCAATGAGACGCAAGTCGTCTTTCTCTCAGCTACAAGTTCGTTGCCTTCTTTAATTATCTTCCTAGGCCATTCTTGCTCATTCAATTTCAGAAACGTTGGGCCTTGCCACCATAACTCGCTTTCTTTTAATTCTTGCACTTTTACACCTCGAGAACACAAATCGGCTGGATTATCTTTGGTATGAACGTACTGCCACTGCTCAGGATTTTTTTGACTCTGAATCTCGCCAATTCTGTTAGCCACAAAAGATCGAAACTGTCTTCCTTTACCTGGTATCCAATAGAGAACAAAATCGTGCTTCCGATAAGGGCATACCAAGTGAACGTGTTATGGTATAGTCAAGCGAAGCCCAAGAACCGCGGCCAGTAACTCCAACCGAGGAATACTGATTGGTGTGAGAGGAGATACTCGTGTCTTCGAAGCTATAATAGTGACTTTTACACTTTCGGATTTTTCACTGTAAGCAATTCTAAAGTAACTGACGGCTCAATAGGCATCATTCGACGCGCCAACGAAGGTAAGGATCATCACTGACTTTGCATGAAGTGAATCTTGAAGACTTCGAGGTACAGTGATCGTTTGGAGGAATTCGAGTTCGGCGAACCAGGCTGTGATTCTGCTGTAGACGTCTGCATCAATGGCATCATCCCAGCTCAATCTCTTAGACCACAACTCTTGGAGAATAATTTTCACTCGAACGATGAAGGGAGAAAGAAATCCCAAGGGATCAAAGATCGTCGCCACTTTACTTAGGATCGTCCTTTTTGTAAGTGGAGTCATAATTGGTCGATTTGACATTCGGAAGGAGAAAACATCGGACGACGCCAACCACAACACGCCCAAGGTTTTAGTTGAAGGGAGATTTTGCCGTTCCAAATCGACCTCAACGGCACGATGCTCTTTTGGAATAATTTCGAGCACAGCTGGTGAATTAGATTGCCACTTTCGCGGTTGCATTCCGGCTCTTCCGCACAGATCAATAAGCTGTCGATACAACTCAATAGCAGTTTCCTCAGTCTTGACAGAGTCCAATGAGCCATCCATATAGGTAGATTTTTTCACTGTCTCGGCAGCAAGTGGAAACTTCTTTTTGTGGATTTCAGCATTCTCTTGAGATACGAATTGGGCTCTGAACGGAGCAGATGCGTCTCTAAAAACTGTCCTTTCAAATTCATATACCTCGGGTTTTCTTTGTGTCTCTAAATTCCTCCAAAGAAAGCGAAAAAAAGAGCGATCTCCGGAGGAATACGGATTTGTAAATACATTTCTTTGATGTCGGACACCAAAGCGACAGGATACGACGAAAGCGCATGAGAACGTCAAATAAGTCATTCTGTAACTTAGGACCAGGCAAGATTTGATCGTTTAACAAAGTTCCTCGATATTTAGCACTTGCATCAAAGACAATCCGTGTTTTCGTCGTTGCCTTGTCGGGTCGGATCACTGGGAAGTGAAAAAGGTACCACACCTTTCCTTCTGATATTATTTCTTCTGATATTTCTACTCTGCGAATGTATCCTTTCTGCTGATAGGGTGGCATATTTCGCAACTCATCTAAGTAATTTTGTATCTGTCGTCTGTCACCACCAAATTTCCTCCTTAATGTCCTTTTTGCTTCCTCGTGCTTCGTCTGAAAACCCCAATCTGGCTATCGCTTCCTCAGCTTTGCCTTCGAGACACGATTTCAATCGGATCATCTTATATTTTGAAGGCTCGTCAGAATCGTCGACTATGGTTGAAAATGCCGCCCAGAAATATTCAAACTTGGTTTTGTCCCCACAAAATTTCGGTATTTTCACACGCTCCATTTTACGATCAGTTACACCATACGATTCTGTACTCGTTATGGTTCTGGTATCACCACCTGGAAGCCGATCAGATATAGGGAAGTGTTCGTCTCTTTTCGAAAATATTTGATTAAGGTTATCATCGTATCTTAACTGCTATATTCTTGCATGAGACTTTCATCTAGTGCTCTTGCACGCGTCTGATCTGGGCAGGATTCTACAACGTCGGCTTGATTTTTCCGTCTTTTCTCGTTTCGAAATTCTGATGATCTGATCTCATCTCGCTTTTCTCTATCCAATAATTCTACTGTTGTTGCTCTTCTAAACGTCGTAGCTAAGAAGGCTTTAACGGTGGCCACATCCCGATCATTACGGCATCGAGTTCGACCTGAGTCTTGATAACATTTCCCTCGTCACCGGCTTTTTGATACTTGATATTAAACTTTCGATTACCTCCAACGTTTCAAACTTTTTGTCAACACACTTCTCTAAACCGCCTAACAAGGATTCTTGATCGGCGTCATCTGCCATTAAGCGAACAAGACGTGTTTATAAATTTGTCAATTGGGTCTTGTTTGTTCGCTTTTGTTTTTTCAAACGTTCTGCTTCGTCTCCGACTACGGCTGTTTGCTCTTCTCCGGTTGATGACATTGAGACGGATTCCGAACCATTATCATCTTCTGCTGTCTTTAACATCGTAATCTAAACTTTTTCTTTAACTTAAAGAAACCATTTCCTGCTACCAATTTTGTTCGCTTGAACAAAAGTACAACGTCAAACTTTTTAAAATATTGTTTATTCGACGACTTAACCAAAAGACTACCCCGAATATATTATTCACAAACTGTTTTATAGACCTAATTTGAATACAATTACAAGCTACTAAATTAATTCATAATTAACTTTAAATTGTATAGATTCTATCAGTTCTAAAATTTGCTGCGTTACGCCTAATGAGTTTCTTTTTTTATTTTATTTTTTTTTAAAAATGACTAGCCTAAATGTAGAAGAAAACTAAATACTTATTGTTCCTTCTTAACAGACCATGACCTTCGACATGTCCCCTTTCTCTAGCAACACAAAGCATTTAGCATTTTATAAGTTGAATTAAATCCCCACGGGCTGAAATTCGTGAAAACGGCATTCAAATTTTAACAATGAGTGATTTCAATAGTTTTCGTTCTTTTTGGGACACACTGTATTGTTATCATCAACCAATAGCAAAGCTTGTTCATATAGGTAACTACCTAACCCTTAAACTTGGGCATGGTAAATAATGAAACTTCTTGTGTAGGCTCATCTTATATAAATTCTAATTACTCCGGGGTCAGCGACGGAGTTGAAAATTCGCCCCGGTTTTGTTTTGTTGTTTTTTTTTTATTTTTCGTCGTCGCAAGTCTGAGATTCGATTTCGCTCGCATGATACGGTAATTCCTCCATGAGCAACAAATAAACCGTTCTTTTCATGCTTTTCGACTAAGTTTAGATTGAATTGGGGTAAGAATATATTCAATACATGTTGATTCTGGTCGTATTTTAAAAATATCGCTGCTATTTTGCCGTTTAACAAGACGATGTGGTCGTGTATGGGCAGCCTCGTACCCAGGCGCTTTATTAGTAAAATATATAACGTTGCATTCAGGTCTTATATAGAGGTCAGCAGAAAAAAAGCAAGCGAGCAGGGGTGCTGGCAAAACCACCCCAAGCATCCTCGCGCGCTCGCGTTTTTTTCAGCTGACCTCAATACAATAACTGAACGCAACATTATTTTTACTATTAAAGCGCCTGGGTACGAGGCTGGCGTTGACACGTCGTAGTTTGCACAGGATTAAAGATTTAATGTAACTATATAAGCGCGAATTCCAAAGGCAAAGTGTAAGACAAAGCGAATGTATATCATGCGGTTTATTTACATGTTTGAACAATTGAACTTCTATGCTTTTTAAAGTACGATGTGCTTCTGAATTTCGCGATCGAACATTTATAGGTTCGCAAGGCATCTAAATGCGAATATGAAATATTATGAACGGTATTGTTTATGTTCAGAAGCTCTATATTAAAGACTGGCACAGGCGTCTTGTTTGAAATAAAAAACCGTGTAATATATGATACCTTAGAGAATAACTGAAATAAAAACTTAACGTCCACGACCAAAACCACTCAGGCTCGAAATCGGAATTAGTATAGCCATTGATTGCAGTTGAATTCCTATCTCGGATATGCTGCTGAATGCTCAATCACTGATGCAGGATCTGTTACACGCCCTTTGAACTGCCTGATTTCTATCAATAATCAATTCCCATGATAAAAGCTTCCGCCAACCGTCACCGCGAGTTCCACGAGACCTTTCACTTTTTTCTCAGTCTTATTATAATTACCGAACTCGGCTGGCGAATGAAAAGCAGTTGGGAAGGCATACCAATTCCAGAGAACCTATTAATGTGCCCACGATGTAAAATGTGCATGTTGTAAAATCAACAGCTAAGTTCCAAGCTATCAGTGGTAAAGCAAAATAAGCGATTAATGAGGCAATTATGTAGTCGTGGCCGAGTGGTTAAGGCGACAGACTTGAAATCTGTTGAGATATTCCCGCGCAGGTTCAAATCCTGCCGACTAAGACCCTTGTTATTCCGAAAGATCTTCATATAACACGGAGAAATCAAATGCAAAATCCTAGCGTACAATTTTCAGTTGTACGAGGTTGATACTTACATTAAGTTGAGAGAGTGCATCTAATGTTTGAACGAGAACACGAACCACATTTTTTTCTGAAGAGAATACAACATAATTATAGACCATCAGCAAATTGTTGTCAAGGGCTGTTCTCTTTCAAGCGTGAGGGGCGAACAGGGCTTGCACGGGAATCGAACCCGTGACCTTTCGCACCCAAAGCAAGAATCGATCATATCACTAGACCAGCAAGCCAAGTGCAGAACACGGGAAGTGTTCTTTTTCGCATATTTCATCGCTCACAATAAAGACAATATATAGCATGCTTGGAAAAATATAAAAATCTTTTCATGTCATATTTATTACAAGCCAAGTTACTTAGAGTGAAAAAAGACTTGTAGGAATCTTAAATCACTATAGTTACCCAGACCAGGCAAACGCAATGGTAGAAAATAGACGATTATTGTAAACACGATAAATCTAGGTTTTAACCTTAGAATCTAGAACGACGGAATTGGCTTCATTCAGTTCTAAACATTTTTACCGCGTAGCTGAACTATAAGCCTACAAAAGAAGTTTCATTATTTACCATGACAAAGTTTGAGGGGTGCTATTGGTTGATGATAACAATAGAACGCAATAAAACACAATGAATTATTATAGAAATTAAATACTTATTGAGTTTAAGTGGAAAATGTGAAGAGCCTCGTCAGAGATTCGAACTCTGGACCCCTGGTTTACTAGACCAGTGCTCTAACCACTGAGCTAAGGAGGCACCCACAAAAAACATGCATGCGCAAATTGAAATGTAAACAAATGTTTCAAAAAACGTATTTAAGTCTTTTACTCACCCTCAACATACACAGTTAAAAAAATTAAGCCTTATCAGAGAGTTGAACTCCGGACCCCTGGTTTACGAGACCAGTGCTCTAACCACTGAGCTAATAAGGCAGACCCGTAACACATCTCAAAAAGGTAAAATGAATTACCGGCGAAAAAGAGTTATTCCTGCCAAGCTAAACCTAAAAAGGCAAAATATTAGTTTTAAAGTTTGGTGGATCAATTCAGTAGCTTTCAGAAAGGGCATGAGATTATCCTGTAGACGATGAAAATGGTAATCATTCCGTGATATGGTAGTTGAAAATGTTACAGTGTTATTTTTGAGCCTTTACAAATTATTCTTGAGTTATAAAAAATGTGATACGCAATATAATAAAGTCGAACGAATTCATTTTGCTGATGTTCAGTACTTGTATATGATGATTGACAAGGTCTTCATTGTTGACATGTTGACAACGTCTACATTTATGCATACTACATCTCCTCCTTGCATGTATATTGATAGGATTGATACGGCATGTGAAAAGTTTTATCGGGAGATTGCAACTTGAGTTCAACACTGCTTTTTTCTTGAAAGAAAGAAACTCAATCGCGGAAAAATTTCAAGTTTTGAGTGCAAACAGGGCTTGCACGGGAATCGAACCCGTGACCTCTCGCACCCAAAGCGAGAATCATACCACTAGACCAGCAAGCCACACCTGGGGAAATGTTTCATTATCTTTTGGTAATTTAAAAAATTCCGGTATATTACATGAAAAACTAAGCTGTAAGAGACTTCCGTTAATTCGTGCGGAAAACATCCCATTTTGCTGTTGAAAATTAGCCTATGAAGGAGCAATAATTTCTGAATAGAGATCGCTTTGATACGAGGTAATTTCGTTCTAGCCCAATCACCATGTTTATTTACATGTTCAGTAACCGAATCAGAACGATTTCACATCAAGTATTAAAAATTTAATTTTAACTACTCTGACTGGTATTTTCTAAAAAAGGCAAAAAAAATTATGTCGTATATTTTGAAACGAAATTCCACCTGGTGGCAAACAATTTCTCCGTGTTATATAAACATCTTTCGGAATAACAAGAGTCGTAGTCGGCAGGATTTGAACCTGCGCGGGAATATCCCAACAGATTTCAAGTCTGTCGCCTTAACCACTCGGCCACGACTACATATAAAATTGCGTCAAAAATTGCTTATTTTTCTTTACCACTGATGGCTTGGAACTTAGCTGTTAATTTTACCACACATTTTACGTCGTGGGCACATTAATAGGTTATCTTGAATTGGTATGCTTTCCCAACTGCTTTTCATTCGCCAGTCGAGTTCGGTAATTATAATGACTGAGAAAAAAGTGAAAGGTCTCGTGGAACTCGCGGTGACGGTTGGCGGAAGCTTTTATCATAGGAATTGATTATTGATAGAAATCAGTCAGTTCACAGGGCGTGTAAACAGATAATGCATCGGTGATTGAGCATTCAGCAGCATATCCGAGATAGCAATTCAACTGCAATCAATGGCTACTAATTCCGATTTCGAGCATGAGCGGTTTTGCCTTTGGTCATGGACGTTAAGTTTTTATCTCAGTTATTTTCTAAGGCATTATATATTACACGCTTTTTTATTTCAAATTAGAATTTATATAAGATGAACATTCCACATTATGTTGCAGCGCTATGACACGATTCTGCCCGAAAACTTCATTGAGGCGATCTCGAACTGCAACCAGACGATGTACTGGAGCGCCGTCCTGCGCCCACCAGAGCCCTCGAAACATTCCTTCCCAATGTTGATTGTTGAAATGAATGGCAAGTTGAGGAAAAGCGAATTCATTGAGCTTCTGAAGATATGCAAGGCCGTCCACATTTTGGTCAAAAAAGTAAGGGCCTAAAATCACGCCATTACCGCAAAGTGCTGCCCAGATAGTAAGCTTTACACGGGAATTCCTGCGTTCGAAGTTAAATACCGGTGGTTGTCCCTTCGGTGCATATTCGCGCACGTTGTGGGAGTTAACTTCTCCATTCATTGCAAATCCTGCTTCGTCTCCAATAATGATGCTCTGCAAAAAGTTTTGGTTTCGACAGCGTTCATTAAACCATTGCGCATAGCGTAGTCGACGTGGCATGTCGTCTGGCAATAGCTCATGCCGTACGTGCATTCTGTAAGGATGCCATCGTAAATCTAATCTTGTAATCTTGTTAAAGGTTGATTTTGAAACTTCAACAGGATTACGACGAGAGCTAACACCTCGTGGGGTTTCCTCTAGCAAAGCTCTGAGACTCACAGCTGCAACGTTCGCTTCTGCAACGTTCGCTTCACTTCGACCAGTCTTTCGCCTGCCTGAATATCCCTTGTTGCGGTTTAAGCTTGTTCCCGTGTTTTGATACTTACGAACGTTTCTTCTAATTGTCTTTTTACAAGGGGGATTCCGAGTGGGAAATTCGACTCTAAACCTGTTTTGCACTTCGGTTACGCTTTGGGTTAACGTGTAATTTGTTACGATAAATACTCGCTGCTGTGATGTCAGTTGAACCATTTTAAGGCATTCTTACTGGAATTAGTAATCAATTTGTAATTTCAAATTTTTGTGTTGCTGTTCGGTTTAGAAACTATTTTAAATTCCCAGAGGTATAATACCGTGGGTTCAACAAAAGATGAGTAATTTGTATAGGGGGAAATTTTTTTGGGACACCCTGTACATTCGGGGTAGTCTTTTGGTTAAGTCGTCGAATAAAAAATATTTTAAAAAGTTCTGACGTTTTACTTTTGTTCAAGCGAACAAAATTGGTAGCAGGAAATGGTTTCTTTAGATAAAGAAAGTTTATAACGATGCTAAAGACAGCAGAAGATGATAATGGTTCGGAATCCGTGTCACTGTCATCAACCGGAGAAGAGCAAACAGCCGCAGTCGGAGACGAAGCAGAACGTTTGAAAAAACAAAAGCGAACAAACAAGACCCAATTGACGAAGTTATACACACGTCTTGTTCGCTTAATGGCAGAGGACGCCGATCAAGAATCCTTGTTAGGCGGTTTAGAGAAGTATGTTGACAAAAAGTTTGAAACGTTGGAGGTAATCGAAAGTTTAATATCAGTATATCGAAAAGCCGGTGACGAGGGAAATGTTATCAAGCCTCCGGTCGAACTCGATGCCGTAAGCACTGATGCAGATCGGGATGTGGCCACCGTTAAAGCCTTCTTAGCTACGACGTTTAGAAGAGCAACAACAGTAGAATTATTGGATAGAGAAAAGCGAGATGAGATCAGATCATCAGAATTTCGAAACGAGAAAAGACGGAAAAATCAAGCCGACGTTGTAGAATCCTGCCCAGATCAGACGCGTGCAAGAGCACTAGATGAAAGTCTCATGCAAGAATATAGCAGTTGAGATACGATGATAACCTTAATCAAATATTTTCGAAAAGAGACGAACACTTCCCTATATCTGATCGGCTTCCAGGTGGTGATACCAGAACCATAACGAGTACAGAATCGTATGGTGTAACTGATCGTAAAATGGAGCGTGTGAAAATACCGAAATTTTGTGGGGACAAAACCAAGTTTGAATATTTTTGGGCGGCATTTTCAACCATAGTCGACGATTCTGACGAGCCTTCAAAATATAAGATAATCCGATTGAAATCGTGTCTCGAAGGCAAAGCTGAGGAAGCGATAGCCAGATTGGGGTTTTCAGACGAAGCGAACGAGGAAGCAAAAAGGACATTAAGGAGGAAATTTGGTGGTGACAGACGAGAGATACGAAATTACTTAGATGAGTTGCGAAATATGCCACCCCTACGAGAACGAAGTATCGAAGATATTAAAAAATTTACCGATCATTTGGTCAGCACCATTGTAATGCTTAAAGAACAAGATCGCCGGCACGAGTTGAAACCAAACAGTATGTTGTACACTTTACTCATAGAGAAGATACCTAGACCAATGCTATCTTTTTATTTTCGGTGGACATCCGAATATTCTCGAAAAAGCCTTAGAGAATGATAGGAAACATCAACGAACCTATGCAGGGATGCTCGGAAATGGAAGAAATCGATTTGGGAATCAACGTCGATCTTGTGTGTGCTGCGAAAAGTTTGGTCATGGTATATGGGAATGTCATAAGTTCCTCAAAGAATTGACTGTCAATGAAAAATGGAATTTAGCTAAAGAACAGAAAACAGTTATGTTTTCGTTGTCTTACTGGGAGTCACATTGGAAAAAACTGTAGCAGGTCAAAAGAATGTGGCATGGACGGTTGCAAACAAACCCACGACAAGATTAACGACCTTAAAGAGAAGAATATGCAAACTGGGAACCGTTCATTGAAAGATAAAGTTGTTCCGGATCCCCTAGCGACAGCTCATGTGGAAGTGGACAACGACGCAGAGTCAGACCAGCATTCGTATACGACAACGTTATCAACTGCTAAAAAAACTGAGAAGTTGTTGTCGTTTCGCACCATTCCAGTTTGGATCAAAGCGAATGGTAAGAAACTGAAAGTTAATGCAGTCCTAGATGACGCGAGTAGTGCCTCTTACATGAACGAAGAAGTGGCTGGAGCGCTTGGATTTTCAGTACCGTATGAACCAGTTACCGTTCAAGTTTTAAATGACAGCGTAGAAACATTTGACTCGATGCCAATCAGCGTGTTGTTGGAGAGTTGCGATGGGAACATTGAAGTCCAGTTTAGCGTTTTCACTTGTCCTCGTCAGATTACTGGAAAATACAGAGTCGTGGATTGGTGAAATCACCAGAAGCGTACGTTGGCCTCACTTACAGGTCTGTAATTTTCCCGAAGCAGCTGTTGATTCTATAGTGGTTGTGCCGTTGACGTATCAGACTTTGAATCCGAAAGATAATACGCCTCTTACCCCTAACCATTTTATCCATGGTCGGTCTGGAGGTAAAAGTGCACCGAAAAGTGTTGCCACGACAGTGTATGATGTAAGACAAAGATGGAGACAAGTACAAGAGTTAATCACCCACTTTTGGAAAAGATGGATGCGCGAATGGTTACCCATGCTCAATGCACGACCGAAATGGAAAACTAAGAACCGTGACTTTGAAATCGGAGATGTTGTATTAGCTATATCTCCCGATCAGCCGCGCGGACATTGGCCATTGGGTCGAGTTATTGAGCTGTTCCCTGGAAAAGATGGTCATGTAAGAGTGGCAAAAGTTCAAGTTGGAAACGGAACTTTGGTTAGACCAATCGTGAAATTAGCACCGTTAGAGATTAAGAAATTAGAAACGTAGAGACAAAAAGTTGACAGCCTTTAGCCTGTCAAGGAGGGGAGAATGTTAAGAAGGAACAATAAGTATTTAGTTTACTTCTACATTTAGGCTAGTCATTTTTAAATAAAAAAAATAAAAAAAAGAAACTCATTAGGCGTAACGCAGCAAATTTTAGGACTTATAGAATCTATACAATTTAGAAGTTAATTATGAATTAATTTAGTAGTTTGTATTCAAATTAGGTCTATAAAACAGTTTGTGAATAATATATTCGGGGTAGTCTTTTGGTTAAGTCGTCGAATAAACAATATTTTAAAAAGTTCTGACGTTGTACTTTTGTTCAAGCGAACATGTTCCTTGAGATGCATAAATAATGTTATCCATATTTGTAAATTGTAAATATTGTTAGTAAATATCTTTTTTCGAACAAGCAAATTTTACTGCATCACATGCATGCATAAAAATGAGTATGGTAAACATTTACACACCTGTGGGTCCCAACAGAGTGCTTAGGCATTCAAACTATAACAATTGCATTGTTATGGGTGATTTCAATGCAGGGTGTCCCAAAAAAAGGCAACCACTTAAATATGCAAGAATATTAATATTGTTCGGGTTTGCACCATAGTTCAGCTAAAATGACTTTTAGCATTGTAAATGAAGGATTAAGAGTTATTTTCAATTCCCAGAGGTGCTTATCTATTGCGCTTAAGAGCTGTATTAATGTTCTGCATTAGACGATGGCAATGGTAATCATACCGTGATATGGTAGTTGAAAATGTTACAGTGTTATTTTTGAGCCTTTACAAATTATTCTTGAGTTATAAAAAATGTGATACGCAATATAAAAAAGTCGCACGAATTAATTTTCCTGATGTTCAGTATATGATGATTGACAAGGTTTTCATTGTTGACATGTCTAAAATGTCTACATTTATGCAAACTACATCTCCTCCTTGCATGTATATTGATAGGATTGATACTGCATATGAAAAGTTTTATTGGGAGATTGCAACTTGAGTTCAACACTGCTTTTTTCTTGAAAGAAAGAAACACAATCGCGAAAAAAATTCAAGTTTTGAGGGCAAACTGGGCTTGCACGGGAATCGAACCCGTGACCTCTCGCACCCAAAGCGAGAATCTACCACTAGACCAGCAAGCCACACCTGAAGAAATGTTTCATTATCTTTCAGTAATTTAAAAAAATTCCGGTATATTATATAAAAAACTAAGGTTTAAGAGACTTCCGTTACTTCGTGCGGAATACATCCCATTTTGCTGTTGAAAATTAGCCTATGAGGGAGCAATAATTTCTGAATAGAGGTCGCTTTGACAAGAGGTAATTTCGTTCTAGCCCAATCACCATGTTTATTTACATTTTTAGTAACCGAATCAGAATGCATAAATTTGAGCAATTGCGTTAAAAGGATATAATATTAACCACTTCACATCAAGTATTAAAAATTTTAACAACTCTGACTGGTATTTTTAAAAAAATGCAAAAATAATTATGTCGTGTATTTTTTGAAACGAAATTCTACCTGGTGGCAAACAATTTCTTCGTGTTATATGAACATCTTTCGGAATAACAAGAGTCGTAGTCGGCAGAATTTGAACCTGCGCGGGAATTTCCCAACAGATTTCTAGTCTGGCGCCTTAACCACTCGGCCACGACTACATAATTGCTTCATTAATCGCTTATTTTGCTTTAGCACTGATAGCTTGGAACTTAGCTGTTGATTTTACCACACATTTCACGACATGCCTCGTCAGAGATTCGAACTCTAGACCCCTGGTTTACAAGACTAGTGCTCCAACCACTGAGCTAAAGAGGCACCCGGTAAAGACATTTCTGGACACAGTTGATATAATTGCATTGATGCAAAATCCTAGCGCACAATTTTTTTTTACTTACATTAAGTTGAGAGAGTGGATCTAATGTTTGAACGAGAACACGTACCACATTTTTTTCTGAAGAAAATACAACATAATTATAGGCCATCAGCAAATTGTTATCAAAGGCTGTTCTCTTTCAAGCGTGAGGGGCGAACAGGGCTTGCACGGGAATGAAACCCGTGACCTCTCAAAACCCTAAGCGAGAATCATACCACCAGACCAGCAAGCCAAGTGCAGAGCACGGGAAGTGTCCTTTTTCGCATATTTCATCGCTCACAATAAAGACGATGTATAGCATGCATGGAAAAATATAAAAATCTTTTCATGTCATATTTATTACAAGCCAAGTTACTCTGAGTGAAAAAAGACTTGTAGGAATCTTAAATAACTATAGTTACCCAGACCAGACAAACGCAATGGTAGAAAATAGACGATTATTGTAAATATTTTCGCCGGTGATTCATTTTACCTTTTTCAAAAGTATTGTGGGTTTGCCTTATTAGCTCAGTGGTTAGAGCACTGGTCTCGTAAACCAGGGGTCCGGAATTCAACTCTCTGATAAGGCTTAATTTTTTTAACTGTGTATGTTGAGGGTGAGTAAAAGACTTAAATACGTTTTTTGAAACATTTGTTTACATTTCAATTTGCGCATGCACATTTTTTGAGGGTGCCTCCTTAGCTCAGTGGTTAGAGCACTGGTCTAGTATACCAGGGGTCCAGAGTTCGAATCCCTGACGAGGCTCTTCACATCTTCCACTTAAACTCAATAAGTATTTAATTTCTATAATAATTCATTGTGTTTTATTGTGTTCTATTGTTATCATCATAACCAATAGCAAAGCTTGTTTACATAAGTAACGTACCTACCCCTCAAACTTGGGCATGGTAAATAATGAAACTTCTTGTGTAGCCTCATAGCCCAGCTACGCGGTAAAAATGTTTAGGACTGAATGAAACCAATTCCGTCGTTCTAGATTCTAAGTTAAAACCTAGATTGTTATCGTGTTTACAATAATCGTCTATTTTCTACCATTGCGTTTGTCTGGTCTTGGTAACTTTAGTGATTTAAGATTCATACAAGTCTTTTTTCACTCAGAGTAACTCTGCTTGTAATAAATATGACATGAAAAGATTTTTATATTTTTCCATGCATACTATACATCGTCTTTATTGTGAGCGATGAAATATGCGAAAAAAAACACGTCCCGTGTTCTGCACATGGCTTGCTGGTCTAGTGGTATGATTCTCGCTTAGGGTGCGAGAGGTCACGGGTTCGATTCCCGTGCAAGCCCTGTTCGCCCCTCACGCATGAAAGAGAACAGCCTTTGATAACAATTTGTTGATGGTCTATAATTATGTTGTATTTTCTTCTGAAAAAATTGTGGTACGTGTTCTCGTTCAAACATTAGATGCACTCTCTCAACTTAATGTAAGTATCAACCTCATGCAAAAGTTGTTCGCTAGGATTTTGCATCAATGCAATTATATCAACAGTGTCCACGAATGTTTTTCACGGGTGCCTCTTTAGCTCAGTGGTTAGAGCACTGGTCTTGTAAACCAGGGGTCCAGAGTTCGAATCTCTGACGAGGCTCTTCACATTTGCCACCTAAACTCAATAAGTATTTAATTTCTATAATAATTCATTGTGTTTTATCGTCTTATAGGGTTATCATCAACCAATAGTAAAGCTTGTTCATATAGGAGATTTATTAGAAGATTTATTAGAGAAAAGAGACACTGGCAGTCATGAGACTGAATTATGTGTCTTTTACATACAAATATATACGATAATTTAAAATACATAATAAAATAAGAAACAATATATATTTACAACTTATTAGACCTTTTTAGTCAAAGTCACAATTATGTGTTCTTTAGATTATATACAATCATTTAAAATTGAAAACAATACATATATACAACTTGTTATCAATTAGCAAAATTTGCTTCAGTACTAAAACTCATTATAAAAGAGTTTTTGAAACGATCTGTTCGGCATTGTGGCGTGTTAAAAGTTCTATTATTTCTCAGAAAACCATTACAGCTATTACGAGGGGGAAGTAAACCAGTAAGTTTATGGTTTCCATTGACAACAATATCTTTAAAAAGACTTTGTGATAGCATTTCTCGCCTGTCAAAGAGGATGGGAATAAATGCCTCTTTCAGTGCTTCATTATAACTTTGATGAGGGAAAATAATCCGCAATGCACGCTTCTGAATGCGTTCAGATCATTCGAGAGGTATGGGGAGATTTCTATGAACAATTGCAGCATTCCAGTACTGATCGGACAACACTACAATAAAAGGCTTTCATATCATCAACACTGAGTCCGCTCTTTTAAGTTGTCTTAAGAGATATAGGCGCTTTGAGGCCTTGGCAGTTATGGTTTTAACATGATCTATCCACTTAAAATCGTCACGAATAGTAACACCGAGAAGTCTTGCAGCACTAACTTTATCAAATTTTATCCCATCTATCTCAATTGGAACGAAGGATGGAGGGATTCTCTTAAAACATGATTGGATTTCTTTACATTTGGTAGATTTAAGTTGTAGATGGTTCTCTTTAGACCACAAGTTAACATAATCAACAGCGTCCTGAATGGAACTTTCATTAGATTGGGTAATCACTTCGGATAATGTGATATCGTCAGCGAACTTCCACATTTGGGAGATCTGATCTGGTAATCGTCGAGATCGTTAATTAGAATAAGAAAGAGCCATGGACCAAGACGAGTACCCTGGGGAACTCCTGCGTGGACATCAACCCAGTTGGAAAAAGTACCATCATATTTAACCCTCTGCTGCCGATGACGTAAGAAATCAATAATCCAATTAACGATGGTTGGCTTTACTCCTATGCTGAATAGTTTAGCGATCAGTATATGATGGTCTACTAGGTCAAAGGCTTTCCGAAAATCTAAGAGAACAGTTCTTATTGTGGACGATGTCCCATCAGTGGCAGATAACCAATGATGAAACATATCGATTAGTGCCATAGTTGTCGATGAACCTGGGATAAATCCAAACTGTCGTGGATCAACAATGGACAACATAACCGGTTTTAAAGCCATATCAATCACAAAGCTTTCCGCAACTTTCGACAGAGTCGACGTAAGAGAAATTGGTCTGATGTCGTTGTTAAAATCACAAATGAGGGACGACTTTGGCAGAGGACAAACATCTGCGAGTTTCCAAGCGTTAGGCACTCAACATTCGGTTAATGAGGTGTTCAATATATCAGTAATAGCCAATAGGACTTGCGATAATGTCCGAGAACGTTTTGAGCACCCAATTTGGAAGGTTATCAGGTCCACTGGCGCGAGATATCTTAATCGCTCTTAGTTTCCTTGCCACAGATTCTTCGGTAACATACAAAGGTTCATCATCAACCGCATCCACGCATGTATAATCTGTCAAAGGCGAGTAATCATTCATTACGCTGATAAACGCTTTGTTTATGTTATTCGTAAGAGTAAAATCATCACACACAAGATCAGGGTGTAAAAGGGATCTTAGGTCACGACGAGTGTTTTTATTAATACCACAAAGATTTTTGACCTCTCTCCACCAATCTCTGGGCGTAGAGTCCTTCATTTGACCAATTTTACTTTCATAATAGGTTTTCCTACAATGTTTACATTCCCGATTAACTTTATTTCTCAGCATTTTATATAGGATTCTATTTCCAGAAGAGAAAGCTTTTTGACGGCTATTTATCATTTTTTTTAACCGAGTGTTCAACCAGGGTCGATCATTTTCATGCATTTTGATACATTGCTCAGGGATGATAGTATTTAGTCCATAGTTTATGATTTCAGTCAGTAGCTTGAGCTTTTCTTCACATGTTTGATAATTAGAGAGTAACTCAAGCCAAGGAACCTGTTGTAGAAATCTACCAACGCTTGCTACCTTGGTAGGCCGTTTGTCTCTAAACACAACTATTCTACGTATTTCGTGGCTTTGAAGGTTTAGGTCGAATTTTTGCCTCAATAAATACTGTTCGGTGATCGGAATAACCAAAGAGTGGTAAAATTCGGACAGAATCTGATAAGTACTCTTTAATATTTGTAAAAATTTGGTCCAAAATATTGTCCCCTCTTGTAGGTTGTTTAACCATAGGCTTGAGTTGGAAATTTTTTACAGCAGATTTAACCAAGGGAAGAAGGGTTTTGTTGAAATCGCCAGCTAGGAAGACAGCACAATGTGGATATTCAGCTTCTAAACGTTCAAGGGATTGTATAAGATATTTTTTCATTTCTACATCGTTCGCAGTTGGAGGTTGGTACACCACCGCTATTACAATATTCGAGAAACCACGAGGTAGAAAACTTCATGATCTGTATGATAAAAGTCAGATAAGATTTTACAGTGAATTGATTCTTTTACATACATACACACACCCCCATGAATTCTATTTGCACGGTCTCTCCTAAACAGTTGATATCCTTCAATATTAATTGCGTCATCAGGAACGGTATCTTGCAACCAGGTTTCGGTAAAGAGAGCAATATCAGCGCTAATAGAGTTTAACGTGTGGGCAATTTCATCAATCTTAGGTGATAAGGACATAATGTTGGATAAAAGGACCGAGGGAACAAAATATCGCGAAACATCAACATTCCTTTTAGGTTTTATAGATAAAAGGTTTTGTAGGTTTTGTGAATAGTTTCTTTTATGGCTCTGGCTGGATGAAGGAATTATTATTATTATTATTATTATTTTATTATTATTATTATTATTCTTATTATTATTCTTATTATTATTCTTATTTTATATATTCTTTTATTATTTATTATTATTATTATTATTATTATATATTTTATTATTTTATTATTATTATTCTTATTATTTTTATTATTATTTTATTTTATTATTATTATTATATTATTATTATTTATTATTATTATTATTATTATATTATTATTATTATTATTTTTATTATTATTATTATTATATTATTATTATTATTATTATTATTTTATTTATTATTATTATTTTATTATTATTATTATTATTATTATATTATTTATTATTATTATTATTATTATTTTATTATTATTATTATTATTATTATATTATTATTTTATTTTATTATTATTATTATTATTATTATTTTATTATTATTATTATTTTATTATTATTTATTATTATTATTATTTATTATTATTAGTTTTGGCATATCTTAGTCAATCAACATCAAGTTCATCAATAGCTCCTGGGAGGTCAGACTCTGTGAAAACTTTTAATGATCAACTATCTCCTGCATTACAACCACTGAAGTACCAACTTTACCATATTGGTCTTTCCTATTAACCAAAATACGATCTAATACTATACCGTCGCTTAAATTCTGTATATAATCTACTTTGCCGTGTTAAGAAGATATAATCGAACCGACGAACTGAAAGGGGCAATAGTTTGAAGCGAATTTGCGAAGCACTGTTTCAGCGACAACTAGTCAATATGGCTAATCGAAGGCAATATAAACACAGGCGTAAGTGGACAGATCAAATGAATGAGGACCTTTTGATTTGCAAACGTGAGGCTATGGCAATGACACAAAGGGAACAACCACCGTTGGATGGAAAGGGAAAAAAAAAAAGGCTATATCAAACTCATGAAAGAGTTATGGGATGCGCAAGGACATAGCGATTATGGTTTCTCAAGCCAGAATTTGCGTGATCAAGCAGCAAGGCTAGAGAAATCGATGGAACAAGAGATCTTGAATACATGCAGGGGAGAAACTACGTCCATGGAAGCAAATACCGATTAATATTGAGAAATCTACGAATATGTCCGATTTACTTGAGCTAGAACTTGCTCGCTCAGATTATGCTGATTTTCAACCGCTCCCATCGTCAACAACAAGTGTGGAAAATTTGAATATGAATTTGAATATGAATAGAACTAATCAAACCCCAAGGGACATTGAAACGGCAGAACAACAAAGTAGCGAAAATGGTAGTGTGATCGGCTGTCTTCCAACATATAATACTGTAGATAATTTATCTGAGATTAAATGGGGGAAACGGAGCGATGGCAGTGCAATTATTGTATCGTCAGCCGCCATAATAACTGCTTACAATGAGATTGTAACTTGGCGCAAAAATGTTTTCCTTGTGCCATATGGGAAAACAGGAAGAGAATTTATTGATTTAGTAACATTGCACATCAATGAATGGAACAACTGTTCGCAAAATCAGCATGTAGCTTTGAAAGCCGCATTCGTGCTCATTGCTCTGGGTCTCCAGAAGCCGAGTCCAAAGTCTAAATCAAAAGATCACCAAGATGCCCTGTCCAAACGCATTAAGCTTTGGAAAGAGGGTGAAATTGAAAAGCTATTGAGAGAAGGAAGAATTATTCAAGGTCGTATTGGAAAGTATAAGAGCTTGAATCGCCCCGATCGATCAAAGATTTTCGCGAACCTTGTGATGGAAGGTCAAATCAGTTCAGCATTACGCTTTTTGAGTGAATCCTCTAGTGGTGGCATTTTATCGCTAACAGATGATGTTATGACGCAGCTGAAAGAGAAACATCCAAATCCACAACCAGCGAAACTAGGATCGCTGCTTTTCGGGCCAGTTGATGAGGGGACACCAGAATCTATATATTTGGAGATTAATGGTGATATGATAAGGCAGGCTGCACTGCGAACCAAAGGTTCTGGTGGACCGTCCATGGTCGACGCGAATGGGTTCAGACGGATGCTCGCATGTAAATCATTCAAGCAGTCCTCTTCAAGGCTTTGTGAGGCGATAGCCAAGATGACCAGGACTTTGTGTACTCAATACATCGATCCCAAGACCATAGAGCCTTTGATAGCCAACCGCTTAATCCCCCTTGATAAAGGAGAGGGCTCTGTGAGGCCAATTGGTGTTGGAGAAGTCCTGAGAAGGATCATTGGAAAGTGTGTTTTGAACGTTAGCAAGAGAGATGTGATGGAAGCTAGCGGTTCTCTACAATTATGCGCTGGCCAGAAATGTGGAGGGGAAGCAGCAGTACACGCTATGCATGCTATCTTCGAAGCTGACGACACCGATGCCATCTTATTGATTGATGCGTCTAACGCATTCAATGCTTTGAATCGAGTGGCTGCCCTGCATAATATTCGTGTGCTGTGTCCGGTGATTGCTGTTTACATCATTAACACCTATAGAGAGCCAGCTCGGCTGTTTATTACAGGAGGGAAAGAGATTTTATCAGCTGAAGGAACGACACAGGGAGATCCGCTAGCTATGGCCATGTACGCTTTAAGCGTACAGCCTCTCATTACCAGTCTACAAGTGGCGTCAAAGGTGAAACAGTGTTGGTTCGCAGACGATGCTAGTGGAGCTGGTACTGCTGAACAGATTAAGAAATGGTGGGATGCCTTGACTGTTCTGGGACCTGACCTAGGATATTATCCGAATGACAGCAAGTGTTGGATTATTGTGAAACCAGACAAAGAGGGAATTATACGAGAAGTGTTCAGAGAAACGAATATCAACATCACGACCGAAGGAAAGAAACTTCTCGGAGCGGCTGTTGGCTCACAACAGTATCGAGAGGAATATTTCAGCGACTTAGTATCTAAATGGGTCAGCGAAATTGCCCAGTTGGCTGAATTTGCCTTGAGTCAACCACAAGTGTGTTACGCAGCCTATACGTTTGGCCTAAAACATCGGTGGACCTACTTTTTAAGAACACTGCCAGATATTCAAGATTTACTGCAACCACTTGAGAATGCGATATCTCAAGTGCTCATTCCCGCCATAATTGGTCATGAATGTAGCCAACAGGACAGGGACATCCTAGCATTACCCGCACGACTGGGAGGAATGGGTTTAGAAAACCCATTTCATGAAGCGAGTTTTGAATACGCCTCATCAGTGAAAGTTACGACGCCGCTTGTTAAACATGTTATGTCACAAACACATCAGTTACCAGACGAGTCGTGTGTTCAATTGCTACAACAGGAGGTTAGGAGAGAAAGAACATCAAAGCTCAACGAAACAGCGAAGAACATCAGAGAAAGCGCATCACCAAGAGTCAACCGGATGTTGGACCTGACAGCGGAGAAGGGCTCATCAGTTTGGTTAACGGTGCTTCCCATTCGAGATATGGGCTTTAATTTGAACAAACGGGAGTTTCGAGATGCTGTCAGATTACGTTATGAGTGGCCAGTGGACGATGTACCCTCCACGTGTGCATGCGGAGATGCCTTTACGGTGGACCACGCAATGATCTGTAAACGAGGTGGTTTTACCATCCAACGACACAATGAATTAAGAGATCTTGAAGCGGAATTATTGAACATAGTTTGTAATGATGTTGAGACTGAACCGGTCCTTCAAGACATCTCGGGTGAAAGACTTCATAGAGGATCTAATGTGTCGCAGGATGCAAGGCTGGATATACATGCTCGCGGTTTCTGGGAGCCACAACGGTCGGCATTTTTTGATGTGAGGGTATGTCACCCGAACGCCGAATCCTATGGTGACCTGGAACAGCGCAGATATACAGAAAGCATGAGATGGAGAAGAAACGCCAATATGCCAGTCGCGTACTAGATATAGAACAAGGAACATTCACGCCCTTAATTTTTACAACAACTGGCGGAATGGGTCCAGAGTGTATGCAGTATCACAGTCGCCTTGCAGAGTTGATAGCACACAAAAAGGGAGAACAGTATGAGAAAACGATCTCTTGGATAAGAGCCAAAGTATCGTTTGCGTTGTTGAGAGCTGCTCTCGTATGTTTGAGAGAATCCAGGACAGCAAGGCGAAGATATAACCTCGCGAACACTGACATTGACATTGATATTGCTGAAGGAGCAATTTAAGACGATTGACTGATAGCTCTTAAAAACAAATTTCTTAACATTTTTATAAAATTTTTAGAGTTGTGGAAAGGACATAATATAAAGTAACATTTTAGTGTTAGGAGATATGGAAAATAAACATTATTATTATTGCTGTATAAAATTTATTTCTAAATAATGACATATTTGTACTATCTGTTTTTAATATCCAAATAAATTATTATTATTATTATTATTATTATATTATTATTATTATATTATTATTATTATTATTATTATTATTATTATTATTATTTATTATTATTATTATTATTATTATTATTATTATTATTATTATTTTATTATATTTTTATTATTATTATTTTTATTATTATTATTATTATTATTATTATTATTATTATATTATTTTATTATTATGTTATTATTATTATTATTATTATTTATTATTATTATTATTATTATTATTATTTATATTTTATTACTTAGGTAACTACCTAACCCTTAAACTCGGGCATGGTAAATAATGAAACTTCTTGTGTAGGCTCATCTTATATAAATTCTAATTTGAAATAAAAAAGCGTGTAATATATGATACCTTAGAGAATAACTGAAATAAAAACTTAACGTCCATGACCAAAAGCGCTCATGCTCGAAATCGGAATTAGTAGCCATTGATTGCAGCTGAATTCCCATCTCGGATATGCTGCTGAATGCTCAATTACCGATGCATGATCTGTTTACACGTTCTGTGGACTGCCTGATTTCTATCAATAATCAATTCCTATGATAAAAGCTTCCGCCAACCGTCACCGCGAGTTCCACGAGACCCTTTACTTTTTCTCAGTCTTATTATAATTACCAAACTCGGCTGGCAATTGAAAAGCAGTTGGGAAGGCATACCAATTCCACAGAACCTATTAATGTGCCCACGACGTAAAATGTGTGGTAAAATCAACAGCTAAGTTCCAAGCTATCAGTGGTAAAGCAAAATAAGCGATTTTTAGGCAATTGTATATGTAGTCGTGGCCGAGTGGTCAAGGCGACAGACTTGAAATCTGTTGGGATGTTCCCGCGCAGGTTCAAATCCTGCCGACTACGACTCTTGTTATTCCGAAAGATGTTCATATAACACGGAGAAATTGTTTGCGACCAGGTAGAATTTCGTTTCAAAATATACAACATAATTTTTTTTGCATTTTTCAGTTGCATTTTTAACGCAACTGCTCAAATTTATGCATTCTGATTCGTTTACTAAAAATGTAAATAAACATGGTGATTGGGCTAGAACGAAATTACCTCTTGTCAAAGCGACCTCTATTCAGAAATTATTGCTCCTTCATAGGTTAATTTTCAACAGCAAAATGGGATGTTTTCCGCGCGAATTAACGGAAGTCTCTTAAACCTTAGTTTTTCATGTAATATACCGGAATTTTTTTAAATTACGGAAAGATAATGAAATATTTCCCCAGGTGTGGCTTGCTGGTCTAGTGGTATGATTCTCGCTTTGGGTGCGAGAGGTCACGGGTTCGGTTCCCGTGCAAGCCCAGTTTGCCCTCAAAACTTGAAATTTTTCCGCGATTGTGTTTCTTTCTTTCAAGAAAAAAGCAGTGTTGAACTCAAGTTGCAATCTCCCAATAAAACGTTTCATATCAGGTATCAATCCTATCAATATACATTCAAGGAGGAGATATAGTATATGCATAAATGTAGACGTTGTAAACATGTCAACATTGTGGGAAGACCTTGTCAATCATCATATACAAGTATACTGAACATCAGGAAAATTAATTCGTGTTACTTTTTCATGGTGCGTGGCACATTTTTTATAACACAAGAATAACTTGTAACTCAAAAATAACACTGTAACATTTTCAACTACCATATCACCGTATGATTACCATTGCCATCGTCTACAGGATAATCTCATGGACGGGGTTGGTGAAAGCTACTGGATTGGTCGACCAAACTTTAATACGAATATTTTCTCTTTTAGGTTTAGCTTCGCAGGAATATTAACTATTTTTCGCCGGTGATTCATTTTACCTTTTTCAAAAGTATTACGGGTTTGCCTTATTAGCTCAGTGGTTAGAGCACTGGTCTCGTAAACCAGGGGTCCGGAGTTCAACTCTCTGATACGGCTTAATTTTTTAACTGTTTATGGTGAGGGAAAGTAAAAGACTTAAATACGTTTTTTGAAACATGTGTTTACATTTCAATTTCCGCATGCATGTCTTTTCTGGGTGCCTCCTTAGCTCAGTGGTTAGAGCACTGGTTAGTAAACCAGGGGTCCAGAGTTTAATCTCTGACGAGATTGCGTTTTATTGTGCTCTATTGTTATCATCAACCAATAGCAAAGCTTGTTCATATAGGTAACGTACCTACCCCTCAAACTTGGTCATGGTAAATAATGAAACTTCTTTTGTAGGCTTATAGTTCAGCTACGCGGTAAAAATGTTTAGAACTGAATGAAGCCAATTCCGTCGTTCTAGACTCTAGGGTTAAAACCTAGATTGTTATCGTGTTTACAATAATCGTCTATTTTCTACCATTGCGTTTGTCTGGTCTGGGTAACTATAGTGATTTAAGATTCCTACAAGTCTTTTTTCACTCAGAGTAACTTGGCTTGTAATAAATATGGCATGAAAAGATTTTTATATTTTTCCATGCATGCTATACATCGTCTTTATTGTGAGCGATGAAATATGCGAAAAAGAACACATCCCGTTTTCTGCCTTTGGCTTGCTCGTCTAGTGGTATGATTCTCGCTTAGGGTGCGAGAGGTCACGGGTTCGATTCTCGTGCAAGCCCTGTTTGCCCCTCTCCCTTGAAAGAGAACAGCCTTTGACAACAATTTGCTGATGGACTATAATTATGTTGTATTCTCTTCAGAAAAAAATGTGGTACGTGTTCTCGTTCAAACATTAAATGCACTCTCTCAACTTAATGTAAGTATCAACCTTGTACAACTGAAAAATGTACGCTAGGATTTTGCCTTTGATTTCTCCGTGTTAAATGAAGATCTTTCGGAATAACAAAAGTCGTAGTCTGCAGGATTTGAACCTGCGCGGGAATATCCCAACGGATTTCTAGTCTGTCGCCTTAACCACTCGGCCACGACTACATAATTGCTTTAATAATCGCTTATTTTGCTTTACCACTGATAGCTTGAAACTTAGCTGTTGATTTTACTACACATTTTACGTCGTGGGCACATTAATAGGTTTTCTGGAATTGGTATGCCTTCCCAACTGCTTTTCATTCGCCAGCCGAGTTCGGTAATTATAATAAGACTGAGAAAAAGTAAAGGGTCTCGTAGAACTCGCGGTGACAGTTGGCGGAAGATTTTATCATAGGAATTGATTATTGATAGAAATCAGGCAGTTCACAGGGCGTGTAAACAGATCATGCATCAGTGATTGAGCATTCGAATTCAGCAGCATATCCGAGATAGCAATTCAACTGCAATCAATGGCTACTAATTCCGATTTCGAGCCTGAGCGGTTTTGGTCGTGCACGTTAAGTTTTTTATTTCAGTTATGCTCTGAGGTATCATATATTACACGCTTTTTTATTTCAAATTAGAATTTATATAAGATGATCCTACAAAAGAAATTTCATGATTTACCATGCCCAAGTTTTAGGGTTAGGTACTTACCTATATGAACAAGCTTTGCTATTGGTGGATGATAACAATACAGGGTGTCCCAAAAAAACCGAAAACTATTGAAATCACTCATTGTTAAAATTTGAATGCCGTTTTCACGAATTTCAGCCCGTGGGGATTTAATGCAACTTATAAAATGCTAAATCCTTTGTTTTGCTAGAGAAAGGGGACATGTCGAAGGTCATGGTCCTTGACATGCACATTTAAATAATGTTATCCATATTTGTGAATTGTAAATATTGTTAGTAAGTATCATTTTTGCGAACAAGCAAATTTTACTGCATCATATGCATGCATAAAAATGAGTATAGTAAACATTTATACACCTGTGGGTCCCAACAGAGTGCTTGGGCATTCAAACTCTAACAATTGCATTGTTATGGGTGATTTCAATAGTTTTCGTTTTTTTTGGCAGAAACTGTAGAAAAAACACAACGAATTATTATAGAAATTAAATGCTCATTGAGTTTAGGTGAAAATGTGAAGAGCCTCGTCAGAGATTCGAACTCTGGACCCCTGGTTTACAAGACCAGAGCTCTAACCACTGAGCTAAAGAGGCACTCGTGGACACTGTTCATATAATAGCATTCATGCAAAATTAAGTTGAGAGCCGGAGTGCATTTAATGTTTCAACGAGAACACGTACCACATTTTTTTCCAGGGGAAAACACAACATAATTAGCCCATCAGCAAATTATTGTCAAAGGCTGTTCTCTTTCAAGCGTTAGGGGCGAACAGGGCTTGCACGGGAATCGAACCCGTGACCTTTCGCACCCCACGCGAGAATCATACCACTAGACCAACAAGCCAAGTGCATGACACGGGGAGTGTTCTTTTTGGCATATTTTATCGCTCACAAAAAAGACGATGTATAGCATGCATGGAAAAAATATAAAAATCTTTTCATGTCATATTTATAAGAAGCCAAGTTACTATGAGTGAAAAAAGACTTGTAGGAATCTTAAATCACTATAGTTACCCAGAACAGACAAACGCAATGATAGAAAATAGACGATTATTGTAAAAACGATAACAAACTAGGTTTTAACCCTAGAATCTAGAACGACGGAATTGGTTTCATTCAGTTCTAAACATTTTTACCGCGTAGCTCAACTATGAGAATACACAAGAAGTTTCATTATTTACCATGCCCAAGTTTGAGGGGTGCTATTGGTTGATGATAACAATAGAACACAACAAAACACAATGAATTATTATACATAATGATTTATAAACAACAAGTCATAAACATTGTTCAGTATCGTTATACATATACGTCAAGAAGCCGGTCAAAAAACTTGTTCATGTTCGTAGATACTTTCTAGAAATACATGCATGCAGCAACCCCTCGCTATTTCAAACCAAGTACACAATTTCCTGAGTTAACCTGACCTAAACTTATATTATGAAATGACACAAAACTCAAATCAGTCTTATTATATTTCACCGAGTATATTATAGCTAACGTTTCCATGATTCAATACAAAAATAATCATAAAGCTAGTGTAAACATTGCCCGTTCAATTTTGCTGCATTATACCATGCCAGCAATTAAGTAACGGTTTAAAATCGAAGTTTCAAACGATTAAAACAGTACAAACACGGCTCATTCTTATCGCAAAACAAATACGAAATAAACAAAGTAAACAGGTACCCTTTGTCTTTGAAAACATTGCCTACAAGACGGCTACAAAAGGGATGCAATCACATACCAGTGTATACAGGACAGAAGCGAAGCAGGCAGCAGGACACCCCACAACCAGCAAAAGTTCATATAAACAAAGACTATGAAAAGGCCTTCAGAAACAACAATGCAGAAATATCCAATAAGCAATTGAAATAAAAAAAAAGAAACTTACAGCAACAGTTACGGCGATGCAAATCAAAAATTGCCAACATGTCAGATGTGATCAACAGCTTAGAGCAGAACTTGATTGTCAAAACTGAAATTGCCGACAGATTACACGCTTCATTTGACAAATTACAGCTATCCATTTTCCACAATGCCAAAAACAATACCACTGTCTCCCCATGTGGAAGACGATACACTGATGACATCAAAGAATTCTCTCTAACATTGCATTATTATTCATCCAAGGCATATGAATATGTAAGATCGATCATACCATTGCCAAATCCATCATTAATTCGAAAATGGTCAAGCTCAGTTAACTGTGAGCCAGGTTTTTTGCAGGAAGCATTCCAATCATTACAAAGTGAGATTGAAAAAACACCTTCAAAGAAAGACTGCTGCCTCATCCTTGATGCTATGGCGATAAGGAAGCAAACATTGTGGGACCCAAAGAAAGAACGGTACTCAGGTTTTGTTAATTATGGCCCAGTACAACCTGAAGATCCTGAAATCCTTGCATCTGAAGCATTAGTTTTCATGTTGGTTGGAACACGATCGCACTGGAAGTATCCAATTGGTTATTTTCTGACGGATAAAATGACTGCTAAAACCCAGGCCCAACTGGTTAAAATGGCCTTGGAAAAGGCAGCTGACATCGGATTAAGGGTATGGTCGATAACCGCTGACGGCACATCTGTGAATATCAGCATGTTCACTCTCTTAGGTTGCATATTCAGTACAAGTTATGACTCCATGGTAACAGTGTTCAGGCATCCATCACAGAATTACAATGTCTATATAATATTGGATCCATGCCATATGCTGAAACTGGCACGAAATGCACTCGCAAGCTTGGGTTCATTTTATGACCACGACAATGGTGAAATTCAATGGCATTTCTTCCAAAATCTGCACAATCTTCAACAAGAGGAAGGATTGAATTTGGGTAACAAATTCTCTGCACCGCACCTAGAATACAAAAAACACAAAATGAATGTACGGTTAGCTGCACAGACCCTAAGCTCATCAGTGGCCAATGCAATCGAATTTCTGGATTTTTCAATGAAGCGAACAGAATTTAAAAACAGTGAGCCCACAGTAAAATTTACAAGAATAATTGAAAGGGCATTTGACATTCTTAATTCTAGAAGTCCCCAGGCTAAGGGATATAAGCAGCCTCTGAGACCTGAGTCAAGAGAGATATGGGAAAATCAACTTAAGTCAACAGCAGAATATCTTCTATCACTTGCAGTGAAAGAAGGAAAGAGCAAAAAGAAAGTTCTTCTCGCCACTCAAAGGAGGAAAACATTTTTTGTTGGTTTTGTTGCTACCATTAAATCCACCATCTGCATGGCAAATGAAATGTTTTTGCTCAAAGAAAATCCTTTTAAATATCCTCTGACATATAAGTTCTCACAAGACCACATTGAATTATGCTTTTCATGTATACGAGCTAAAGGTGGCTGGAACAATAATCCAAACAGTATGCAGTTAAAATATGCTCTAAGAAAAATGCTTTTCAAGAATGCAGTAAAGGCTTCAAGAAATTCTAATTGCATAGACTTTTCACAAAGCTTTTCCTCAGGAATAATTCCAATTTTCCATACAAGAAAGCATAGAACCCCACTTAATGCAGAAAAAAAAGCCAGAAAATGATTCCAGTTTCACCCTAACAGAGCAGCTGCTAGTTGAACAGCTAGCAGAGAGAGGACATTCAGACTTTATGGAAAACATTCTGTTTTATATTAGTGGATTCGTGGTAACCAAGTTGCTAAAATTAATTGCCTGCACAGCTTGTAAAAGTTGTCTAATTTCAAGTCCTTCATCCCCTGATTCAGGCGACCACGACTACTGCGGTACAAAAACGACACAACGTTCTGATACTCCACCTACCTCAGCATTCACACTATTTGTCAACAGAGGTGGTTTAACCGTCCCCTCGCATTCGGTATTCGCCGTTGTCAAATATGCTGAACATATTTTTAAAGCGTTTGTTGTCAAGGATGGAAAGCACATCAACTCAAGCGAAAAGCTACGAAGTAAAATGATCATTGAAGTCTGCTATCATTTTGTAACCAATGAATCATGTACTTTAAATATCTTTGGCGATCATGATCCCGGATTGAATGAAGTTGGCTTTGATGAAGACCACAAGCTGAAGTTGATCAAATACATCGCCGAGAAGTACTTCACGCTGCGGCTCTTCACGTACGGCAAGCGTTATTGTCAATCGGTTATTCAAAAAGGGGAACAAAGTGACAGATTTCACTTAACAAAGTTAATTTTGTTTAAAAACCAATAGACATGCTACATGTAAAAAAAATATCGATATATTTGTACTTATCTTCGTGTGCTTTGCTGTTTTTATACGGCGTTGTTATTAAACATTTAACTGACCATGTCTTGTTTGTCTTGAAAATTTTCGTTAAAAAATAACATGGATCGTTGTAATTTTCACACTTTTTCGAAAAAGTCCACTTCTTTAAAGCACTAGCTTCTTTCAAAGCAGAATACTTTTCATTAGAAATACATTAATACGAAAAAAAGGCCAAAAAGCGCAGTTCGAACAGTTTCGACTTTCGAGTCTCGAGCACGCTGCCTTCTGTTACTCTGTTTTGTTTCAGGGGGGAGTGAAAATTCTTCTAGTACGAGTTGGCCTCAACCAATCATAGCATTTAATCACAGAGTTATCATTCCAGTTGTATTTACTTCAATGCTTTGGATTCGCCTATGTTCTACCGGGTTCCGGGTGTAATTCCTAATCTCCGAGCGGAATTAGTACCCTCGCAGGCGCTCCGCGCCCGCTCGGGGAAAATGAATCACCGGCGAAAAATAGTTAATATTCCTGCGAAGCTAAACTTAAAAGAGAAAATATTAGTATTAAACATGAAATATATTACGGCATATTACATGAAAAACTAAGGTTTAAGAGACTTCCGTTAATTCGTGCGGAATACATCCCATTTTGCTGTTGAAAATTAGCCTATGAAGGAGCAATAATTTCTGAATAGGGGTCGTTTTGACAAGAGGTAATTTCGTTATAGCTCAATCACCATGTTTATTTACATTTTTAGTAACCGAATCAAAATGCTAGATTTGAGCACTTGCATTAAAAGGATGTAATATTAACCATTTCACATCAAGTATTAAAAACTTATAATAACTACTCTGACTGGTATTTCTTAAAAAATCCAAAAAAATTATGTCGTATATTTTGAAACGAAATTCCACCTGGTGGCAAACAATTTCTCTGTGTTATATGAACATCTTTCGGAATAACAAGAGTCGTAGTCGGCAGGATTTGAACCTGCGCGGGAATATCCCAACAGATTTCAAGTCTGTCGCCTTAACCACTCGGCCACGACTACATATATAATTCCCTCAAAAATCGCTTTTTTCGCTTTACCACCGATAGCTTGGAACTTAGCTGTTGATCAATGGCTACGAATTCCGATTTCGAGCATGAGCGGTTTTGGTCATGGACGTTAAGTTTTTATTTCAGTTATTCTCTAAGGTATTATATATTACACGCTTTTTCATTTGAATTAGAATTTATATAAGATGAACCTACAAAAGAAGTTTCATTATTTACCATGCCCAAGTTTAAGGGTTAGGTAGTTGCCTATATGAACAAGCTTTGCTATTGGTTGATGATAACAATAGAAGACAATCCAGAAGACAATGCAAAACCCTAGCGCACAATTTTTGTACGAGGTTGATACTTACATTAAGTTGAAAGAGTGCATCTAATGTTTAAACGAAAACACGTACCACATTTTTTTCTAAGGATAATGCAACATAGTTTATAGACCATCAGCAAATTGTTTTCAACGGCTGTTCCCTTTCATGCGTGAAGGGCGAACAGGGCTTGCACGGGAATCAAACCCGTGACCTCTCGCACCCTAAGCGAGAATCATACCACTAGACCAGCAAGCCATGTGCAGAAAACGGGATGTGTTCTTTCTCGCATATTTCATCGCTCACAATAAAGACGATGTATAGCATGCATGGAAAAATATAAAAATCTTTTCATGTCATATTTATTACAAGCCAAGTTACTCTGAGTGAAAAAAGACTTGTAGGAATCTTAAATCGCTATAGTTACCCAGACCAGACAAACGCAATGGTAGAAAATAGACGATTATTGTAAAAACGATAACAAACTAGGTTTTAACCCTAAAATCTAGAACGACGGAATTGGTTTCATTCAGTTCTAAACATTTTTACCGCGTAGCTCAACTATGAGAATACACAAGAAGTTTCATTATTTACCATGCCCAAGTTTAAGGGTTAGGTAGTTGCCTATATGAACAAGCTTTGCTATTGGTTGATGATAACAATAGAAGACAATCCAGAAGACAATGCAAAACCCTAGCGCACAATTTTTGTACGAGGTTGATACTTACATTAAGTTGAAAGAGTGCATCTAATGTTTAAACGAAAACACGTACCACATTTTTTTCTAAGGATAATGCAACATAGTTTATAGACCATCAGCAAATTGTTTTCAACGGCTGTTCCCTTTCATGCGTGAAGGGCGAACAGGGCTTGCACGGGAATCAAACCCGTGACCTCTCGCACCCTAAGCGAGAATCATACCACTAGACCAGCAAGCCATGTGCAGAAAACGGGATGTGTTCTTTCTCGCATATTTCATCGCTCACAATAAAGACGATGTATAGCATGCATGGAAAAATATAAAAATCTTTTCATGTCATATTTATTACAAGCCAAGTTACTCTGAGTGAAAAAAGACTTGTAGGAATCTTAAATCGCTATAGTTACCCAGACCAGACAAACGCAATGGTAGAAAATAGACGATTATTGTAAAAACGATAACAAACTAGGTTTTAACCCTAAAATCTAGAACGACGGAATTGGTTTCATTCAGTTCTAAACATTTTTACCGCGTAGCTCAACTATGAGAATACACAAGAAGTTTCATTATTTACCATGCCCAAGTTTAAGGGTTAGGTAGTTGCCTATATGAACAAGCTTTGCTATTGGTTGATGATAACAATAGAAGACAATCCAGAAGACAATGCAAAACCCTAGCGCACAATTTTTGTACGAGGTTGATACTTACATTAAGTTGAAAGAGTGCATCTAATGTTTAAACGAAAACACGTACCACATTTTTTTCTAAGGATAATGCAACATAGTTTATAGACCATCAGCAAATTGTTTTCAACGGCTGTTCCCTTTCATGCGTGAAGGGCGAACAGGGCTTGCACGGGAATCAAACCCGTGACCTCGCACCCTAAGCGAGAATCATACCACTAGACCAGCAAGCCATGTGCAGAAAACGGGATGTGTTCTTTCTCGCATATTTCATCGCTCACAATAAAGACGATGTATAGCATGCATGGAAAAATATAAAAATCTTTTCATGTCATATTTATTACAAGCCAAGTTACTCTGAGTGAAAAAAGACTTGTAGGAATCTTAAATCGCTATAGTTACCCAGACCAGACAAACGCAATGGTAGAAAATAGACGATTATTGTAAAAACGATAACAAACTAGGTTTTAACCCTAAAATCTAGAACGACGGAATTGGTTTCATTCAGTTCTAAACATTTTTACCGCGTAGCTCAACTATGAGAATACACAAGAAGTTTCATTATTTACCATGCCCAAGTTTGAGGGGTGCTATTGGTTGATGATAACAATAGAACACAACAAAACACAATGAATTATTATACATATTGATTTATAAAGAACAAGTCATAAACATTGTTCAGTATCGTTATACATATACGTCAAGAAGCCTGTCAAAAAACTCGTTCATGTTCGTAGATACTTACTAGAAATACATGCATGCAGCAACCCCTCGCTATTTCAAACCAAGTACACAATTTCCTGAGTTAACCTGACCTAACTTATATTATGAAATGACACAAAACTCAAATCAGTCTTATTATATTTCACCGAGTATATTATAGCTAACGTTTCCATCATTCAATTTAAAAATAATCATAAAGCTAGTGTAATTGTGTAAACATTGCCCGTTCAATTTTGCTTCATTATACCATGCCAGCAATTAAGTAACGGTTTAAAATCGAAGTTTCAAACGATTAAAACAGTACAAAATCATCACAGACAAAGAAAAAACTTCAAATGTTATTTTATTCTGTAATTGCAGTCGATGCCGGCGGCTAAAAGTTTTATACTTTATAAATAGTGTGTATTTTTGATACCAAAATTCAAGTTACACTTTAAAAAACACTTTTTGAAGTTAAAGCAAAGGTGTAATAGCCTTTCACAGGTTTATGCGTTTGCATAAAAAGCTGAAAATTTAACAAATAGACGGCATACAAAGCTGAAAAGTATACAAATACGGCTCATTCTTATCGCAAAACAAATACGAAATAAACAAAGTAAACTCGTACCCTTTGTCTTTGAAAACATTTATAAGTTTGCAGATTATGAATTATTCCTCTTACACGGCTTTGTCTTGACCGTATCCACCTTCATCTTTGCTAACTGTCATGCTTCATATATCTTGTTTTTTCTCGTTTTACTTTCTTTGCACAAAGTTTATGAAGCGCTTTTAGTTTTACCATAGACAATCCAAAAGACAGGGACTGGAAACGCTGTGATAAAAGCAGCGATGCTGGCGTGCAATCCGTGATGCGGCTAAATCACGTAGTAATTATCTGTTGCCCTGACAACCTGCCCTAATTTTAACCAAAATAATCACAAACCTGTTTTATATTTTTTGGATTTTGGCATTTTTTAAATTTTTATTTACATTGAAAATTTATATTACTATAAAAGTAGATATTATTCCTCAAGGTATGTATGATTTAATATTTTTTTCCCTAGTTTATAGCAATCAAATCTTAACTTTTATCGGAACCTTTACATCAAAATGGCACACGAAAAAAAATCCGCGAGAGTGTACATATATGTTTCGAACCCTGAAACTTGAAAATTAAGCAATCCCTTATTGGTTATATCAGAAATTTATCGTCTTAAATACACTGTGAGTGCATTTAGCGCATCAACATAGCTATGCGATTCGCCAGTTTGGTAAAATAGAGGCCTTTTTTACGCTATTACTTTTGCATCAACCGGAAATGGCTATTTCTGTTTCCCCTACTCCGAACCCTAGAACTCTAGTTAAAATAAATTTCAGGCTTCCTAATTTACATCTTTTGAACAAAAATAGACCCTTGGGTGCACTTAACCGAATTTTAAGCATATATTGGGTCAAACAGAACTAAAAACTCCCTTTGAGTGCTTGCGTATTGTTTTTGTCTGTAAAAACGTCGCCATTCTTGTTGTCAAAGTTTGTACTCACTTCGAACCCTGTAACTATAGTTTTAATTCACTTCAGGCTTTGTAATTTACATCTTTTCAACAAAAATAGACATTTGGGTGCACTTAACTGATTTTTAAACCTATACTGGGTCAAACAGAGCTAAAAACCCCCTTTGACTGTTTGGGTATTGTTTTTGACAGCAAAAACATCGCCATTGTTGTTGTCAAAGTTTGTAGTTACTTCGAACCCTGTAACTACGGTATTAGTACACTTCAGGCTTTGTTATTTACATCTTTTTAACCAAAATAAACATGTGGATGCACTTAACCGATTTTTAAACCTATAGTGGGTCAAACAGAGCCAAAAAACCTCTTTCAATGCTTGCGTAATATTTTTGACTGTAAAAACTGAGTCGCCATTGTTTTTGTCGAAGTTTGCACTCATTTCGAACCCTGTAACTATAGTTTTAATACACTTCAGGCTTTATAATTTATATCTTTTGAACAAATATAAATCTGTGGATGCACTTATCCGGTTTTTAAACCTATATTGGGTCAAACAGAGCCGAAAAACTTCGTATGAATGCTTGCGTAATGTTTTTGACTTTAAAATTGAGTCGCCATTGATGTCGCTGCTGTCCGCATCACGGATTACGCGTGAAAAAACAATAGCGTTTCCAGTCCCTGTCTTTTGGATTGTCTATGGTTTTACAAAAATGTTTACGAAATGACAGTTTATAATAATATAAATTGTTGACGTTCTCATTGAAATACAAACTTTCCGACTTAGCCAATCAGAACGTTCGTTGATTACGAGACGTTACTCGCGCATGCGCATAACTTACAAAACCACCCAACGTCGACCGTCCATGACAAAGAATTTGGACAACTTTGGATTCGCCTATGTTCTACCGGATTCCGGGTGTAATTCCTAATCTCCGAGCGGAATTAGTACCCTCGCAGGCGCTCCGCGCCCGCTCGGGGATTAAGTTTAAGTGGAAAATGTGGAAAGCCTCGTCAGAGATTCGAACTCCGGACCCCTGGTTTACTAGACCAGTGCTCTAACCACTGAGCTAAGAAGGCACCCACAAAAAACATGGATGCGCAAATTGAAATGTAAACACATGTTTTAAAACACGTATTTAAGTCTTTTATTCACCCTCGTCATGACGAGGCATGCATACACCGTTAAAAAAATTAAGCCTTATCAGAGAGTTGAACTCCGGACCCCTGGTTTACGAGACCAGTGCTCTAACCACTGAGCTAATAAGGCAAACCCGTAATATTTTTGAAAAAGGTAAAATGAATCACCGGCGAAAAATAGTTAATATTCCTGCGAAGCTAAACCTAAAAAAGAAAATATTAGTATTAAAGTTTGGTCGATCAATTCAGTAGCTTTCACAAACACCGTCCATGAGATTATCCTGTAGACGATGGCAATGGTAATCAAATGGTGATATGGTAGTTGAAAATGTTACATGTTATAAAAAATATGCCACGCACTATAAAAAAGTCGCACAAATTCATTTTCCTGATGTTCAGTACTTGTATATGATGATTGACAAGGTCTTCCCGCATTGTTGACATGTTTACAACGTCTACATTTATGCATACTACATCTCCTCCTTGCATGTATATTGATAGGATTGATACTGCATGTGAAACGTTTTATTGGGAGATTGCAACTTGAGTTCAACACTGCTTTTTTCTGGAAAGAAAGAAACTCAATCGCGGGCAAACAGGGCTTGCACGGGAATCGAACCCGCGACCTCTCGCACCCAAAGCGAGAATCATACCACTAGACCAGCAAGCAACACCTGGAGAATTATTTCATTATCTTTCAATAATTTAAAAAAATTCCGGTATATTACAGGAAAAACTAAGGTTTAAGAGACTTCCGTTAATTCGTGCGGAAAACATCCTATTTTGCTGTTGAAAATTAGCCTATGAAGGAGCAATAATTTCTGAATAGGGGTCGCTTTGACAAGAGGTAATTTCGTTCTAGCCCAATCACCATGTTTATTTACATTTTTAGTAACCGAATCAGAATCCTAAAATTGAGCACTTGCGTTAAAAGGATGTAATATTAACCATTTCACATCAAGTATAAAAAATTTTAACTACTCTGACTGGTATTTTTTAAAAAATGCAAAAAAAATTATGTCGTATATTTTGAAACGAAATTCTACCTGATGGCAAACAATTTATCCGTGTTAAATGAACATCTTTCGGAATAACAAGAGTCGTAGTCGGCAGGATTTGAACCTGCGCGGGAATTTCCGAACGGATTTCTAGTCTGTCGCCTTAACCACTCGGCCACGACTACATAATTGCTTCATTAATCGCTTATTTTGCTTCAGCACTGATAGCTTGGAACTTAGCTGTTGATTTTACCACACATTTCACGTCGTGGGCACATTAATAGGTTCTCTGGAGTTGGTATGCCTTCCCAACTGCTTTTAAATTGCAAGCCGAGTTTGGGAATTATTTACCATGCCCGAGTTTAAGGGTTAGGTAGTTACCTATATGAACAAGCACGAGAACACGTACTACATTTTTTTCTGAAAAAAATACAACATAATTATTGACCATCAGCAAATTATTGTCAAAGGCTGTTCTCTTTCAAGCGTGAAGGGCGAACAGGGCTTGCACGGGAATCGAACCCGTGACCTCTCGCACCCTAAGCGAGAATCATACCACTAGACCAGCAAGCCAAGTGCAGGACACGGGAAGTGTTCTTTTTCGCATATTTTATCGCTCACAATAAAGACGATGTATAACATGAACGGAAAAATATAAAAATCTCTCATGTCATATTATTTATTACAAACCAAGTTACTCTGAGTGAAATAAGACTTGTAGGAATCTTAAATCACTATAGTTACCCAGACCAGACAAACGCAATGGTAGAAAATGGACGATTATTGCAAATATTTTCGCCGGTGATTCCTTTAATCTTTTTCAAAAGTATTACTGGTTTGCCTTATTAGCTCAGTAGTTGGAGCACTGGTCTCCTAAGCCATGGGTCCGGAGTTCATCTCTCTGATAAGGCTTAATTTTTTAACTGTGTACGGTGAGGGTGAGCAAAAGACTTGCTCATTCAAAACATGTGTTTACATTTCAATTTGCGCATGCACGTCTTTTCTGGGTGCCTCCTTAGCTCAGTGGTTAGAGCACTGGTATAGTAAACCAGGGGTCCAGAGTTCGAATCTCTGACGGGGCTCTTCACATTTTGCACTTAAACTCAATAAGTATTTAATTTCTACAGGGTATCCCAAAAAAAAGAAAACTATTGAAATCACCCATAACAATGCCATTGTACAGTTTGAATGCCTCAGCACTCTGTTGGGCCCACAAGTGTATAAATCGGGGTTGCCATAAGCATTTTTATGCATACATATGATGCAGTCAAATTTGCTTGTTCGCAAAACTGATATTCATTAACAATATTTACAATTTACAAATATGGATAACATTATTTAAATGTGCATCTCAAGGACATGACCTTCGACATGTCCCCTTTCTCTAGCAACACAAAGCATTTAGAATTTTATAAGTCGCATTAAATCCCCACAGGCTGAAATTCGTGAACACGGCATTCAAATTTTAACAATGAGTGATTTCAATAGTTTTCGTTTTTTTTGGGACACCCTGTATAATAATTGATTGTGTTTTATTGTGTTCTATTGTTATCGTCAACCAATAGCAAAGCTTGTTCATATAGGTAACTTAACTACCCTCAAACTTGGGCATGGTAAATAAATGAAACTTCTTGTGTAGCCTTATAGCGCAGCTACGCGGTAAAAATGTTTAGGACTGAATGAAACCAATTCCGTCGTTCTAGATTCTAGGGTTAAAACCTAGATTGTTATCGTGTTTACAATAATCGTCTATTTTCTACAATTGCGTTTGTCTGGTCCGGGTAACTATAGTGATTTAAGATTCCTACAAGTTTTTTTTTACTCAGAGTAACTTTGCTTCTAATAAATATGACATGAAAAGATTTTTATATTTTTCCATGCATGCTATACATCGTCTTTATTGTGAGCGATGAAATATGCGAAAAAGAACACTTCCCGTGTCCTGCACTTCGCTTGCTGGTCTAGTGGTATGATTCTCGCTTAGGGTGCGAGAGGTCACGGGTTCGATTCCCGTGCAAGCCCTGTTCGCCCCTCACGCTTGAAAGAGAACAGTCTTTGACAATAATTTGCTGATGGTCTATAATTATGTTGTAATTTTTTCAGAAAAAAATGTGGTACGTGTTCTCGTGCTTGTTCATATAGGTAACTACCTAACCCTTAAACTCGGTTATGGTAAATAATGAAACTTCTTGTGTAGGCTCATCTTATATAAATTCTAATTTGAGATAAAAAAGCGTGTAATATATGGTACCTTAGAGAATAACTGAAATAAAAACTTAGCGAAATAGGCGATTTATGAGGCAATTATGTAGTCGTGGCCGAGTGGTTAAGGCGACAGACTAGAAATCTGCTGGGATATTCCCGCGCAGGTTCAAATCCTGCAGACTACGACTCTTGTTATTCCGAAAGATGTTCATATAACACGGATAAATTGTTTGCCATCAGGTAGAATTTCGTTTCAATATATACGACATAATTTTTTTTGCATTTTTTAGAAAATACCAGTCAGAGTAGTTAAAATTTTTAATGCTTGATGTGAAATGGTTAATATTATATCCTTTTAACGCAACTGCTCAAATTTATGCATTCTGATTCGGTTACTAAAAATGTAAATAAACATGGTGATTGGACTAGAACGAAATTTCCTCTTGTCAAAGCGACCTCTATTCAGAAATTATTGCTCCTTAAATTCATAGGCTATTCATAGGCATGTTTTCCGCACGAATTAACGGAAGTCTCTTAAACCTTAGTTTTTCATGTAATATACCGGAATTTTTTTAAATTACCAAAAGATAATGAAATGTTTCCCCAGGTGTGGTTTGCTGGTCTAGTGGTATGATTCTCGCTTCGGGTGCGGGAGGTCACGGGTTCGATTCCCGTGCAAGCCCAGTTTGCACTCAAAACTTGAAATTTTTCTGCGATTGAGTTTCTTTCTTTCAAGAAAAAAGCAGTGTTGAACTCAAGTTGCAATCTCCCGATAAAACTTTTCACATGCAGTATCAATCCTATCAATATACATGCAAGGAGGAGATGTAGTATGCATAAATGTAGATGTTGTAGACATGTCAACAATGAAGACCTTGTCAATTATTATATTTACTGAACATCAGGAAAATGAATTCTGCGAATTTTTAATATTGCGTCTCACATTTTTCATAACTCAAGAATAATTTGTAACTCAAAAATGACACTGTAACATTTTCAACTACCATATCATGGTATGATTACCATTGCCATCGTCTGCAGGATAATCTCATGGACGGTGTTTGTGAAAGCTACCTAGGAAATAACTGAAATAAAAACTTAACGTCCACGACCAAAACCGCTCAGGCTCGAAATCCGAATTAGTAGCCATTGATTGCAGTTGAATTGCTATCTTGGATATGCTGCTCAATGCTCAATCACCGATGCATGATCTGTTTACACGCTCTGTGAACTGCCTGATTTCTATCAATAATCAATTCCTATGATAAAAGCTTCCGCCAACCGTCAACGCGAGTTCCACGAGACCCTTTACTTTTTCTCAGTGTTATTATAATTCCCAAACTCGGCTGGCAATTGAAAAGCAGTTGGGAAGGCATACCAACTCCAAAAAACCTTTTAATGTGCCCACGTCGTGAAATGTGTGGGAAAATCAACAGCTAAGTTCCAAGCTATCAGTGCTAAAGCAAAATGGGCGATTCATGAGGCAATTATGTAGTCGTGGCCGAGTGGTTAAGGCGACAGACTAGAAATCTGTTGGGAAATTCCCGCGCAGGTTCAAATCCTGCCGACTACGACTCTTGCATGTTATTCCGAAAAACGTCCATATAACACGGATAAATTGTTTGCCATCAGGTAGAATTTCGTTTCAAAATATACGACATAATTTTTTTGCATTTTTTAAAAAATACGAGTCAGAGTAGTTAAAATTTTTGATACTTGATGTGAAATTGTTAACATTACATCCTTTTAACGCAAGTGCTCAAATTTAGCATTTTGATTCGGTTACTAAAAGTGTAAATAAACATGGTGATTGGGATTGAACGAAATTACCTCTTGTCAAAGCGACCCCTATTCAGAAATTATTGCTCCTTCCTAGGCTAATTTTCAACAGCAAAATGGGATGTATTCCGCAAGAATTAACGGAAGTCTGTTAAACCTTAGTTTTTCATGTAATATACCGGAATTTTTTGAAATTAGTCAAAGATAATGAAATATTTCTCCATGTGTGGCTTGCTGGTCTAGTGGTATGATTCTCACTTTGGGTGCGAGAGGTCACGGGTTCGATTCCCGTGCAAGCCTTGTTTGCCCTCAAAACTTGAAATTTTTCCGCGATTGAGTTTCTTTCTTTCAAGAAAAAAGCAGTGTTGAACTCAAGTTGCAATCTCCCAATAAAACGTTTCATAATAGGTATCAATCCTATCAATATACATGCAAGGAGGAGATGTAGTATATGCATAAATGTAGACGTTGTAAACATGTGAACAATGCGGGAAGACCTTGTCAATCATCATATACAAGTACTGAACATCAGGAAAATGAATTCGTGTTACTTTTTCATAGTGCGTGGCACATTTTTTATAACACAAGAATAATTTGTAACTCAAAAATAACACTGTAACATTTTCAACTACCATATCACCGTATGATTACCATTGCCATCGTCTACAGGATAATCTCATGGACGGTGTTGGTGAAAGCTACTGAATTGGTCGACCAAACTTTAATACGAATATTTTCTTATTTAGGTTTAGCTTCGCAGGAATATTAACTATTTTTCGCCGGTGATTCATTTTACCTTTTTCAAAAGTATAACGGGTTTCCTTATTAGCTCAGTGGTTAGAGCACTGGTCTCGTAAACCAGGGGTCCGGAGTTCAACTCCCTGATAAGGCTTAATTTTTTAACTGTTTATGGTGAGGGAAAGTAAAAGACTTAAATACGTTTTTTGAAACATGTGTTTACATTTCAATTTCCGCATGCATGTCTTTTCTGGGTGCCTCCTTAGCTCACTGGTTAGAGCACTGGTATAGTACACCAGGGGTCCAGAGTTCGAATCTCTGACGAGATTGCGTTTTATTGTGCTCTATTGTTATTATCAACCAATAGCAAAGCTTGTTCATATAGGTAACGTACCTACCCCTCAAACTTGGTCATGGTAAATGATGAAACTTCTTTTTTAGGCTTATAGTTCAGCTACGCGGTAAAAATGTTTAGAACTGAATGAAGCCAATTCCGTCGTTCTAGGGTTAAAACCTAGATTGTTATCGTGTTTACAATAATCGTCTATTTTCTACCATTGCGTTTGTCTGGTCTGGGTAACTATAGTGATTTAAGATTCCTACAAGTCTTTTTTCACTCAGAGTAACTTGCAATTGGCTTGTAATAAATATGACATGTAAAGATTTTTATATTTTTCCATGCATGCATGCTATATATCGTCTTATTTGTGAGCGATGAAATATGCGAAAAAGAACACATCCCGTTTCCTGCCCTTGGCTTGCTGGTCTAGTGGTATGATTCTCGCTTAGGGTGCGAGAGGTCACGGGTTCGATTCTCGTGCAAGCCCTGTTTGCCCCTCTCCCTTGAAAGAGAACAGCCTTTGACAACAATTTGCTGATGGACTATAATTATGTTGTATTCTCTTCAGAAAAAAATGTGGTACGTGTTCTCGTTCAAACATTAAATGCACTCTCTCAACTTAATGTAAGTATCAACCTTGTACAACTGAAAAATGTACGCTAGGATTTTGCCTTTGATTTCTCCGTGTTAAATGAAGATCTTTCCGAATAACAAAAGTCGTAGTCTGCAGGATTTAAACCTGCGCGGGAATATCCCAACGGATTTCTAGTCTGTCGCCTTAACCACTCGGCCACTACTACATAATTGCTTTAATAATCGCTTATTTTGCTTTACCACTGATAGCTTGAAACTTAGCTGTTGATTTTACTACACATTTTACGTCGTGGGCACATTAATAGGTTTTCTGGAATTGGTGTGCCTTCCCAACTGCTTTTCATTCGCCAGCCGAGTTCGGTAATTATAATAAGACTGAGAAAAAGTAAAGGGTCTCGTAGAACTCGCGGTGACGGTTGGCGGAAGATTTTATCATAGGAATTGATTATTGATAGAAATCAGGCAGTTCACAGGGCGTGTAAACAGATCATGCATCAGTGATTCAGCAGCATATCCGAGATAGCAATTCAACTGCAATCAATGGTTACTAATTCCGATTTCGAGCATGAGCGGTTTTGGTCATGGACGTTAAGTTTTTATTTCAGTTATTCTCTAAGGTATCATATATTACACGCTTTTTTATTTCAAATTAGAATATATATAAGATGAGCCTACAAAAGAAGTTTCATTATTTACCATGCCCAATTTTAGGGTTAGGTAGTTACCCTATATGAACAAGCTTTGCTATTGGTTGATGATAACAATACAGGGTGTCCCAAAAAAACGAAAACTATTGAAATCACTCATTGTTAAAATTTGAATGCCGTTTTCACGAATTTCAGCCCGTGGGGATTTAATGCAACTTATAAAATGCTAAATGCTTTGTGTTGCTAGAGAAAGGGGACATGTCGAAGGTCATGGTCCTTGACATGCACATTTAAATAATGTTATCCATATTTGTTAATTGTAAATATTGTTAGTAAATATCATTTTTGCGAACAAGCAAATTTTACTGCATCATATGCATGCATAAAAATGAGTATAGTAAACATTTATACACCTGTGGGTCCCAACAGAGTGCTTGGGCATTCAAACTCTAACAATTGCATTTTTGGCACAAACTGTAAAAAAACCACAATGAATTATTATAGAAATTAAATGCTCATTGAGTTTAGGTGGAAAATGTGAAGAGCCTCGTCAGAGATTTGAACTCTGGACCCCTGGTTTACAAGACCAGAGCTCTAACCACTGAGCTAAAGAGGCACTCGTGGACACTGTTGATATAGTAGCATTCATGCAAAATTAAGTTGAGAGTGCGTCTAATGTTTCAACGAGAACACGTACCCCATTTTTTCAGGAGAAATAACAACATAATTAGCCCATCAGCAAATTATTGTCAAAGGCTGTTCTCTTTCAATCGTGAGGGGCGAACAGGGCTTGCACGGGAATCGGACCCGTGACCTTTCGCACCCCACGCGAGAATCATACCACTAGACCAACAAGCCAAGTGCAGAACGCGGGAAGTGTTCTTTTTCGCATATTTCATCGCTCACAATAAAGACGATGTATAGCATGCATGGAAAAAATATAAAAATCTTTTCATGTCATATTTATTAGAAGCCAAGTTACTCTGAGTGAAAAAAGACTTGTAGGAATCTTAAATCACTATAGTTACCCAGACCAGACAAATGCAATGGTAGAAAACAGACGATTATTGTAAAAACGATAACAAACTAGGTTTTAACCCTAGAGTCTAGAACGACGGAATTGGTTTGATTCAGTTCTAAACATTTTTACCGCGTAGCTCAACTATGAGAATACACAAGAAGTTTCATTATTTACCATGCCCAAGTTTGAGGGGTGCTATTGATTGATGATAACAATAGAAGACAACAAAACACAATGAATTATTATACATATTGATTTATAAAGAACAAGTCATAAACATTGTTCAGTATCGTTATACATATACGTCAAGAAGCCGGTTATATTGCAACTGTTCCAAACCCCGTAGTTGGGATCGGGATGTTTGCGCCACATTCTGCGGATCTTTTGATGATTGACTTGCTTCAATAGACCTTTCTTATAATGACGTCAAACGCGGGAAGTCTGATGTTACACGAAATTTAATTGACTCCACAAAACTCTCGAGCCAATCAAACTTCGTGTAACATGAGACTTTCCGCGTTTGACGTCCTTATGAAAAAGGTCTATTGAAGGCGATCTTTTTCCTCCTAATATAACGATAGAATAAGATTCTAAGATCGAAACGGTGACAGCAGTACACTAAATATAATCGATTTTACCACGAGATTACTTATCTCAGCATCTCTCATAATGCCAAAGCGGGCACGCTGCGGAGAAACGAGAAATTTTCGTGCCGGTTCTCAATAATTGCGGTTTTTTTCAACTTCTATAATATAGGTTTAAACTTTTGTTCTTAACAATTAATCAAAAATGTTTTAAAGACGCTCTGCAAAATAATTTCATTTCATACTTAAATGCCAGGACGCATTAAACGAATGTTTAGTCCACTCGTTTTCGGTACATTTTCGCGTAAGTTTAACTTATATCTTATCAATGAACACGCATGTTTTGTTTCAACAGTTCCTATTGAAATTTTCATATTATTCCACCATATTCCTTTTTACCGGTTAGCGTGCGCGCAGACGTTTTTCAGCGGTGTTCTGGGGCCCGGAGTCTAACAACCGACAGTGTTTAATTGGGTTACATTACAATCTATACGTTTTAATTCAGTAGATTTAGAATGTTCTACGGCAGTCGTGATTCTTAAGATTCTAAACACGAATAAAGATAATATTTCAAAAGCGTCAGAAAGTACACTCACCATTCTCTCGAAGGTCTTGTATAAACTGACTTTCTAGATTGTACGTATTCAAAGGTTTTCCGTGACTGGCAAGATCCAATTTTAATGCTGACAACAGCAGAAAAGCAATTCCAATAAGAAAAAGCAATCATCCCCTGCCTGTCACACAATTCTTGACTAGATGTTGGTAATACTTCTACCTCGGGTAGTTTATCTGCGACAAACATTAACCCATACTTGCATAAACGATCTCTGCCGAAACTCGACTTTCTGTCTATAAACACCGAATACAAAAATTTCGGACATTACGCTCTCAAAACAGATAAACATCAAACAATTATCAGTAATTCTTCACTATCCACACTATCGCATGTAGGCTGTGTTACACTCACAATCATTGAGTGGGACTTACAAATTTTGTTATCACTGATTATAAAGAGAAAGTTATTTCTTAATCAATACAAAGATTTTTGGTAAAACCATAGGTAGCCCAACACTCGTATTCCGCACGCGTAAACGCTACTCAGTGATTAGCATATATTAATTTATCGTAAGGTTGGTCACTTTATCACCAATTATCAATAATATATCACATACATACATGTCAAACTTCGACAAAAACTGAAAAACTACCATAAGATACTGCAAAATTAATAAATATAAATGAACTTGGATATATTTTCTAAATTCCGACATAGCTTTAAGCTTTAAAATGTATTGGATTATTTCCATTTTGCATATGCGATCTAGTTATTTAACAGTATCATCAAACCACGAACTAACCTGGTTTCCTAATGATACAGTATCAATATTTCTCTCCAAACCCGTTTTATAAAATCCGTCAGCCTTGTGTCTTGCTTGGGTTACCTGCAGCTTGAGATCAGAGTTCTGCTGCTTCAAAGCATTCATTTCTTCGTTGGCCGGACGACTCTCTATTGTCAACTGATAGTGAAGTTGATCAATGTTTAGTTGCTTCTGACGAACCTGAAAAGAGAAAAAGCGTTGATCATCAGACATCAATGCTCGACACAGTTTTCTAAAATCCAGGAATGTAGCACTCGAATAACAGACCCATTTACACTATAGACTAAATTTATCGGCACGACATATGTTACTGCTAATAAATACACACAATAAAAATACGAGAACATATATCACAAACATTCTCAGCGATGACGGATAAAAATACAAGTGCGTTGAAACAGAAGCCTATAGCCATTTAGAGAAGAAGACTCACCTCTTCTGAAGAATGATGAAGTAAACCTTGAAGACGAACGATAGTTGCTTCACATTTTCCCAATTGAGATGTAAGATCTAATTTCTCTTGGCGTAAACTACCTAAAGACGTGCAAGAAGATATATTGTGAAATAGACAATTGTATTATATACCTTATCTGAGATTCTAGTCGGTTAATACAGAATGCCTTTTGTGCGATTCCCACAATTTAAGTTACCATGGTCAATAGTACAATGCGATTGGAATATCAGCTCTTACAAAAATCTTAATCCTTGATACTCCAATCATGTCTTGCAAAAAAATACAGGCATTTTTTTCAAATTTTCACTCGGGTAAATTCTCAGGGCTAATCAACATGCTAGTGTTTTTTTATTGACCCACAGAATTACGCAACTTAAAAGTCAAATATTTGAGTTAACGGAAATATTTGCAGTAAAGATAGTGAACAGTTATGTAACTCGGTGTAATAAATCAGCAGATCGAGGCAATGTAGGGGTTGTGTTTTATGCTACCCGCGCGCGGAGTGAAAACCCGCAGAAATTATTCAGGACATTGTAGGTTAAAATTTGACATTAGAGACAGAAAACTAATTCAACGTTCAACTATAACTATTCAGATAACACAATGAAAACTGCTGGGTATGCGGGGGATGAGGTAATGTTTCATTTTAATGACGCTATGTTTAAGCTTTGTAACTTTTTGAACTGCTGTTGTACAGTTGAGCTTTGTTATGTACCACTTACCGATTGTGCTGTTCAGCTGTCCCACCAGACCTCTTACATGAACATTATCCTTACTTCCATCTAAAACGTAAGTTGGCTCAGTATTTTCAGTTTTAGCATTTGTATTAGCCATGGATTGGGTCAGTTCGCAGTTTCTCGCCTTCACTTCTCGAATTCAGTTCTTTTTCCAGACTTGTCACATATTCTGAAATGTTTAGTAAAGAGACACCAGATTAATTCCATTTACACTGATCTTTGTTACGATCACTATAACGATTAGTCATTCTAAAAATATGTCTTTCAAAATACAGAAGCTATATATGTACAGTAGAAAGGGGATTGCCTAATAAGCCCCGGGGGTCAAACCCAGGCTACAGTAGAGTAGCTATATTAAAGAAAAGGTTTTAAGAAAAAATTAAAATCATCCATGCATAGAAAACAATCTGGCTTTATATTTTCGAAATTGTTTTGTCATGAAATATATTCCCGCTTTATTATCATACAACTACCTTCCGTAATGGGTACGCCATCTCCTGCATTAGTAATCGATCCAGTGGTACGTTGCGTCAACTGTTTCGTCAAATCCTCCATGTCCTCTCTCATTTGATGAATAACATGACGCAAATTTTCGTTCTGAATTTGAAGTTCTTCATTATTCATATTCCCTGCTGGTGTGCCAACATCTTCGACTTCAACAAGAAAAGATAAGTCTGAACTTAACCCGGACGAAAACGTCATGCCTTTGTCACAATTGAGATTTGCGAAACATGCATGAATGATAAAATCTAGAGAAATGATAAGATCTTGCGAAGCAATGGGGGAGGTATCGATGTAAAGGTTTCAGATTCGCGAGCGCAGTGTAGGTCCTCAATTACATCAGTGCAAACTCAAAAGAATTTTGGAATGTGTCAAGTGTTTTGGCCATGATGAAAAATCGCGTTATTTCAGTGAAAATTACATGCGCGTTAAACTTCGAGTAATATCATCAGTAAAGTTTCGAAAATACTAAGATATTTTCGGTTGATATTTCCGTCCGCATCTAAAGTTTATACATCTTGCGACAGTTACCTCGTTAAGCACATCAGCTGGCTTTTAAGTACAGCCACTACGAGAGGAGCATGATTCGACTTGCAATCTATTTTCAACAACTTTTTTACGGCGAGTAACGGAGACTGAATTTGGAATCGATGAGTTTCCTGTTACCACTGCATACAATCATTAGTTGAATTACGAATTTAGATAAAGAGACTATATTTACATAGTTGTGATATACAAGAACAATCTCAAAAAATGCCTCATTTGGCACCAATGTTTTAGATCATTTTTAAAATTTCTCGAGGATTTTACACCCCGTCACACCTTGTACAAAATTTTGTTCAATTTACATCATTTCCTCTATTTGTGTTAAACTCCCCAGCTGCCGGAAGAGCTAGGGCCCCATATATACGCCGTATAAAAACACAACGCTAAGCGTTTACGACCTACCTACAATCAAGGTGTAAAACTTACCTGATATTTGGGAAGGCACGGTTAGTCCATGAAGCTTGAGGATAGAAACTGATTCATCTCTTTGTGTCTTCAAAATATGGATAACACTATCCATGTGAAGCAGTTCACGTTTCTGTTGTTTCACCAACGATAACGCCTGATGTGAAAAAACACAGAAGAGTTCTATCAACCTGAATGTTGACATTGAAGTCCTGATGATCAGTTTAGTAACATTATATCGCTTTATTTGGACCTTGTGTGGCTGAAACTTCAACGGGATTCCAAATTGAGAGGGGGTAGGGTAGAGGCAATGGAAAGGGGTGTAACATTTTACTATTCGCATATTGATATATATTCACCTCTTCTTTGTCTTGTGTTAAATTCTTAACTAGTTCTTCTTCTTTATCATACCCAGTTCTCTCTTCCTTATCAGATCTGCGCTGCCAATCTAACTTTAGCTGAGCACTAGAACGTTCCAACGACGACTCTCTCTCCAAAGATAAACTCTTTCTGCCTCCTAAAGAAAAAAGTTGGATCAAGACCTGAAGTTACATCTTTAATAGAAATCTTCAACACGATACACGACTAGTAATATCAAAACATAAAAGGATCCGTAATTTAGAACTAGGGATCCAAGGATAGTGCAAAGTTTTCATGCCCTGTAATACCTAAGCAACCAGACGTTTTCCCAACGTAAACATTTTGACTTATGCCAGTTAAAATATAAAGAACCAGGTTAAATATTAATCAAAAGGAAATTACTCAAAGTACTCAAGTGACGTTAGTCGCGGATACTGTCACTATTAAATTATAATTTTAGTTGCCCATGTAAACCAGGCGTGATTTTCTCAGTCTAGTCTCTTCTTCGTCAAACAACTGTGACTACATTCACTACATTTATATGATGGCAACAATTTATCCGTCGTTTCATAAGAATAACTAAAATAGTTGCGTTGTAAATAATGTAAATAAACTGCGGTGCATATTATGTCTATGATGTGGATACTTCGACGCGTAAATCGATACAAAACAATATACTTATAATCAATACTGTATACCGCCAAAATGATTTGATTACTGCACAAAATGTCCGTTTTGTATAGTATTATTTATGTACTGTGTGCAGAATACCAGGTATCGACTTGCTATCGACATATTAAAATATATATTAGTGTAAGAGATCTATCAATGCATAAAAACACAGCGTCGTTTCTTCCTAACCTCTTTGCTCTATTTATGGAGTAAACCTTCCAAATTATATTTGTGTTGAATTGAATGCTCGTAATCCCCGAGCCGGTACGAAGCACCGGACGAGGGTACTAATTCCGCCCGGAGATTTTAATTACGCCCGGGAATGCAAATGCTAAATGAAAGTTGTCCGTCATTATGTCATGGACGTTGGGCGTTTTTGCTAGTAACTAGCAAACGTTTACTAGCAAACGTGCGATTGGCGAAATTGAAATTTGGGTTAACGTCAGCATAACCGATATTTTGAAATATGATTTTTTTTTTAAATAATATTTTTCATTTGGATGGTCTTAAAAATACACGAAAAGTTGACTCGTAAAATTGAATAAAATATAATGTAAAAGATGCCTTCGGATAGAAAAACTTTCATTCAAATGGATGAAAAAAATCCACGATTTTGAAGCACTTTTAAAGTGTTTTTGAACAGGTAAATGGGTAGATTTTGTATTTTAAAGCATGCAAGTATTTTGTAAGTTTAATATGTGGATTTATCAACAAATGTATGACATCTCTTTGAATTTCTTCGTCAATTTCGTTGAAATGATTTTGATTTGGAAAGTATTTATTTTTAAAGGTGAATCTGCTTAAAAAGTAATTGAAATTTCGCTGTATGTATGTAAAAATGTTGTATTTAAAACTATTCGTAGCACAATTATGATTATAGTTGAATTTGATAGCTCGAGAGTCGACATTATAATTGTACCAAGATATAAAATTTTACTTATACGACTTCGATCATTCAGCAGAAACGAGTATAATAGAATTTCAGTGATGGATATATAGGTTTATTGCTTCGGGCGAGGAGATTTTGCATGCATGTATTTCTAGTTCATAACATAAGATGATAAATTGCGTAGATTCTCAAAGAATTGCTCGATTTTTACGCCCGGAATGTTTAATTGAAGCAATGCTCGTCGCTCCTCGTTTTTTGACATCGTGAATAATGTGTAAGGCTCTGTGGTACATGCGCAGTTACGACGTATAAGAAAGAATCAGGTGTTCCGGGGGGCAAATCTGCGCAAATCCCATTGAACTCAAAAGAACTGGAAGGCTACCTCCTGATTAAAATAGCCAAAATTATTGAAGCCAAATTTTACCTCCAGACACGCGTGTTTTACCTCCAAACACGCGTGTACATGTTGCGAGACATTCTCGCGAGGGTCTTTTCAGGAGTGAACATATGGAAAACATGAACTATTTAGCGGCGAAGTTACATTCGTTCGGATTTATCGTTTATTTTAACGATTTAAGCTATAATTTTGTAATTAATCAGTATTAAAGCATACCTTGAACTGCGGCGTGGTGAAATTACAAGGAAAATGTAAACAGTTCGTTCGAAAACGATCGCTACTTCAAAAAGGTTTGCAGGCAATAAAACAAAAAATATATATATTTGTTGTTATGTGCTCATAAAACATATAAAAAAGAAAATTTAACTGTGGTTTGTTGTTAAATAAATATTGTTAGAATGTTTTTTCGTAAGTTTCAGAGGGATTAAATAGTAAACAATGAAATTAAATAAGTGAATTCACGCAAACACTTTTGAATTGACACGGCTTCACTCCTCGTTCAACATTTTTCATAAAAAAGGGCAATTTAATTGCGAGTTTGATGCAGATAAATTTAATATACTTTACTCTGTAGTTTTCACGGATGCTTTTATCGTAAAAATACTGTGGAAAATGCACTTTATGCTAAAAGATGTTTTTAGTGCTCGCTTGTTGAAGTAATATTTTTGAAGTTTCCTCTGGCCGGAGGTAGCCTTCCAGGGGCCGGTTGTATCAAGCCTGTTTAGCTTAAACGGTGGTTAAGTTCAAAATAGAAAGCAAGTCTATCGATTTATTCAAGAAGCGAACTAAATGTTTTTAACCTTAATACAAAGACACTGTTCACAACTACATATTCAGTGCATAATATTCAAGTTGACACATTCAAGAAGGATGTAAGAGTGTTATTTAATTTTGACTTATCCACTGTTTAAGCTAAACGGGCTTGATACAACTAGTGAACTCTAATAAGACTGGAACGATAACTTGGCCGCCATCTTTGAAGCCAGCACTAAACAACGCCGGTTTTTATACACAAATCCATCTCATCTGATCATGAATAAAAGCTTAAAACAAGCATTGACACTTAGATTTTACTAAAAAACAAGTTTTATGAACGTGAAAAGGTGCAAACCTATTTTTTTGGCGAGTTGAAGGCGAAGTTTTTTTTCGGCCCGTTCAAATTCTTTAAATATTTCCAGTACAAAGCTGGTACCTCGCCGGTTTTTACAGTAAGATGATGCGGATTACTTAGGTCTATCCAAAAAGGGTAAATTCGTTGTTTAAAGTTGAAGTGGTCAAATAAAAATTGCACTTTTCTGGCAATATTTTGCCAAAAAATACGATTTTTACGGAATTCTCACTCTCACCAGTTCTTTTGAAGGCTTGATTTGCTCGCGCGGCTGCCGCCTTAATCAGCAAATTATATTCAAATCGGCTTCATCCAATGACTAGTCTTTATTGTTGAGTTATCGTTCCAGTCTTATTCTAATAAGAGTTTACTGGATTTAGCCGGCCCCAGTTCTTTTGAGTTCAATGGCAAATCCCTATATGAAACAAAACCCAAACCGCGGAAAAGCAATGCTTCAAAATTTACAGTAAAGGTCAAAATTCCTCAATATTTTGGTGAATTTATTAAAAGGGATGTAGAGCATTAATAAATAAAGCAAGTTATTTAAAAACTTAAAATTAGGTACCACACAAAAAGGTACTACACGCATAAACCAAACAACCCCCGTAAAGTTTACGCTATGACTGACTGACTGACTGGCTGACTGACTGACTGACTGACTGACATATTGACGTGCCCTATTGTAACTTACTGGTGCCCCAGTGTAACCTAATGTGTGCCCTAATGTAACCTCTTAAGTTACATTAGGGCACTCCGGCCCTAATGTAACCTGGTTGTGCCCTAGTGTAACCTGGCTGTGCCCTAGTGTAACCTGGCTGTGCCCTAGTGTAACTTGCCTGTGCCCTAGTGTAACCTTGTTGTGCCCTGGTTTAACTTGCCTGTACCCTAGTGTAACTTGCCTGTGTAACTTGAAAGTGTTTGGCCTAATGAATGTTTCTTATGTCTAGAGTACCATACAAAAGCTATGGGTATGATCCTGGTGTTCTTGTCCTTAATTAAACAAGGAAACTTCTCAGGTGAGTAAGACTATTTATGCAATAGTAATTGACCAAGTAATTCTATTTTATTTTATTTTAGGTTATTTTGACCAGGTAATTTTTACAACCCTTTGTATTCCAGATCAAGAGTTAGCAACTACATTACGAAAGTTTACCATAAACTGAAATTATTTTGTAAACTATAGCGCATGCACAGATGTTAATCCTATTTTAGAAAGCTAATTTTCCAGTAGGCCAGACATCGGATACCAAAATGGTATTTTTGTTGTAAAACAATTTCTTGGATGAAGGGAAATGCCTTTAATCTGCCCTAATGAAATTTTATTTTGACATTTTCATATTTTCATTCTCTGTACTATAACCATGGCAAGCAGACAACTTGAGCTAGAAATACAAAACAAAATCTGAAGGTGGACATCTTGTGTTCTTGATATTCAATGTAAAAAACAGAGTGTAGAATGGATTTTATCAGTATTTTTTATATTTATCAACAGTATGTTGACATTGTTATTATATTCATTAGCATTCAAGACAACATGCTGATCATTCTCAGTAGCATTCTGATTTCCAGATTAGCACTCTGAGGAGATTATGCTGACTAAACAACTTCTAATTAGGGCTCCATGGATAAAAATCAGCCTATCTGTGTGTAACCCAGTGCAAGTGTTAGAAAAATCTAAAGCCTGCTCCTTATCCTTTGCTTCAATGTGCAATCTGCAATGGGCAATCTTTTGTTGCTGCTAAATGCTGACTTTGGCTAATACTATTTCTCTTACAAAGTAATGTGTTTGGAACAATCAGAGATACAGTGTACATACATTTTAATCCGTCTCTGGCATTGGATTTACTTTCCAATTTTTGGTCAGAGTACAATACTAAATTTAGCATTGTTCATATCAGGAGTAAAAAGGGTTGTTATTAGAAACCTTTAGCTTGACGTTTACGGCAAACGCCAAATCGCTAACAAAGTTTGTGTTTTAGCTCCACTATCTTTAAGTGGGTGGCAATTTCGCTAAATTACAAACGTTCTACATAAAACTTGTGATGTTCAGCAGTAATGTAAGAAAGCAAAAGACTATTTCTGATGTATTTAGAAAAGCAGCAAATTCAGCTTTGCCGTATGTGTTTCACTTTAATGCTTGAACGTCTGCATACACCATCAGCCGTTCAAACATTCAAATTTATACGGCCAACGTGAAACACATACGGCAAAGCTGAATTTGCTGCTTTTCTAAATACATCAGAAATAGCCTATTTCTTTCTTACATTACTGCTCAACATCACAAGTTTTATGCAGAACGTTTGCCAATTTAGCGAAATTGCCGCACACTTAAGTATAGTGAGGTTAACACACAAACTTTGTTAGCGGTTTGGCGTTTGCCGTAAACGTCAAGCTAAAGGTCTCTTTTAAAAAAATTGTACAACCGCAGTAAAGTACAACTCCAGTAAAGTACAACTCTGTAATTGAGCAGCACTTTTCCGTAATGGACCTGCGTTACCGGAGATCCATCACAAGTGAAAAACTGAGAAATTCTGATTAAAAAGGGCCCAAATAATTGCTCAAGAGAGAATTTAATTGCTTTTGAAATTAACAAAATTTCTCCAGACAGTTGGTAAACCATGCATTTCTGTTTGTTTCAAGCGCAAATATATGCCCCTTGTGCCATATTATAAACTTTTCATTAACCTTGCTTGCTCGGTCGATCTCTTGCACTAACTTCGCTCTTCGAACTCAATCTGTTCAAAAAGACCTTGGTCTGATAGTTCTCAAAGTAAAAAATTCTGAATAAACATAACATCTTGAGAGTCAAAATATGAATCAAGCAAGACACAGGTTTTAATCAAAGAAGCTAATAATTTCTTAATTTTAGCCACCTCCAACTGCCAACATACCGGTGCTGGCCCAATTAATTAATAGAAAGCTTTAGATTTGACTACGGCTCCCGCTACGGCTACAAAATTCGTCCTTGTGGCCCAAAACAAACGTTGTATGCATACGTGCTGGCATGATAAACCACGGCAAACAAAATAAAAAATGCATGTTTATCCTGTCAAATATTTCGGAAATTTTACGACTATTATTTCGAAAAATACACAAAATCAAAGGCCACGGTCGTGAAAAACAGTTCTCTCAAATTATTTTCTGGAAAAAAACGAGAAAATGTCAACTTTTGTTGCTTTATAAATCACGTAGTGAGGACTACGAAGTTTTCTAAAAATGCCGTAATCAGATAAGCGACGGCTACGAGTCTATGGCGTCAGTACGAAGTATTACGAATATCACGTCAATGTGACGAATTTCGTAGCGGTGGCGGGAGCCGTAGTCAAATCTAAAGTTCCCTAATAGGGAGCTTTAGCAGTGACTACGAGTACGACTACGAGATTCGTCATTCTCGCGCGTTGTTTGCTTACGCCATCAGCCAAAACTCGTAGTCGCCCGGCTTTTGAGTACGAGTTTTTTGGCAAATTTCGTACTCAAAAGCCAGGCGACTACGAGTTTTGGCTGATGGCTTAATAAAACAACGCGCGAAAATGACGAATCTCGTACTCGTAGTCACTGCTAAAGCTCCCTAATAGTGGAAATCCTTTTCTATTCAGCCTATCCCATATTTATGATGTTTAATATCAACTGTAATTCAGGTTTTCTAGCTGTGATGTGGATATTAACAAATATTTTTTCAATGATTTAGCCTTTCTAACACTCTAAATTGTCAGCCTGAAATTGCCGGAACTACTCAGTATTTTGATAACATACAAAAAATGATATCTCCGAACATCAACATTTTAATTGTTCACGCTTTCAACTATACTATAGTCCAAAGTTTGAAGAATTAAAGTATTGATTTTTTTACTTTCAGTATATATTTTTTACCAGTGCAGTAGAAACCCTACCCGTCAAATTCCCGTGGTTCTTATAGTGCCTATATATCATGGTTGCGGATTTTAAATATATCAAAAGTTGAAGGTATTTTAGAAAACTTTGCCATCCCTTACGAAAAAAACACATGCACACCACATGTGTTTCACATGTGCTTCACATGTGATCACATGTCACTCACATGTGAAACACATGTGATACTACCACATGTGATACTACCACATGTGAACCACATGTGATACCACCACATGTGAACCACATGTGATATAATGGTTCCAATTTCACATGTGAGTCACATGTGATTCCACGTGTGGTTTTCGCATGTGTTTTTTTCGTAAGGGATACATTTCCCCTTTTGAAAAATCTTGCCTTGATGGATTTATTAGCCTTCCAAACATGACGTCAAATCAGACGTCAAAAAAAATTTTTCAATAACAAAATGTATAATAGCAAAGTTCCTTAAAATATTTTAAACTTTTGATATATTCAAATTCCGCCGTAAAAGAAAAATGTGTCAAAGTGTGTCACCAATTCACCTATACATGAGTTCATATACTTTCATCTTTTTCCGTTCTTGTTTCTCTTGGCAATTTTTCTCTCCGTCCTCAGCTTGTCATATATCTGCTGGTTGGTGAATTTCTTCGTAAGGTGTTTCAACTTCTTATTCTCCTTTAGCATGGAAATGGCAACTTTTGTCGTGATGGGCTTTTCCGAATGTATCAACGAAGCGAATAATTTTTTAAAAGCGACCATTTCGTCATCAGTAAACAAGCGGTCTTGTCAACCTCTGGAACGTGACGATGGAGGAACTACATCAGAGGATGATGATGGGCACGTGTCCTGACTGCCTTCCTCCTCGTTATCCTCGCCACTTGTTCCATCCTCCTTGTCTTCAGTGGGTTTCTCTTCCCCATCTTCGCCGCATATTTCTTTGCAAGCTGAATTTTAAGAAGAAATACCGACTTAAGTAATTATTATATTGGCAATTAAATTCATCGTTTTCTCTCCTCTTTTAGGAGAATATATTCAATAATTAATTGTCTGAAAGACAGGGGCGGTTTTTAAGATTTAATCATTAATAAAAACGCAAATCACAAGATTAATATTTCACTCTAATATTCCCGTAATATTCCCCCCTAATGTTGAACACCACAAATGCGGTAATGACTAAAGCAACACATGAATACATACGAGTAACAAAAGAGTAGAAATTATTAAAACAAACAGGGACAATAAACATAAACATGCATAAAGGTAGGAAAGTTTAAAAAACCTAATTCAAAACTCAACACTGATGTAACCAGAAAAGGTAAAACTTAAATTAAATAAGCCTCTAACATACTCGTGTGTACTCGTATGTTTGCCGTATATATCTTTGGTTTTATTAATGGGCCATTCCCCTTTTTATCCGGACTTAAAAGTAGGAGTATTTATCAGCATAGCTGGAAAGAGCATCCTTTTGTCTTTAAATAATATATTCTTTCTTTAAGATGCTTGTCTTATTTGACTCAATCCAGTGAACCAGCACCTATTTCATTTCCAATCGTATTAGGAGAGTGACAAAGATTATCCTTTTATGTCTTTTATCAAATAAAATTGCAATCTCCTCGTAGAACAGCCAAGAATGTCGTTGTAAAAAATTTGAATTTTGAAACGAATGCGCAACCTCGTTCCCAGGGTTTTCGCCTAATGTGGCGTCACACTTGTCGGTCGTTGGGTTATTACACCGGTCGGAGATTGGCCGCAGATTTATAAATATTAGGACGAATGTATTATTACAACGAGGCTGAGTTTACTATTTGCTCATAGCCAACGAGGCTGAGTTATCTTATTGTTTTATTGTAAACTATAGCATTTAATAAGCAGCAGAATTTTGATATAATGTAAATAACCCGGGCATATATAGACAATCCAATGAATCCACAAGACATCTTCTGGATTGTCTTAATCAGCAGTGTTTTGATGTGAATAACTTTATATGTAGATTACCAAATATGTTAGATAGAGATTAATTGTAACTTAAATATACAGTGTTACTTAAACTAAGCAAAGCAGTAACTATTATTTAAATGATTATGCACGTGTATTTGGGGAATAGGTATGTGGTATATGTATCCATTCACATTACAGAAGTTTGCTGATTCATTATAAGTTTGAAATACATTTTCATGTCAACCACATTTCGTTCACATAGGTTTATACATTTTCACATGTAAGCCTTGTGTGATCGCATATAAACCACATGTGATCACATATGAACCACTTGTTTGTAGAGACATTTCTCATGTGAATCACATGTGTATCTCATATAACCACATCTGCACCACATGTGGTTCACATGTGCCCTCCATAGAACCACATGTTTTCATATGAGAACCTCATGTGTATCCAATATAACCACATGTGCATCACATGTGGTTCACATGTACCCTCCATATAACCACATGTGAACTACATATAATCACACGTGATCACATGTGATCACATGTGAAGCACATGTGATCACATGTGAAGCACATGTGATCACATGTGAAGCACATGTGGTTCACATGTACCCTCCATATAACCACATGTGAACCACATATAATCACATGTGATCACATGTGAAGCACATGTGATCACATGTGAAGCACATGTGATCACATGTGAAGCACATGTGAAACACATGTGGTTTGCATGTGTTTTTTTCGTAAGGGAAGAACTCTGAACTATAAAGCCATAACTGATGAGGCAAGAAAATTGTTTCTATATACAACAACTTACCAGCAACATTTGGTACACCAAAACGTTTCATTTTTTCTGCAGGAGTCTCCTCTTCTTCTGGTGGAAGGGGCGAATCATCACTTGACGAGTTTTTGAAGTATGTGCGGACTTTGTCCCTGATTTTTGAAGGAGCAATGTTTTTTAATAGTGGGTGGGTCTTTGCAACATTCCTGACATCGTCTAAAGATCTTCTTTTTTGTTCAATTTGGTTAACAAAAACATCTTTAAGAGCCTTTTCTTCATCATATGACCACCTGTGCCTATGAAAAATGGCATCGCCAGATGCACAGGTCTGTTTATTAGAATGTTCCTCAAATTTCTCTTTTTCATTTACACTGCCCGCTTTTTCCATCTCTATCACATCACGCATAATGCGTGACAGTTCTTTTGAGGTCTTGACAGCAGACTTTCCTTTATTGCTTAGCAAATAGTATTTGGCTGCTGTAGCCTTGTTGTGCACCATAAGATCAGCTAGATCACCCCGCATCTCTTTGTTCGATTCATGGACGGCAGAAACTGCAGCCCTTCTGAAAGAAGTTGCACCACCCATGGAAGCTTCCTTCCCGAACACCTTGCCCCAACAAGATCCAATTTGAGCACCGACTTGCGAAGAATCTAGCGCCGTCCCTGTATAACTTAAAAAAACAGTGGATTGGGATGAACAAAGGACTTCTGGCAGGACATTTCTCAATCGTTCAATGAAAATTTTAATATATCCAGCAAGCGAAGATGACAAGACAATGTGCGCTGGCCCGTGTGTAGTGAAGGTTTTGTGTTTCTTAACACGTACTACAAAGCAATCATCTTCTTTTGTCGCATTATTAAATTCCTCCAGACTAATGCTGGCAATGGCGCCAGATCTACTGCCATGGTTGATGCAGATTTGCGTCATTAGGTAATCCCGCACAATGGTGTACTCTGCCTTGGACAACATTGGAATCTCGGGGTCAATTTGAAATTCACCTAATATTTTGTGTCAAACTGTTTAATTTGTTCAGGTGTTTTTACTTTTTAGAGTGAGTTAATGTCCTCCAGCCGCTTTTCCCAGAAACGATCCTGGGACATCTTCCGAGAAGACTTGGACCACATCTATACTTGCTCAGAGAGGCTGACCAGTTGGGCCTCACTGACATCCAGCTCTTTAAATTTGTGCTGACATTCTGCACGGAGGTATACATAAAAATTATTGAGGGACCCAAAATAGGTCTTCACTGTGCCAGGTTTCTCGAATTTGGTTAGCCAACATACCAACATATCCACTCTCCATAGCATTCTCCTCAGCACCATCAATACAGCTCACACTTCTAACATCTTCAGTCTCCATAGCATTCATCCCGAAAATTTCAGTCACGTAACTAAAAGGATACATTCAGTGTTAAAATACATATAAATATATATATAATTATATATATATATATATATATATATACACCCGTTTGCAAAAACGTTGGCCGCAGATAGATATATAGATAGATATCCGAGATCTAATTAGAATTGCTTATGTTGTGTAATATGATTGAAATCCCATGCAAATGTATTCATATGCAATTCTAATTAGACTTCGAGTATCTATCTATCTATCTATCTGCGGCCAACGTTTTTGCAAATGGGTGTATATATATATATATATATATATATATATATATATATATATATATATATATATAATTATATACTGTCGTTGTCAAAAAGGTTGTCCTGAGCAAGTATATGTATATATCGATCATGCACGTGACATTATTATGCATCAACACGCGTGGGATTGTACAAGCGGGTTAATTGCGAGTTCGAGTATAGCAAGGTGAACGATTAAAAAATGCCAAGACCATATTCGGATGATTTAAGGTGCAGAATGGTTTATCAACGACTGTTCTACGAAAGAATCATCGACGAAATTGCAGCACAGCTATTTGTTTGTTCAAAAACCGTCTATCGTACTCTCAGCACCTTTTGGAACACGGGTGATGTGAAGCCTTGCCGTATGGGTCGCCCAACAGCGAGCGTATCTTTATTCTTACACGAAGAATATATTATCATGGACTGTTTACTGCGAACGCCGCAAATATAGTTGAATGAGATAGCAAGCTATATGTAAACCTCTTCAATAGGATTCAAATCAGGACTGTCGTACACTTGTTCTACAACTTCTTGTACATGATGTGTTGGGTGGTTATCTGTTAACAAATTTGCATATATTACTAGTTTTAGCAGTTGCATCTTTGTGCATCAACAAGTTTATATATATATATATATATATTATTACTGAGTATTAATACTGAAATACGACCAATAAACTGCAGCTGGTTTTTTATGATTACAACTATCTAAATTTATTCAGTAAAACAACAACAAGCCAACTTAAACAGTTGAGGTTTAGTCATACACTTATCAAATCTTGGCAAACATTGATCATCATTGAAATTAAACATTAAATGTAAAAAGTTAAGATGAGTGTGTTTCCATGGCCGTGTTTTTTCAGTGCGCTGTCTGCTAAAACGACCTTGAAATTTTGTTTCAAAATATTAAAAGCCGGTTTTCTAAGCAGGTGAGTTAGATATGTTATAAATTGACCGTGTACAAATTCTTAGGGCACACTCCACGCTTATGGAAAAAATGTTAAAGGATAGAACATTTTTCTACTTCATGACCAAGTTTAGGTAATTACGGTAACATATAGTCATTGGCTTTGTACTTTTGTCTAGTATATATACGACAGGGTTCTGGCACTATATAGACACAGGAAAATAATCATCTGGGGCCGGTTATATAAAAAGGTAGTTAACTTTTTAACTATATACGGTAGTTATCGGCTTAGTAGCAGAATTTGTGAATCGGAATTGCGTATTTTAGTTCAAACAGTTTTACACAACCAACCCATGTATATACAAGCAAAAAATTAAACTTATACATAGCACATCATATAAAAACGCGTACTACACTGGTACATTATACCATGGTATCAAACATTGCATTGTATTATACCAGTACATTATATACCATTGTATCAAACATTGCATTACATTATACCAGTACATAATACCATTGTATCAAACATTGCATTGTATTATACCAGTACATTATACCATGGTATCAAACATTGCATTGCATCATACTGGTACATTATACTGTGGTATCAAACATTGCATTGCATTATACCAGTACATAATACCATTGTATCAAACATTGCATTGTATTATACCAGTACATTATACCATGGTATCAAACATTGCATTGCATTATACTGGTACATTATACTGTGGTATCAAACATTGCATTGCATTATACCAGTACATTATACTGTGGTATCAAACATTGCATTGTATTATACCAGTACATTATACCATGGTATCAAACACTGCATTATTTTATATCAACACATATTATGCCATCATATTAAAACATAGTGAATTAACTAAATCAGTATGATTTGTGCAAAATTAACCAATCTCCCGGTATATTATAGTTGAAACGGATTTAAGAGTTTTATACAACAAACACCTGTATACATGTATGAATGTAGAAACACCTGTATAAAGAAGTACTTTTGTGGGTAAACTACTCAATATACCTTGAGTGAAACAAATGTTACATTCTGATGAAATGTAATTTAAATCAGTGAATTTAGTCTAAGTCAGAATTAAGGTACAACTACGACCAATAACCTGATGCTAACATGAAAATTACCTAATGAAATTATACTCAAACCTCCATATCTCAAATAATTAAATGCTCAGAATGATATAAAGGGTGAATTAAAGCAAAAAGTGCAACACTGCACATTTGAGATAATCAAATGGCTGAGGTTTGGTCATACACTTATGAAATCTCAGCAACTTATACGATAGACATTGACAAGTATTTTGGTGGGTAGCTCTTTGGTATACCTACAGTGACTTAAGATGATAGGTTGAAATGAGTGAATCTTTTTTAAGATAGACACTATACAGGCAATATAATATGGTACAGCAATATAAGTTAATAGCTAGTTTATCCAAACAAATTATAGGTCAAGCTTTAATATAGACATTAAAAAAATTATTCAGGAATAAACAATCACAGGTTTAAAATCATGTTAAAGCATCATTGGGCTGATCGATATATAGCTAATATACCTAGGAGTGTATATACGGCTGTACATATTGTATTGTACAACCCAATTGTTGCGTCTTTTCAATAACTAGACACTCAAGAAACTACCACAAGAATTAATGTTTGGCATCTTGTTCTACGCGAACATTACTTTGTTGGGTTTTTGTCCATAATGAAGCAACTTGCAAATCGCTGTAACCAAGGCCCTGTTACATTGCACAATTTTTCTTGCAACTTGCAGTGCAATTCTACTTTTGAGAGATGTATATTTGGGAATTAGGAAACTTTTGTGCTCATACACTTCCCGCACTTTTCTTCTGCAAGACTAATAATTTACATCTCTTAGCAGTACAATTGCATTGCAAGTTGCAAGAAAAATTGCATCGTGTAACAGGGCCTTTAGTACTAATTACCAGTGAATTCGAGTACGTATTCAAGGCAGTCTGAAAGGGATGTCGTAATAGAAATCTATTCTGCAGTATTTCATAGATTTTATTTATCAACATACCAAACTTGGACTGAGATGCAATTCTCATGCAACATGCAATGATCATAGTTAACTAGTTTGAGTTATTTTTTTACCTGCATACATGCAAAAGTTATAGAACTGCAAGATCAGTGATGTCAAGATATGTTGAACTGTACTCATGCATACACACTTCTGACCTTTCCTTTTGCATAAACATGGCAAGGCTTTCCCAGCTAGCCTGCATGATAAAAGTCTCGTCCTATCAAAACGTGATGATATTTAATCGGGTGAAAGTATTATACATACGTTCTATTTGCCTAGTTCATGGAAACAAGGCAAATTACTCAAGAAAGCTATATCACCAGAGAAAAAACTTGCTGTGTTACCAGCCTCGTGAGTTTTTAAGCCTTAGTCTACATTTACAATAGCGACTTACTTGTTTAGCGTTGGCCAACATTTCGGCATGTTTCCTTTTAAAATCCTCCTGTAAGTTGTCTCTCATTCTCCTCATATTTTCCAGTTGTGCTTCGAAATCTGTGACCTTATACTTATGAGTGTTTTCCAAATCAGAAATCATCCAATCTTTTTCTTCAAGCATCTCCTCCAGCTCCCGAGTTCTCAGCTCTGTCTTGTCGAGTTCCTCTTTACATCGGCGACTATCACATCACATTAACTCCAGTTCTTTTGTTAAACTGATCTAAAAAAACCTGTCAATTATTAAAAACAAGTGACAATGATCGACCATCCGACAAAGCACTTTCTAGATATGTACTTAAAACCAAAAGCCTAATTTATGATGGGCAATATATACGTTTGGCTTGGTAGTCTTGTTTGACCAAATGCACTCGTCCCTTACGAAAATGTTCTATAGAACCCTAATGAATATGATATAGAATATTCGTTATGATATAGAATATTCTATAGGGTGTCAAGATTCTGTAGAATATTATATTGGAATATTCTATAGGATGTTAGATCCTATAGAATTTTCTATTGATATATTATATGGGATATTGAATCCTATAGAATATTCTATTGGAATATTCTCTAGGATGTTAGATCCTAAAGAATTTTCTATTGATACATTATATGGAATATAGAATCCTATAGAATATTCTATTGGAATATTCTATATGATATCCAATTTTACAGAATATTCCCTTAGACCAGTAACATCATAAAATGGAATATTCTATAGGAATATATATATATATATATATATATATATATATATATATATAATTATATATATACTATATGAAATATTTATTGTGCAACCCAGTACATCAGTCTTATATGCTTATAATGCCAGTTAATTTTACTTATGCACTTTGCTGCAGGAATTATTAAGAGATCAGCATGCAATTTGAAAAATACAAGTATAAATGCTTGTTTAAAGAACATTTATTGAAATATATTATTATTAAATACATATTAATTTTCACACTGTAAATGTGTGTGACTGTACATATTTTTACTATATATGATATTAAAATAATTACATGTTGTTACTGCTCAAATATTACAAACTTGCATACTCATTGAAATGTTGGTGAAATCCGTATCTCTAGCTGAATTATTGAACAGCTAGTTAAAGTTTGAGATTTATATACAATTTAAGAAAAGTCATTGCTAAAATATCAAGCAATCATTCAAGCAATAAAATGACAAAGGTTTGTAATTTGTCTTTTATATATTGTTGAGGCAAAATATGACAGACTCAAACAACTGACAATTCAAACTACTTTAAATATCAGGAGCCATCCTACTCTGATCTTCCAAAATGGAAAGTTCTAATTAGAAAATGAGTACTTCCCAAACTGGAAATGGGCAGTTCAAAATGGGTATATTTTCAGGAATTGCTAAATTGCTCATTGTAACAAAATGTTCTCAAAATTTTTTCTTTATTCAATGCCATATCTGACACCTCAATTGAATTTATCTGATTATTGTGGTTGATATACATATCCTAACCTGCATGATCATCATTAAAATTTCTTAAACCTTTATATAGTTCAGTTTATAGATGCTATGTTATCATTTTAAAGTCCCAAACGGCCAAAAAAACCTGTCTCAAAAAATGTTATAAGCACAAATGATGCAATTAATGCCTTGAAGGCAAAATATAATTTAAATGAGGCAAAGGTAATTTTTTTCACATTAAAATGTTTCTATAAAATACCTGTTCTTTAGCCCGTCTAATGATATTGGTCATATCACCATGTCTAAAGTATAAATGCTAATAAACTGGGCGAAAGTTACAAAGTCATTCACGGTTTGGTTGTATGGATCATTAACACTGAGCAATGTGTACCTTGTGTTGTTTTCAAGTGGTTAATTAAAGGCTTATATCTATCAAAAACTACTGATTTTAAAAGTTAATTTGCATTTTTTCGTATCTCCTTAATCCATTTGATGATGAAAATGTAAGTCTGAAGTGTTTCGAGACTTTCTCGTATAATAGAATTGTTTGATTAACTGATAGTTTACATTAGCCTGGTTTAAACTCTGACTAAGAATGTTTGGGTTCTCAGCTATCACAACAATGAGGTGGTGGTAATAATGCTTTGTTTTCTGATTGTTAATAGCATTCCATCTCGTCCGAAGATGAAGATGTTGCTTCCTAGCATGAAGAAGAAAAATATTAACCTCCAGAACCAAATTCAGAAAAAGGATAAAGAGATTGCCAATTTGCATTCCATTATTGACAATCTTAAAGGTACTATAGTATTTTTGTTATTCATGTTTATCTGTGTTGTGGGTAGGTCCTTCTGAACTGTTTTTCTGCTGCAGTAAAATGTTATACTTGCTGTTTAGAAGCTCCCTATCTCTACCTGCTCTTATTGGTGATTTGCGGAAGCAAGTTGATAAATTAAAAGATGGAAAAGATGACAGTGTTCTCCCAAGTGCACCATTAATAAAACAGGTTTCCTCATGTTCAAGTGTTTCTGCAGCCTCCTCCACAAATACCTTGGCCGACTCTGATTCTGAATCTGACCTGGTAAGTGTCAATAAACTATCGGTACTACAGATGTGCGAATGAATTTCAATCCTTTTCTCTTTATATATTCGGTTTTTATTCTCACTCTTTTTTTCAAAATCTTTTCTCACAAATCTTATTTTAATATCATTTATATACCAAAAAGTTTACAAATGTGATTTTTTTCTAGATATCCCTTGGACCTAATGTGAACGTTAGTAAGGCACAGCATAAAGTACTGAGATCAAAAACCGACTTAAAAGATTATGTTTATTCGATTATGGGGATGATGTGGAGCAGGGAGGTCCTCTGCACTTATTCCATATAACAGGGAGAGTGTCCAATGCATCCTTTTTTTTTTCTTTTTTTTTTTTTTTTTTTTTTTTTTTTTCTTTTTTTTTATCTATACTTTATATTTACAAGTATTGTAACTCTATTAAAAACAAATATATAGTAGCAGGATAATTTAACTATAAATATTCTATTTACATGTTTTCTCCTACATACATGCATTAAATGTTACAAAAAGTTGTAACGATTATAAATAACTATATAGATATTGTTAAAATATTGACGATTTGGATATATACTATATGTCCTACATACGTTAAAAAATATTATAATTAACTGGATATATTATTTGAATATTGGGTTAACACTGGAAAGAAACTGGGTTTAAATCGGTCCGTACTACATTTAAAAATAGACAAGCTATCCGAGTTGCGGAGTGATCGACCATGTTCACTGAGCCTTGAATTAGGTATAAGTGCATTGAGTTTGTTATCACTATTTAACTTTATCTTTTGGAAGAGATTAAAGCACAGACGTTGTCTATTTTCATCCAGCCCCACGCAATCTGCAGCAGACAGTGCTTCTCTGTACGATAAACTTGGGTAAATTATTCTTAGAACTCTCCTCTGTAACCGTTCAATTTGGTCGCTAAGATACGATGGTAGGTTTGTGTGCCAAACTGGCCAACAGTACTCCAAGACCGAACGAATAAGTGCAATATAAATTGTTAATAAATCATCTGCGGTCATACCACTTTTCTTTAAGGTGCGTATAATGTGAAGCCGCTTAGCTGCTTTCTTTGTAATCATTTTAACATGATCAGCCCATTTTAGCGAACTATTTAATACGATACCAAGAACCTTGTGGCAGTCAACAACATCTATTGCTGTTCCGTCAATAGTTAGCGGTTCTAACATAGGCGTATCACGGAAGAAACAAGTCCTTAGCTCTTTACATTTTTTCACGTTTAACTTCATATAATTTGCGGAGGCCCAACAGGATATATAATCAAGATCTGACTGGATTGTTGAGTTGCCATGTTTGGGTATGACTTCAGAAGCAGTGAGATCATCTACATATTTCCAATAATCGCATGTTGGTAGGGCGAGATCATTGATCATAACAAGAAACAATAAAGGGCCCAATTTTGTGCCCTGTGGGACACCAGCGTTCGCCGTGAGCCATTCCGACAAAGATTTACCCAACTTAACCCGTTGTTTACGATTTGACAAGAAACTGCATATCCAGGGCAAAAGTGACCTTCATACTCCCAAAAGGAACAACTTGGTGATCAAGATGTTAAGGTTAATGCGGTCAAAGGCCTTGCTAAAGTCTAAGAAACAAATTCGCAAATACTGACCGGGCGTGTCCAGATTTAAAAGCCAATTATGAAACATGTCCAAAAGGCATAGAGTTGTAGATGTGCCCTTTGTAACGCCGAACTGTTTATGATCTATCTTGTGTACGATATCTTCAAGAATCATTTCTGCTACAAATTCCTCCATTATTTTAGAGATGCAGGGTGTTAAAGAGATTTGTCGTAAGTCGCTTTCCTCTTTCGGTGGTTTTTCTTTAGGGATTGGAATAATATTCGCAGATTTCCAAGTATCAGGAACGATTCCAGAAGATAAAGAAAGGTTAAAAAGATCAGTAATTGGTTCAGCCAGTCCATGAGCGAATTCTTTCAAAAGACGCGGTGGAATATTGTCTGGACCCATTGCTTTATAAGGGTTGAGCTTTTGTAATTTCATACAGACTTGATAAGAATGTATCACCGGTACTTGCTCAGCCACTGGCAGAAATGCTGGTAACTCGTGAATATCAAGGGGAGGAATATCTGCATTCACCGCGATATAAAATTCATTTAAGGAGTTTACTAATTGATCGTCCGTCAAAGTTACTCAATTCTTTTCGAAATGAATTGGCGCTATATTATTAGATTGACCAGATATTCGCTTGACAAGTTTCCACCAAGATCTAGTATCGCTCTTCTTCAGATGTTGAACTTTATCTGCATAAAACTTCCGTTTTCTTTCTATTATCTCTAATCTTACTTTGTCTCTATAGTGGTGCCAAAGATTTGTATTTCCACTGTGAAATGCCCGTTGCCGTAGTATAATCAGATTCTTTAAGGATGTTGTCATCCAAGGCTTATCAAAAGGATGTAGTTTGACAGTTTTCATAGGGAAAAATTTATCTATAGCTGCCAAAATATTTGAGGTGAATGCACTGACGAGCTCTTCTATGGTAAGGTTTTGACCATCGACAGGCCAGTCTTGGCGAGTCGCCCACCGGCCAAAAGCTTCTCGCGCGGACTGTGGAAAGCACCGATAAAGTCGTTTACTGGCAGTCGTTGATATGTTAACATGTGCATTAATTCTGGGGAGCCATTTCACTATTTCATGGTCTGACGTGCCGAGGGGGGCAATTGTTGTTGGAATATTGTAAAATGGATAAATATTTGTTATTATTAAGTCTAAAATAGCGGAACCCCTTGTGGGAGTGGTTACCACTTGAGACAAATTGTGGCAGCTAAGTAACTCAGAAATATCTAAGTTGTTAAAATCGCCTAACAGAACGATGCCACATTCTGGGTGCATATTTCGAACAACATCCAAAGTTTCAACTAGGTACGCTACAAGGTCGCGTTGCTCTTGTATAGGCTTGTCAGGAGGGCTGTAAACAATTCCAATTATTATCCCAGTGATAGATCTTGGGAGGCGAAAGGGTCTTATCCATACCCACATACATTCATACATACGATTTTCGAGGTCGTCACGTCGCCTGGAAGGGATGGTTTCTGATACATAAGCACAAACTCCTCCTCCTCTACCGCATAGTCTATCACGTCGAAAAAAGTTATACTTTGGGATTTGTAGGAGATTATTATCAATACCGTCATGTAGCCATGTTTCAGAAATAGCTACAAAATCAGCGACATTATGTTGTAACAATAAGTCAAGTTCATCCACCTTTGAGAGAAGGGATCGCACATTAGCAGACAAAAAATTCGGTAGTTGCGACCTCGTAGTAGCTGGAGTTGCTGGTTTAATATTTATTAAATTAGAAGGATTTCTAAATCTTTTATTATTAACCATAGGGGAGTAACGTGATATAGAACAGTGGGACTTTCGTGAGGTTACCCGAACCGGGATATGATGATTAATACCATTATTTACTATCGTAATGTCGCACGGACAAATGTCAGGTAATCTTGCCAACTTGAGTCCCATTTCCGTCTCCAACAAAAATCCCGATCATGCATTGTGGGCTTACTTTTAACTGATCTTTTCAGCTGGTTGGTTTGATTTTGTTTAGTTCGTAGCTGTTGTTGTACGAAACGGGTTGTATGAGGTGGAAACTTGGGTACATTTATTTCGATTACATTAGGACCTCTGGGTTGGCTCTGGTTAGGTGGGTAATTCTGATTTTGGGTAGTCTGGTTTACAGGTGGTATGCCTATTTGTCTACGATGTGGAGGTTTTTTCTTCTGTGGGTAAGTAGTTGTTGGCTTATATATGCTTGAAAGACCCTTTCCATGCTTTTTACGGTGGTCAATAGGTTCTTTGGAAGGACTACTGGATAGATTACGCTTTTGAACGTGAGCGTTTTTTTATAGGACCTCTTATAAGCTATCACGCTTGTTTGCCTTCGATTATTAAGTCTCTCCTGTTGGTGACTTGATGGGGTTGTTTGATTGAATAAAAATACATTCAAAGAGAAAAATGCAAAAACCCAACTTGATGAAGAGAAAGTAAAGACTATATGTGGTGAGTTTTTTAATAAATATCAGGGCTTAAGTGGTGAGATTTGTTCCATATTATTTCTTAGATATGTAACTTGCTTGAAATCAATGTGAAAATTCCCTACAATAACTGTTGATAGAGGGGATATTTATCAGTGTATCCGGCATATCCCTAGGGGCTATTTTCAGCTTCTATTGGATCTAAATTGAATTCTTTCCATTTGTCATGTAGAATATGGCTCAAAAAGATTTGGGTGTAAAGTTAGTGATGTCAAGAAAATGATGACAGCCAGGATAAGTAATGTAGTACAGGGGAATTCAAAAATCAGACTGATGGAAAGTAATACGTTTTGGTAATATTTTTTGTAATATAAGTATGATATAACGAGCAATTTGATTGGCTACCGCGCGTGCATTGTGAGGCCATAATGCACGCTTCTGGCTTTGAAGTTTTTGTTGCTAAGCAACATCTTAAATAACATGTAAGGAGAATTTCATTATTGATCAAATAAATAAATTTTGTTGTTGCCCTATAATTTCTTCTTATATTATAAAAGAATTAAAAAAGCTCGTCGCGTGCCTTTATGGTGTAATAATGCACTCGGGGAAATGTTGGAAGAATACTCGAGAAGCTTGTAAAACACTCGGCTACGCCTCGTGTTTTACAAGCTTCTCTCGTATTCTCCCAACATTCCCCCATCGTGCATTATTACACCATAAAGGCACGCGACTCGTTTTTTAATTCTTAATTAAATGATCCAACACTGTTTGTCTTGCACGCAAGCTAGTAGGACTTGATTTTTATTATTATGTTGTATTATAGATGAAATCTTAGGATCAATTTAACTTGGAAGTAAATAAATTTGCTATATTTGGGAACATTTCATTTGTTTGTGTCTCTCACTCAGACAGAAAAAAGTTTTCACTATGTTATTAGAAAGTTTTATTTCAAAGTGGAAACATTGAATATCTCTGCATAAGCATATTTAATAGAATATTTAATAGAATATTATATCTCAACTGTAAATCATCCAATCAGAAAGCGCGATTTGTACCACGTGATCAGTAAATTAATCATGGAATTCTATCGAATTTTCTCACATTATGCTATAAAAGTCGGATACCCCGCTGCAGCGGTTAGCCCGCCTATTTAAGCTTCATATTGTGCTAAAATATGTTCATGAAGAAAAATTTCTAATTTCTATATAATATTTTTCTTTGTTTTGGTAAAGCTGTTTTGTGAGTTGATCGCCCCACGTGTGTCACGCAAAACTACGCTGGTCCCGCGTGGTCGGAGATTACGTAAGAATAGATACATAGGGCATACCAACGCATCCTCACTCTAAGAATACCTATTATAGGTATATGTCAAATGCCGTAAGAATATGCATAATACATAGCTCAAGCCTCAAACACTTGTAGGACCCAGAGCCCAGAGATTGGTCCGCGTGATGCGCATACAATTTATTAAATTAAATACTCTGCGCATATGGTAATATCACACAATATGGCGGCTGCCAAAGAGTGCGCTAAATCGTCAAAGCGGTCATCACAACAACGGCTTTCCTTGGAGGCTAGTTTAGAAAACTTACGCGAATTAACCGGTACAATAGAGAAAAAAAAGACCCCAAAGCAGAGCGACTTCTTCCTCACGTACGATAGCAGTGGTAAAAGAATACGTGATTCCAATTACAAATACCGCTCTGTTGCTGAACGCAAAAAAGCAAAAAGCGAGCTACCTCTGGCCAAACTAGTAGTGTTACTGGTAAATTAATCATAATATTTGTAAAATATCCGCAATATATATATATATATATATATATATATATATATATAATTATATATATATATATTGTGTGATAGCGCTGTCACAGTAAATAATTATTGTATCTTTAGAGAGCGACGACGTTGACCTTTGCCCATTTGAATCAGATAGTGGTTTTGATTTTGACATCATTACTGAAGAATCATCTGATGTTTCTCTACAAAGAAGTTAGTCTCATCCCTATATACCGTGATGTTTCATTTATTACTACTACTTATTACGACTACTACTCAACGCTGGCGTGCAAGCATTACTGTGCAATTCATATGCAAAGTCTATTATTTATAATTTGTAGAAAATTTGACCACCTGTATAGCAAATTGTGAAAGTTTGACTCAAGAAATGAAGTCCAGTACCCAGTCCATGTGGACAAGAAGAATGCAGTCTGTGGATGCTGCATGGGAAAATAGTAGATCTGCTATATTTGCTGCTGTTTTAAAAAGTCAAGCAATTCCTAAAACTGGGGCTGTTTGCTTCTTGTGCGGAGAAGACAGAGCTGTTGTTCGGTGTCGCCACTGTGGACCAGATGCATTACTCTGTAACAATTGTGATGAGACAGCTTATGAGAAAAAACCTTTGCATGACCGTGATATTTGGATAAATGGATTTTATCAAGCAATTCCTCCAACTGAAACAGTCCTGCCAGATGGATCTCCAAGCTTCAACAGTAAGTGATTATTGTAAATTTATTAATTCAAAAGTTATCATTGGTTTGTTCAGATGCTGACTATATTCTTGATAATCTTGTTCCAGAGACTATGAAATATATCAATTATAAATATTGCTATGCATGCATTTATTTTTTATACAATCATTTCAGGTAAACTACAAGTACTGGTTTAGTAATCTTATACTGTATAAAATAGACTGATTATTACATTTTTTACAGGAAAATATCCTCCATTTTTATTTTGCAAAGAATGTATTTATTGCAAGGGCCAGGATACACTTTCTATCATCCCCTCTAATGAAATGTGCATTCTTATAACAGCCAAAGGTACGAGTTGAGCTGTGTTGTACAGTGCTGTGCACTACATCATGTGCTCTAAAATTGTAGTTACTATCAGCTTATCTTGATTTTCAATGTTTTCTTGCAGGAAGATTTGATTTGTATTCATTCACATACAGTTGCACTGGATGTGATCAACAGTTCTCACCATTAACACTGGAGAAGATAATTAATGAAGGGTATTGGCCAGGTGGCCCAAAGAATCTTAATTACATCTTCTGTGAAGATGTGTTCAGAGTTTGGGATTCACTGCGAAAGTATATGCCAGGCACATCTGAGACAGCATTTCGTAGGTCCTTGGCCTCCATATCTAGTGAAAAGGGCAGGGTTAGTAAATCATACTTAGGTCACTGTACATAGATCAATCAAATTTTGTACCTGTAGTGGTCTAAAACTGTGCATAATCTTCTTGATCAATTTTTAGTCAGGTATCATCAACGCATCAGTGTTTCATTGTGCATTCAAAGAATGGTGTTTTGCCATGCATGAAGTTGACATCTTACAAGAAAAACAATGGGCAAATTGCCCATCATGTTTTAGATCCCAACATTCGTGTCATGTTGATGGAAACGCTAAACTTTATAGATACAACAGTGTGCCAAGGTATTGTGTTGTTGCCTGGCTAAAATCATACTGACCAAATGTCCATGATTTATGTAATTTGTTTATAGAGGTGAAAGAAAATGCTACTATGAAAATACATTTATTGAAGATGATGAACTGGTAGAGGAGCACTTGAACAATGTTTATTCCAACAACTCAGCTAAGGTATGATCATGATTGTGAGGAATTATGGAGAATTGTGCAATGATAACAGTTTTGTGTACAATAATAATATACCAAAACTTGCATAAGAGTTATACTTATAAATCATATTCAATCCTCCTAGGGTCATTCAAGTAATTCCTATTGTGGTTCCTCTCATTGGAAAGCTGCAAGGAATACGGTCAACCGCCAATCCAAACTTGATGAAACTGGTCTTGTTGTAGCAGGCTGTAGACATTCTCTGGCTCAATCTGCTGTGAATATGCATCAAGGTGAACTGTATGGATACACACATTATTTGCAAATCAACCGACTAATTCACCATAAAGTTAAGTTCTTATGGCAAGATGTGATTTGTAAGTACTGGCCTTGGTTTATTTCGCTTCCCAAAGATTTGTCACCTGATGAAGCCTTTTTGATGGCACCAGCATTATCTATCATGCATGGTAAAGCTCATGTTTGGTCTTGATAAGTATTTTAATAAAACAAATGTTAACCAATTTTAATTAGGAAAATCATTCAAATTGCATACTTATAATGTTCATACCTTTCAGGTCACATGGGGTGGACGTTGGCAAATTGGAAGTGGTTACACTGCAGGTGAAGAGGTTGAGCAAATAAACAGCTACATCTCGAGATTGGGATCAACAACAAAATACATGCATGCAGCATGTACGTAGCTGTTTGAATTTTTAGGTTTCCTGTAAAATGTATTGATTGCGTGTGAATTTGCTGTGGTTTATTGATTATAATGTCTAAATGTTATATTTTTCATCGTTTTCAACACTTTGTTACATTAGACTACTTACCTCTTAATTTCTGAAGACTTACATTTGCCATTGACGGATTAGCTTTTTCATTTATATACGACAGGTCGCAATGAAGCACAAACGGAGCATGTTCTTCACTGGAACAAGTTAAAGATTCTTAAGCTGCCAATCACTCTTTGCAAGGAATATGTTTATGTATGTTTGTTTATTCGTAAATTTTTTTATTTAATAGTTTTTCTCAGTAAACTAAAAATAGACTTTTGATATTTATAATTCAATTCTCTTGTGACAGGTAAAGAAGTTAATAGAAGAAAATAAGAAGGAACTTGATGAGCTGGTAAACGAGCTAAATCTTTCCGCGTATCGTGAAGAGTTCGGTAATTGGGCTGCTGAAATAACAGCGTGTGGGAAACGTACGTAATTATACGCATCTTATTCATTTCAACTTGCTTGATTCAAACGCGTGAGGTGTATCAGGTGGAATGTTTAAAACTCGCAAACTACTATACAGACAGTAGCGTGTACATGCTCTACAATGCCGGTTATACGGCCTAATTCCACGGGCGCCTTTTCTCCGCGAAACGCGAAATATTTCGCCGGTTTCTTTTGAATTTCGACCACTTGAAAAAATTAACTCTGCTTCATTGCTCACAATTCAAAAGAAGCAGGAAAAATATTTCGCCTTTCGCTAGAAATTTTAGCCCGTAAAATTAGGGCTATAGACTAACTATAGTTACCTGTACTTACATTTGTGTTTCCAGGGTCGAAGTTTGAGATGACGAAGCGTGAAGGTGATCTTGTTTCTTACTATGAGCTGTATACCGAAGTGCGCGAAGCTATCGCTTTGAAGCCGTTCCTCGATTTTGCTGGTGATGAAGCTGAAACAGAAATAAACGTCGGGAATTCAGGATTGTATGCTCAAGCCTTGGCAAAACATCAGGAAATGGATAAGAAAGAAAAGAAATTAAGAAACCTTGAATCGACTCTATGTATAGTTGAAAATGAGTTAGGGAAGCAACAAGCCCTGCAAGAGGGGAAAAATCTTTTGGCTGTCAGAAAAAGAATTTCTATTCGCGAAGAGATTGAAATGTTATGCTTTTCTATTTCACAGCAAAAGAAAAATATTAGCCGCCTAGCAGGTTTAAGTATACATTTATTTTAACAGAAACTTTAATGACAGAAACTTTAAACTGTGGTCGTAGTTAATAATGTAAATGTTTTAAATGAAAGTATGTATTTAATATACTGTTGGAATGTTTCAGATTCGTCGAAACAAAGGGCTAGATTGCGTAGCAAAAATGCTCTGGAAAAGAAAAAACTTAGCGATTCCATCACGCAATATAATGTGGTAAATCGGTTGTTAGAAACTGATCCTGAAGAAGATGATATCGCATATATATATGCAAATTTATTATGCAAAGAATCATACCATTCGCATTTGTGCGTTTTCTGTGTTAACATTTGCCATTGTTTCAATAAAATAATAACACGATCAGATGAATTTCGGGTGAATATTGTTCAAGAATTTATATTTTGCCGCTAAATTTGTGCCGCGAATAAATTCCGCGATCAAATTCCGCGATTATGATTATGAATCAATGTAATGAATAATTAACCGTGAATAAACATACACGCGGACCAATCTCTGGGCTCTGGGTCCTACAAGTGTTTGAGGCTTGAACTATGTATTATGCATATTCTTACGGCAACTTCTAGTAAAGTTACTATCGCAAGGGAAGTGCTGGCATCGCAAGTCCATTTATCACATGTTGAAGAAAAACAACGGCTATTATAAGAGGTGGGTGGCGGCTTTTCGGGTCGGTTGTCGTGCGCTTGTCATCACGCGGAAATACAAATCAACACAAATCGTCCTTTGTTTTGACTTCAAGCCCCAAGTTAAACTGCTCAATAAAACGAGTGCTTCGTTAGAAATCGTTAAATTCAGTGTTCACTTGCGGTTTGCCTACGAAGTGGCAAAAACGAAAACTTTCTATGACCGCCATTCGTATTGAATCTTAAAACTCATTGTCATCGGATCAGATGGCATTGCGATTTCTGTGTAAATACTTGACCGATTTTAATAAAAATTTTTAGGAGCCATTTTAAGGAGGAAATTGTCCTCAGGAGATACATTCTTTTTTTAGATCGATATGTTGCCAATTCGCCATAAATAATATCAATTTGAGTTAAGCGCGTGCTTATTGCGTGCTCGAAATGTTGTCATGCGGTTCGAAAGGCGACAAAACTCTATGGTGCCCTCCTCTAGGGTAAATTTGACCCCAAAAATCGATTCCTGATATAAAATTGGACCAAGGGGTCAGTTTTTCGGCTTTTTTTGCCCGATGTTATTTTCGATATTTGTATTATTGTGAAATAGTATTGCCGGTGATGTGATAATTCATATCATCATGCATCTTTATACAAAAAAAAATCGGCAAAAATCCTCTAAAGGCTCGATTTTGACGCTAAAGGTATCAAAATAATCCTGAAAATGTGAACTAAATCACAATAACCGTTTTAGTTTGTATTTTGCGTAATATTTTATAGATTAGGCCGCTTTGATTTGTAATATTGAATAATAAATAAATCGCATGCATTTTAAGCCTGCAGCACACGAGAGCTATCAGCTGAGTTACGGGTTACTCGTACCTGTTATCTCAGCCGACAGCTCACCGTGTGCGGATACATTTTTCTGAGTTTTCTGCCACATGCAACCTTTTCTCGCATATCATACAAGTTTCATACCATTTAAATCGTGCTGAGATATTTAGTTTTTCTTCTTACCGACAATATTGTCGGGTTTAATCTATGTGAGTCAGTGGCGGGTCGCGCGCGCCGGCGTGGCTCGAAGCCAGTTTTTTTGCCCTGCAGGCAATATGACGGAAATAACCTTGCAGGGATTCGCAGACGCAGGTAACTTCCATATATAGAACGCATACCACATATGGTTTTCGCCAGAATGAATGACAAAAATCGAGGTTTCGCCTCAATATACGTGCCCAGACTCCAAGGCGTACACGGCCAACCTCCAGATTAGTGTACTGGTTCGCTGCGCTCGCCAGCAACCAGCAATAATAGGTATTTTAAGAGTGAGGATGTGTTGGGTGCTTCGACCGGTTCGGGGATTACGAGCATTCAATTCAACACAAATATAATTTGGAAGGTTTATTCCATAAATAGAGATAAGAGGTTAGGAAGAAACGACGCTGTGTTGTTTATGCATTGATAGATCCCTTACACGAATATATATTTTAATATGTCGATAGCAAGTCGATACCTGGTCACAGTACATAAATAATACTATACAAAACGGACATTTTGTGCAGTAATCAAATCATTTTGGCGGTATACAGTATTGATTAAAAGTATATTGTTTTGTATCGATTTACGCGTCGAAGTATCCACATCATAGACATAATATGCACCGCAGTTTATTTACATTATTTACAACGCAACTATTTTAGTTATTCTTATGAAACGACGGATAAATTGTTGCCATCATATAAATGTAGTGAATGTAGTCACAGTTGTTTGACGAAGAAGAGACTAAACTGAGAAAATCACGCCTGGTTTACATGGGCAACTAAAATTATAATTTAATAGTGACAGTATCCGCGACTAACGTCACTTGAGTACTTTGAGTAATTTCCTTTTGATTAATATTTAACCTAGTTCTTTATATTTTTACAGGCATAAGTCAAAATGTTCATGTTGGGAAACGTAGGGATAGTATTAATATGGTCGTTCCCGGTGACCTTTTGTTGCGGTGTTTGAGATTCGTTGTTTGGGCTCTTTTGATTTATAGATGTTTTGGTTGTTTTAATTATATGTAAATCGGCATTGTACAGGGTGTATCAAAAAAACGCAACCACTTAATATTCATGATATCCTCTTTGTTCTACAACACAAAAGACGTTTGGCCCCTGGAATGCGAGAAAGCTTGTAATCATATTCTAGCGGCACAATCGTCGGTAAACAAAGTCGGGTGCGTAAACCAACGAGCTGAATTGAAAGTATCTAACGAGTAAAATGTTATTTACAATTTATTTTACAAGGTCGACAGTTAGCATTCAAGTTATCATGCACGACAATAAAAACTCGTTGTTCGGTTGTTAGCTGCACCATTATTAGTTTAGCTGATTTGACTATTAGCAGTTGAACTGTACCATAAGAAGCCATTTTAAAATCCCAGGGGCATAAAATCTATTGAGCTTATGAACAATATGAATTTTAGAAAATTAAGTGTTGCGTTTTTTTGAGACACCCTGTAATGCTGATCGTCAACATCGCTTGTTTGATTGCAATTTTCCCCCTCATTAGGGATTAACTCAACGATAGCGCTATTATTAGTGACCTTTTGTTGCAGTGTCGGAACTTCGTTGTTAGGGCTCTTTTAATTTATAGATGATTTAGTTGTATTAATTATATGCAAATCAGCGTTGTGATGTTGGTCATTTGAGTCTGAATGTAGATTGTTTAATTTTTGATTGCTATTTGGGAAATCATTGTTTCCCACAATAGTCCTACGTGCGCTGCAATAATCTTCCTTGTTATCAGGGGTTTCAAGTATGACCTCGTTTATTTGTGTGGATTCTCCTGCTTCTCCAATACTTTTAATTTTTGTTGAAGGTCTTCAATTGTGACATCTCGATCATATATTGCTTTATTTTTTTTCATCCAAAATAATAGCAAATTCATTCAGCATAGATTCCAATCTATGGTTACAAGATATAGATTATGGTCCCCATTGGGCGCCATAATCTTACTCACGGAATCTACTAGAAATACATGCCACTTCAAAGATTACTAGAAATACATGCATGCAGCAACACCTCGCCATTTTAAACGAAGCAAAATATTTTGTGTGCTACCTAGAATTTTCTACGCTAATATTATGAAATAACTCGTGCAAATTTTTCGGAAACAAAGACAGTCGTAAAGGTGAACAGAAATCACCTGTTTGCCGCTGCATTACGTTGCAGTTTAAGTGAGCGTTAAACTATTCTATAGCTAAACCTTCAAAACATCAAAACAGCACAAATAATTATAATAACCATACAAGCACTAAACCACAGAATACCTATCAGAAGAATAACTCTATACTATTTTTTCGCAAGTGTGATTCGTCATGATTTGTAACTTAGCAAGTGCATTTTTTTGAGGCAGTCACCCCCTGCCAAAATTTAGCAATATGGCGCGCGCGATATAAAAACAACATTCGACGTTTAGTCACAGAATACCTATCAGAAGTAGAACTCCTGTACTTTTTTCGTAAGTGTGATTCGTCATGATTGGTCACTTAGCAAGTGCATTTTTTTGAGGCAGTCACCCCCTGCCAAAATTTAGCAATATGGCGCGCGCGGTATAAAAACAACATTCGACGTTTAGTCACAGAATACCTATCAGAAGTAGAACTCCTGTACTTTTTTCGTAAGTGTGATTCGTCATGATTGGTCACTTAGCAAGTGCATTTTTTTTGAGGTAGTCACTCCCCTGCAAAAATTTAGCAATATCGCGCGCGCAATATTGCTAATTTTTGGCAGGGAGTGACTGCCTTAAAAAAATGCACTTGCTAAGTGACGAATCATGACGAATCACACTTACGAAAAAATAGTATAGAGTTATTCTTTTGATAGGTATTCTGTGGTTTAGTGCTTGTATGGTTATTATAATTATTTGTGCTGTTTTGATGTTTTGAAGCTTTAGCTACACAAAAGTTTAACACTCACATAAACTGCAACATAATACAACAGGCAAACAGGTGATTTCTGTTCACCTTTACGACTGTCTTTGTTTCCGAAAAATTTGCACGAGTTATTTCATAACATTAGCGTAGAAAGTTAGGTCTAGGTAGCGCACGAAATATTTTGCTTCGTTTAAAATGGTGAGGGGTTGCTGCATGCATGTATTTCTAGTTAAAAATACAAAACAATCGCAACGTAACCATTAGCTTCACTTGGCCCGCATATAACCAACTTATGTAAAAACAGTGCTTTAGAGCACTTCAAATCTGCATGTGATATGTTACAAGCTACGAGTAAGATGGTAATGTCTGTAAAGATACAGTGTGTCAGATTGACGAAAATTAATCATGAACATTACAGTGAACTCATCAGTTTAAATTGTTATTTCATTTGAGATCCTACCAAAAGGTATTAAGTCTCGTCAAAGATCTTTCCAAAAAAGAATAAAGTAAAAAAAAACTGTAGGCTTTAACCACAAGAACTGGTGGCGTAGTGGTGAAGACGGTGAGCCCTGGACAAACCGAAAAAGAACAACAAGGTAATTAGATGAGAATTTGTGAGTGTGAGAGGAGAAGAGCGAAAGGGCGAATATGCCCTCGCCTTTGGCGAGGAGTAGACAGAGGGGGGTTGTCTTTCCTCCGTCTTTCCTCACTTTTAGTGTAAGCTTTCTTCAAAAATTTAATTGTGTAAGGGGATAGTTTGGGATATCTAAGGATAAGAAAGAGTAGGGATAGATAGGAGTAAATAGGAGGATAAATAGGGGTAAAGAGGTTTAAATGAGTACAAAAAGACTTAAATGTTTTATATACTGTTTTCTCACCTATACCCTCCCCCTGCTCCCGGGAGCCGAGGCCGCCCAATTACTAAGTCTTTTTGTACTCATATACCCCTCATTCACCCTACTTATCCCCTGATTTCCCTAAAGATTAACTTTTATTTCCAAAGATTAATCAAGTATAAACGCGAACAACATACCAACCCTTTTACTTTCTTTCCGCCATGAGAAACGTACAATCCTGTTCGTGATACCACGATCTTGTATGTGACTGTGCACGACTTTACCACAAGGCTAACTGGCGATTGTTGGAAGCCTACACAAACTTATTCGCCATAACCTTACCATGTATTGTTTATAACGAAAATTTCCATCTAAAACGAGATTCGAACCTCCGACTTTCGACTTGGTCTGAAAGGCTATGGTTATTTAATTTTATTTAACCTTTTTACAAAGTTCATATTGAAAAACGGTCATCGTAGTATTCGAACCATCGATTTACCACTTAGGAGGCCATTGTCTTCACCATTAGACTACGAGATCATGTGCTAAACAGCTATTTAATATTTGATTTACTTTAACCTTTTCACGAAGTTGATGATGATAAAACGGTTATGGTAAGATTCAAACCATCGATTTACCACTTGGGAGACCATTTTCTTCAACACTAGACTATGAGATCATGTGCTGAGCGGCTATGAATATTTGATTTACTTTAACCTTTCTACGATGTTCATAACGAAAAAATGGTTTTGGTAAGATTCGAACCATCGACTTACCACTTGGGAGACCATTGTCTTCACCACTAGACTACGAGATCATGTGCTTAATAGCTATTTAATATTTGATTTACTTTAACCTTTTCACGAAGTTCATGATGATAAAACGGTTATGGTAAGATTCGAACCATCGATTTACCACAAGTTTCGGAGACCATTGTCTTCACTACTAGACTATGCGATCATGTGCTGAGCGGCTATATATATTTGATTTACTTTAACCTTTCCACGATGTTCATTATGAAAAAATGGTTATGGTAAGATTCGAACCTTCGATTTACCATTTGGCAGACGACTGTCTTCACCACTAGACTACGAGATCATGTGCTGAACGGCTAGGATTATTTGATTTACTTTAACGTTTTTGACAAAGAACTTAATGAAAAAGGGTAATGGTAAAATTTGAACCATAGATTTACCACTAGGGAGACTCTTGTCTTCACCACTAAACTACGAGATCATGTGCTGAACAACAAAGATTATTTAATTTACTATATCTTTCTCACGAAGTTCATAATGAAAAAACGGTTATGATAAAATTCTGACCATCGATTTACCATTTAGCTGACCACTGTCTTCACCACTAGACCACGAGATCATGTGCTAAACGGCTAAGATTATTTGATTTACTTTAACGTTTTTACGAAGGACATAATAAAAAACAGTTATTGTAAGATTCGAACCATCGACTTACCACTTGGGAGACGATTGCCTTCACCACTAGACTACAAGATCATGTGCTAAAGAGCTATGATTATTTAATTGACTTTATCTTTTTCACGAAGTTCATAATGAAAAAACGGTTATGGTAAGATTCGAACCATCGATTTACCATTTGGGAGACCACTGTCTTTACCACTAGACAACGAGATCATGTGCTAAACGGCTAAGATTATTTGATTTACTCTAACGTTTTTGCTAAGGACCTGATGTAAAACGGTTATGGTAAGATTCGAAACATCGATTTACCACTTAAGAGACCATTGTCTTCACCACTAGACTACGAGATCATGTGCTGAACGGCTAGGATTATTTGATTTACTTTAACATTTCCATGATGTTCATATTGAAAAAACGGTTATGGTAAGATTCGAACTACCGGTTCACCACTTGGGAGACCATTGTCTTTTCCACTAGACTACGAGATCATGTGCTGAGCGGCTATGATTATTTAATTTACTATATCTTTTTCACGAAGTTCATAATGAAAAAAATATCATGGTAAGATTCGAACCATCGACTTACCACTAGGGAGACCATTGTCTTCATCACTAGACTACAAGATCATGTGCTGAAGGGCTATGATTATTTAATTTACTTTATCTTTTTCACGAAGTTCATAATAAAAAAACGATTATGGTAAGATTTGAACCATCGACTTACCGCTTGGGAGACCAATGTCTTCATCACTAGACTACAAGATCATGTGCTGAAGGGCTGTGATTATTTAATTTACTTTATCTTTTTCACGAAGTTCATAATGAAAAAACGGATATGGTAAGATTCGAACCATCGATTTACCATTTAGGAGACTATTGTCTTCACCACTAGACTACGAGTTTTATTGTTGTTGTTGTTGTTTTTTTTGTTTTTTTTTATTTTTCGTCGTCGCAAGTCTGAAATGGCGCGAAACATTGTAGTATTTAAAATGTGTATGTGACTGTATTTATCTACGTCCCAGTCTTATCTCTCAAGAGGTGGTGCACAGCTTTGGCTAATTTTGTCTTCACCACTAGACTATGAGATCATATGCTGAACGGGTAAGATTATTTGATTTACTTTAACGTTTTTGACAAAGGACTTAATGAAAAAGGGTTATGGTAATATTCGAACCATCGACTTACCACTTGGGAGAACATTGCCTTCACCACTAGACTACACGATCATGTGCTAAAGAGCTATGATTATTTAATTTACTTTATCTTTTTCACGAAGTTCATAATGAAAAACGGTTATGGTAAGATTCGACTAATCGACTTACCACTTGGGAGACCACTGTCTCTACGACTAGACAACGAGATCATGTGCTGAACGGCTAAGATTATTTGATTTACTTTAACATTTCCATGATGTTCATATTGAAAAAACGGTTATGATAAGATTTGAACCATCGACTTACCACTTGGGAGACCATTGTGTTTTCCAATAGACTACAATATCATGTGCTGAAGGGCTATGATGATTTAATTTACTTTATCTTTTTCACGAAGTTCATAATAAAAAAACGGTTATGGTGAAATTTGAACCATCGATTTACCACTAGGGAGACCCTTGTCTTCTCCACTGGAAAACAAGATCATGTGCTGAACGGCTATGATTATTTGATTTACTTTAACCTTTTCACGAAGTTCATAATGAAAAAACGGTTATAATAAGATTCAAACCATCGATTTACCACTCGGGAGACCATTGTCTTCACCACTAGACTACGAGATCATGTGCCGAACGGCTAGGATTATTTGATTTACGTTAACCTTTTTACGAAGTTCATAATGAAAAAACGGTTAAGATAAGATTCGAACTAGCGGTTCACCACTTGGGAGACCATTGTCTTTTCCACTAGACTACGAGATCATGTGCTGAGCGGCTATGATTATTTAATTTACTTCATCTTTTTCACGAAGTTCATAATGAAAAAAATATCATGGTAAGATTCGAACCATCGACTTACCACTTGGGAGACCATTGTCCTCATCACTAGACTACAAGATCATGTGCTGAAGGGTTATGATTATTTAATTTACTTTATCTTTTTCACGAAGTTCATAATGAAAAAAACGGTTATGATAAGATTCGAACCATCGATTTACCATCTTGGAGACTATTGTCTTCACCAATAGACTACGAGATCATGTGCTGAACGGCTAAGATTATTTGATTTACTTTAACGTTTTTGACAAAGGACTTAATGAAAAAGGGTTATGGTAAAATTCGAACCATAGATTTACCACTGTAACGGATATCAGAAAATAGATTAACATTAAAAGTAGTATACAGACAAACACTAATGGAATAAGGAAAGGTAGCTTTCCGCGGACGTACCATTGCAAGTGCTTCCGAGATTAATATAAAAATAACCATCAATATATATATAAATATAGCATTTTAGATAAGTAAAGGAAGCGTACACGCCCTATAGAACGAGAGTATAAATAACAAATGTAAACTATTGAATAACAGAGTTTGATTTAAACCTGTTGTGTGTTTGTGTGTGTAAAGTAAGCTCGGCTCGTTACAACTGGTGGCAGCGGAAAAGTTCATAATGTCGACAGCAATTCTTCCGGGAAAACTTGATGATGGTGATTTCGACGCTTGGTTACGAGAGTTTGATGCCTGCTGCACCGCGAACGGTTGGAAAGTCACCGAGGAAAGCCATGTAAAGATCCTCAAACTTCCCGCTTTCTTACGTGGTCGAGCTGCAAGTAACTTCCATGCTATTCCTGTGGCTGAGAGGCAGACTTACGATGATGCCGTGAAGACGATGCGACGAGCGCTCTGTCCCGAAGCTAAACGCGAAAATTTCTTCGCTGATTTCGAATTGCGAACCCTGCGACCCGAGGAGGATCCGGCCGTATACAAATAGGAATTAGAGAATATCCTTTCAAAAGCTGACCCATCTCTTTCCGATGATGCTAAGTCCGCGTTGTTGACGAGGCAGTTCTCGAAAGGTCTACCACCGACCCTGAAGTTAAAAATGCTGGAACACAACCCTACGCCTACTTTGGCTCAAATGGTTGAATTCACACAACGATTTCGTGCGCTTGGCCTACCAACCGTGCCAGAGACTCCTCGTGTTCACATCGACGCTATTGCTCACCCACCACATTCACCTGATCCACAGTTGAAAGAGATTCTCACCATGGTTGCTGGCATCGCCGAGAAACAACAAGCACTCGAGAACCGCCTGCACCGTACAGAGACCTCTGCGAATCCCTCCCCTCGGCCTTCGTCCACTGGTACCTGTTATTCATGTGGTTTACCAGGACATTTTGCTCGAGATTGTACCCAAAGGCGACCGTTCAGTGCGCGTCGAACGATCACTTGCTACCATTGTGGGAAACCTGGTCACATCGCACGAGAATGCCGCTCATCGCGTCATTTAAACTACTAAGGGATGGACGGAAAGTCGGTGGAAATCGCGCCCATCCTGTCGTAAGTACAAATATTATTGATAATTGTACAGTTATCCACCCATTTGTTGACTGTTTTGTGGACCAAGTTCGTGTTAGTGCTCTCATTGACTCAGGATCAATGAAATCATTTCTTAGTGAGGCGGTTCAGAGAACAATTGACTTTGATGAGCAAAAATTGAACAAAAGCAAGAAGGAGAAATGTGTCTCCATTACCGGACACCCTGTAAATATTCAAGGACATTTATCTAGTACTGTCAAATTCTTAGGATCTCGTGCATGTTTTAACGGCAAATTTTTAGTTAGTAATAATATACCATATGACTGTGTTCTTGGCTGGGATTTTATCAGCCAAAATAATTTATCTATATGTAAAGATGTTAACCTAGGTAATTATATGTTAGTGGGCAAACATGGGGCTACCCCCATAACCCCTTCGCAATCGTCTACGAAGGCAGATCGAGTAGGAGTCATTGAGTCGAGTCCACCACATGTGGAGGCTGATTCGAACGTCGGACGTTTGTTGTGTCAATCCCGTTTTCAAGGGAACACCGGTGTTTCTTTGGTTGAGAGCGTAATGATTCCACCACGAACGGAAATTATTTTAGAGGGGAAATTGGCCAAACGTGCCAACAGTAGCATAGGTTTAATAGAGCCACGTTCTGGCGGCAGCAACGCCGCTAGACAAGGGTTTAGTATTGCACGTGTTGTCGTAAAGCCTGACAACAGACTTGTGCCTTTCCGTGTTCTCAGTACGTCTAATAGCCCGATTGAATTGACTGCAGGTGAAAATTTAGCAGAATTTTGTCCTTTGATTGAGTCGTGCCTGTCTCGAACCAACATTTGCGGGGCGGTTGGGAATAAGTCACCATCGAACGTTATATCAGATAACATCGAGTCTATAATTGACTCGTCTTTACAAGGGGAAGATAGGGCCAAGCTAAGGAGTTTGTTACTTGAGTTTTCCGACGTTTTTGATAAGGGCACACCAACATTTTGACACATGAAATTAACACCGGAAATTCGCAACACCCTCGCCGCATTCCGTTTGCTCATCGTGAGAAATCTGAGCGTCAGATTGCTGAAATGCTCGAAAAAGGCATAATACGCGAGTCGACTAGTCCCTGGTCTAGTCCTATTATATTGGTTAAAAAGAAAGACGGCGAAATGCGCTTCTGTGTCGACTATAGAAAACTCAACTCTGTCACTGTTGGCCACGCGCACTCTTTGCCTCGCATTGATGATATTTTGGATTCATTAGGACACGCGCAATATTTTTCAACATTAGACTTAAAAAGTGCCTACTGGCAGATTTCTGTGAACGAAAAAGATCGTCATAAACTGCTTTTGTCACACAACGCGGTTTATTTGAATTTAATAGAATGCCGTTTGGTCTTGTTAACGCGCCGACAACGTTTCAAAGAGCCATGGATCTTGCCCTTAGTGGTCTTTCTTACGTAATCTGCTTATGCAACATGATCTCATTCCAAAATTAAGCTTATATCTTAATTGTCAAAAGCCTCTCAAATTAAGGTATTGCCTTAATTTTTATCATGATAAACGCTGAACAGATTTCAGAGAGATATCGCTGTCGCATCTTTACCCATCCAAAATCTTCGCGCAATTTATACCCGGTATTTTTCCCGGTATTATAATTTTACAAACATATACAAATTGTTTTGCGTTTTTTGTCATGAATATGGATGAATGTGAAAGACAAACAGGTGAGAATTTGTACATACTTCTTGTGGTTTTCAAAAGCTCTATGGTTAGTGCACTATTATTTAATTAACTTTTCAGCATTTTAGAACTAGTTAGTGAAAGCCATATTGAATTATTGATATTGTAATATGTTTCCTCCGTGATTATTGCTTTAAATACTTTCCCCGCTATTGGGAACTATCTATGCTGCCGATAGAGCTGCCGAACATATACAAAGTTTGAGTTTGACAGCTTTAAACATCCGTTTTATACGAAATTTTCCTGATTTTTAACATGGTAAATAAGCTCTCTTGGGAGGTTGTTAAAAGGTACAATTATAGAATACCCTGCCAATAGCGCATAATGTTAAAAATCTGTTAGAGGATCAATTTTAGAGTACGGAATTGCCCTGTTCTTTAAAAATAGTGTTTATTTTTGTTCTCTGGAGGTCCAATTCATACATTAAGAAACATAAAACAAGGTACATTTATAATCATTTATCTACAAGACTATATGGCATTCACTGTTAGTTCACTGTTAAGAGTTGGGTTAGCAGGGTGTTCTATAATTGCTTTGTGAAAACACCAAAATATCTATCTGACACGTACTGTAGTGTCTTATGAACTAAATAACCTATTATTTGCCAATACACAAGCAACTTTAGCATTTTATCAATGATGATTGCCATGTTATGAGTTAAAAAACCATTTTCCAGTGTCTCTTGTTGACCATGTAACTGGCGATTGAACTTAAATGCATCTACTTTGGTATTTTGCTCTGTCTAATGCTAGATTATTTTACTCACCAGCCACCAGGGGCCAGTTGTTCAAAGATAAGTTAGTGCTAACTCTGCATGGGTTAAATTTTAATGAAGAGTTTTTGTTTATGTGCTTCTTTCTGAACCACTGTACATTTTAAAACTTTAAAAGAATATGACTTATAGCAGTTAATTGGTTAATTCATTAAGTTGCATTGCACCCTGATGTATCCTACTTTGGTATTTTACTCCATTGCCAGATGATTTTACCTATCAAGGGAAGAGCACTAGTGCTTAATGGGTTAATGTGCAAAGTTTCTTTAGTGTTAAAGTTGTTGTTTCAACATGCATAAGGTAAAGTTATGCACCTAATATTCATGTTGTTTCCATGTGCCACATCTCAGGAATAATGGCATGAATGTAAAAGAGCAAATTTCAAGTAGCTATAGTGTCATACAAACATCTGTATGTAAATCAATTCCCTTGCTAAATTCACATTGATAGTTGCACAACTAATAAGGGAAACATAACTTCATATAAGCAAGTATAAAACTTTAATAAAAGCTTTAAAATAAAAACTTTGGTGCTTTAATAAAGCCATTATCATTCATTCAAATTATGCAGCTTTAAAATCTTTTATAAGCTTGTATTAATTATGTGCTCATAGAATAATTACATGTATGACTGTGTAATTATAACTAAATTTACAGTGCTAATTAGTTTCAATATTTGCCAGGTGTTAAGTTACAAGATAGGAGGGATAATAAAGAATAGGAGGATGAGGAATAGTACATGACATGGTGCATATGAAGAGACGTAACTGGTACATGTTGATCGAATGAAGCTTTTAAGAGAGGGTTTAAGCTGCTTAGTTATTTAAAAGCTTTTAAAAAACAAACCTTTCCTTAACACTGGACTTAAAGCCAGCAAAGAACTACAACTGTTCACTTAATCTCTCTATTTTAATTGTCGGGTCTTTCTTTCCTTAAATTAATCTATCTAACATATTGTTGTAAATATAGCATACATATTTAGTTTTATTCACACCCTTATCATGTTTTGCTCTGCTTGGTTTACCGGCCTTCCGCCTACATGCTGGATTGACACGTGCGCTCTCTCTCTGTTGTATATATATGCGTTGTAAAGTATTGTATTTCATTCTGTCTGAAGATGACTTGTAATAAAGTCGAAAATTTACAGTCTCAATCTGTGTCTTGTTGAATTTATATTTGATTTCTCAAGATGTCTTGTTTGTTCGGAATTTGCTTTTTACTTTACTTTAAAAGCTTTGTTAATCAATCATTCACAAGTGTTAATTGCAAAAGTCTATGCTTTATAACTCTTAACTAAATCCTAACTGTTTTAATAGCTATATTATTAAAAGATATATTTTGGGCTCTGTTTATTATAACGATTCATTTTCTGCCTGGAAGATATTTGGCTGCAATATCATATATTTTATACAAAAAATCATTGAGTACATTATGGAAGATTTGGAGTTTAGAAGAATATTTAGGCTGTAAAGTGTTAGCAAGCTGTAAAGCAAGTTAAAACTTTGTTGATTAGGAGATAGAAAACAACCCCTTAAAAAGCAGGCTGGATCCACCACTGTAAATTTGTATATAAGTATATTTTGATTCACAATCAATACCATGAAAAAGTAGTGCATAATATTAAATAACTTTAAATACTATATGCAGATTGCCTCATTAGAAGAATCTCTTCATTTAATTAGTTAATCCTAAAGATTCCTTCATTGAAAGAAATTGGCTGCACAGGTAGTTGCAACTTAAAATAATGGCTGGATCACGATTATTAATAGTATATGAGAATGATTGAGCTGGACAGCAGTACAAATGTAATTTGGGAATTAACCCATTTGTTGGAGTAATCAGAGCAAAATTTTGAAGTAGGCCACAACTAGGTGTCTTAATAAGAGATTCAAGCAGACATATACTTTTTTGGCCTATAACTATAGCATTACCCTACCACTGACAAATAATTTCATCTGAAATTAGTAGTATTAACTGTTAAAAAGTTAGGTAGATATATTTAATAAGAAGTATTAACTGTTAAAAATTTAGGTAGATATATATGCACTTATTTTGCTTTCTATTTGATCTGAAATACAACGTACGGTAAATGAGAATGCAAAAGTGTACAGTAAATCATTATAATTTTGACATCTGGATATCGACATATCGTATAATGGTCCCTGCATATATTTTTAATGTTGTAATTTTAACTACAACTACGGTGCAGTTTTATTCTTTCATTATTAATGAATACGTTTTGTGAATCGTATTTAGAATCCGAAGAAGATTTGACAAGAATGGTTTCAAAAGTTGTAAGTTGCTGGTTTAATGATGTCTAGTGATATTAAGAAATAGAAAACAGTCATGTAAATAGTACTTATTAGTATAATTTAAATTATTAATAAATTATTAATATAAATTATTATAAATATAATACTTTAAGCATGGTAGATATACAGACTGTAGTAACGGCAGATATACAGACTGTAGTAACAAACGTTCTCTTTAATTTGCGGTGCCAGTGTAGTGTATCGCAGAATTCGCTGCGTTTGGATATGTAACCTACGCACCTGTAAAATACAAGAAATTTTACAGGTAGTTTACCTATCCAAACGCACAAAGGTTGTCTTACCTTCATCTTAATAATAGACTGCGTTACAAGGCTTACTAAGGACTTTTAGACTTCACTTCATGTTCAGACTGCAAATTTGCAAACAAACAGTTAGCTAGCATTACCATTGTATGGTACAGTTTAGGCATGGGTGTTCAACCCACTATTTTGCGTTATAAGTTTCTGCATCACCATTTCTACAAAAAGCCTATTCAACTTATTAACAAGCTTTGCAGAAGTTTGATTAACAATTTCTGTTAACCTAGGGTTAGTTTCCCTAGGTTAACAATGACAGAAATCCTTAATCAAACTTCTGAAAAGCTTGTTAATAAGTTGAATAGGCCTGAATAGTAAATATGGATGTTTAAAGCCTGGTTTCCATATGACGTCGACCTGTCGCCGACTCATTGTTTGTTATCATCCAAGGAGAACGAGGACAAAAGATTTTACGACAATAATACTTTGCAGACGTCGGCGTCATATGGAAACTATACTTGCCGGGCCGTAGGCCGTAGCTAGACCGCTTAATTGGGGAATTTATATTCATATATTTATGCATGTTTACATACTATAAAAACAATCGCTTTCAAAAGAAATCAGTCGGACATAGCGTCTAGCTACGGCCCTGTGTACATGTTGTTGTACTTTCTAACATAGGTATTGTAGCTACGTACAGGTAGATTTTGTAGCTTATTTTGTATTATAACATCTTATTTTAATAATATATTTATTTATTATATAGAATACTAGTAGAAAAAAGAACCCTTTCTGTAACAAATTGCTTGTCGACGGTGTTTTCATTGCGGCTCTAACTTTCAACAAAGCAAAAAAAAACTTAAGTTGCCACAAGGAACCAATCCTTCCAACCAATGGGATCTTTTGAAAAAAAGGGTACGAAATAAGAAATGTGTTGGTTTTCACCTTTCATATGGTGATTTAACAGTCTCTTTGACTGATACTATAAACAATGAAATATCGTACATGCGAAATATGTTGACACTCTCTTGTTCGATAAGCGTGATAAACTGACTTAACATACGTTTTGGAATATCATTTAATAAAAATCAGAGAGGGCCAGTTGAAACAATTGGGTTGAAATAATGTTCGCTTCATCGTCACATCTCGGATGTGAATTGATTTCAATACAGCAAATGCCATTGTTTTTCAACATGGAGTTCGTTTTTTGCTGAAAGACATATTAGATTTGCGCGTGTCTGTCTTTTATGGGCTATGATCTGGCGAATAAACCTCCCACTATCCCAGCAACGATCTCTCTTATTCGCTATTTTCTGTTGCTCAGTACATGTATCTATTTATTGTACGTCTTACCCATTTATCCTTTCAGGTAGATACACTGCATGTCAATCATGAATACGACATTATCGTCATGTTCCATAAATCGCATGCTAGAGGTGACACCTGGGATTGTTTTGGAACACCTGGATTTAGTACAAGTCTGCTAAGTTCTAAGGCTGGTGCCAGCCTGAAAAACGTCTTTAGGCTTGGAATCCTTCACGAAAAGACCAATATAAAGGAAGATTCTAACTCTAGCACTAATATTAATCTTACATGCAACACGTCTACTAATACTGCTCATATTCACACTAATGTTAACCCTGTAACAAATGCCGACGCAGACATCCTCACTAACTTGGACCCTAATATACAACCTAGAGATAGTACTGATATCACTGACGCTAACACTGATACCAACTCGAACACTATCATTAATATAGGTTTTAATTCAAACAGTAACACTAATACTAATGACAACTCGAAAGCTAACAGCAATACTAAATCTAACACCAACTTGAACACTGACGAGACTAACTTGAACACTAACTTGAGCACTACCACTACACAGCCAGAAACGCGCAAGTTGCAGCAGGCCTGCTGCAGACTTGATGCAAGTTGCGATCATCAAGCCGATATCAGGATGCGTTCGCATCGCTTGCTCCGGCTTGATAATATCAAGCCTGTTGCAAGTTGTTAACAGACTTGATACAAGTTGTCATCGGCAGACTTGCTGCAAGTTGTCATCGGCAGACTTGCTGCAAGTTGTCATCGGCAGACTTGCTGCAAGTTGTCATCGGCAGACTTGCTGCAAGTTGTCATCGGCAGACTTGCTGCAAGTTGTCATCGGCAGACTTGCTGCAAGTTGTCATCGGCAGACTTGCTGCAAATTGTCATCGGCAGACTTGCTGCAAATTGTCATCGGCAGATTTGCTGCAAGTTGATGACGTCAACAAGCTTGCTGCAACTTGTCGACAACTTGCAGCAGGCCGGTAAAACCCGCAACTTGCAGCAAGTCTGTGGCGTTTCTGGCTGTGTAACACATATAGCAGTTCTAATGTTACCACCAATTGCAGCACGAGTAGTGGCACTAATACTAACACTTCTGTTACCACTAACAATATCGCTCGCCATAACATCAATGCTGATGTAAATACAGAAAGTAAAAGGAAAAATGTTGTGTTAATAACAGCAGGTAAATATACTCTATATATGTTAACCGTAATTAGGGAAGAAAAATTATGCAATAAAGGGAATTGTATGCTTTCTGCCAAGTCTTTCTGCAAAAGTTATAAAGCCTACTTAAGTCTGACAAAGGCAAACTAGAAACTACAAAGTATATATTATAAAAAGAGGTCGTATTTTGAATTGCTGCATGTTCATTATTAAAGCATGAATTTTTAATTGTATTTTATCGCATGAAAGCATGCTAACATACTAATAATTCTGAGGTGGAGATGTAAGGCATTAATTAGAAAGCATTGTCTTGCTCGCATATTTTTCCGTATATAATTATGAAAATTTCTCATTTCCAGCTGCTTTCGTTTTCTTTAGGAACTAAAGTTGGCCTTGTCGACTCCAATAAATGCGTGCAAGCATGGGGTGTTGTGCACAGCCAAAAAACAGTTCATGGAAAACCGTTAAAACATGGCCATGTTGTTATTGAAATAAAGGAAATATTGCCGACATGTCAGCTAAAGCCGCCCTGCCCTGGAACTTTTGATGATCCTGATAGAATTCATATAGGAGAATTTCATTCATGGCCACTAACTTCTGTTGCTTTACCCCTCAAGCCGGGTTCACACTTCTCCTAAGAGTCTGGGATTCCCTTTATCTGAGGTCACTGTTGCATAAAATCTTTTGTCTATCGAAAAATAATACAATGAATCCCCGATTCTCAGGACAAGTGTGAACCAGGCCTTAAGCCTAGTCTTCATATGTCGTAATTTATCGGCGATGTTCTATATGACCCGAAAATATTTTACGCCTCAATGACCACTTTGCAATGGACATCACTGATGAATATAAATTTTAAGGACCAGGCGTCGGTCGTACGAAGACCGGATAGCGCTATCCACCGAATTCCAGCGGGCAGTCAAATTTATAAAAGTTGTTGAATTAACCGCGAATAAAGATCACATAGTTAATAAACGAAAATTTAGTTTATACAAAATATAACAACAACAACAACATGTTATACTAAATAACGGACAATTTTACTAAATTTACTGAAAAAATCAGTATGAAGTGTATAGCGCTATCTGGCCAAAACCTAAAATTTTTTGCGTGAGAGAACTTTAAATAAGCATAAATCTATGTATACTATACAGTACATACGAAAGTATGACTAAAGTTATAGTATAATTCTTATTATTTACTTTAAGCTACATAGTTGTTATTTATCTGTTTTCATAAGAAGTTAAAAAATGCAAATATTTCTTGGGGGCAAAAAAATCCTGTGCTGACTTTCTCAAGAGCTTCTTTGCAGCAGTGCTTCTGGTGCTGTCGGATATTTCCAGCACTTGCTTTAAGCCTAATTTCCAGATGATTATGTGCATCTACGACAGTCGGCGTGCGATGAACGATGCCGATGGTTATACTGATTTTTGTATATCTGAAATCATTGTCTATTTCAATGTTAATTGACAACAGTTAAGTCGGCGACGGGTCATGATCGTTACATGGAAACCAGACGGATGGCCTTTGAGTTTCCAGGAGACGGCCTGCCCGGGCAAACTTTGACCGTCCATCCATGCAAGCTTATTTCCTGTTTAAGTTTCCGTGTGCCAGGCTTGTCCTGGTGTATTGTGCCCAAGTATGGCACTACAACAATCCTGAATATCTATCTACTGAAATAGAAAGAAACCAATCTGCTGTTCACTGAACGCATAAAGTCATCGATCTGGTTCTGAATCAAACGATAAGCCAGAATACCACGAGGCAAATTGGTTCATGCACTCAAGACGAAAACCAATACGGCAACCAAAAAAGTTTTTCACGTCAAATATTCACGTTGGTCCATATGTCAGCGAAAATTCTCCCACTTGTGCAGGCTCGTATTGTCGGCGGCTGTCTTATATATATGGAAAATTAATACCAGTGAGTGAAATGCAAAATTGCAAACCGCTCTGTGAACCGCTGAAAAACCGGCCTGTTGTAATGGGAGAACTTTATGTTTCTGAACAGCGTTTTTAGCGCGTCGAAATTCACCACGGAAACGAACTTCCGGGTCGCCCGATTATATATCTTCCATGAAAAATAGGCTTTAGTTTAACCAAAATTTGACTGTCTTTTAGAATCGTTAAATTTCCGTTTGTTGCACCTAAACTACCCGGGGACGTGCAAGAATGAGGAGTGCGCATGCAGTTTTATGGGAACTAAGATAATCTGACATAACATGATCTGTTCCGTAGGCGTAGAGGAGCTATTACTTTAGGGGGGTAATGAATATTTCCCCTCCCCTGTCGACCAAATTTACTGGCAATTTTTGAAAAATGGGACTTTATAATTTCCTGCTCATTTCTCATCCGACCATACATGCAATGTTGAAATTTGCCTAACTTTCCAACTTCTAACTTTTCTTCGGGGGTGGGGGGCAACTGCCCCCGTTCTCTACAACTATGATCTGTTCTCCTGAAGCCGAGGATAAACTTTAGAAACTCGCCCAAATTTGTAAAACATATTCACTTATAAGGCGCATGTGTTATATCTACTCGAAATAGGGTAAATTGTCTACCCGCCTGGATAAGGCAGTGCTTTTACGTTTATGATCTTACTGAAAGTGTCCGATCGAACGTCTTTGATGCATGATATGCGTGAAATGAGTCCTGTTTTACAACAGACACAGCGATGTAACGATATTAACTGAAAATTTGTGCCAGAGCTAGTTTTACCAAGGTAAACTCTTGAAAGAAATTTCAAAGTGAAATATTCAATTTAAGTTTGTGTGTAAAAGGAGGTCGTTTTGGGCACAATGCTGTTACCGTATTATATATAGACTGGATATGCGTGAAATGAGTCCTGTTTTACAACAGACACAGCGATGTAACGATATTAACTGAAAATTTGTGCCAGAGCTAGTTTTACCAAGGTAAACTCTTGAAAGAAATTTCAAAGTGAAATATTCAATTGAAGTTTGTGTGTAAAAGGAGGTCGTTTTGGGCACAATGCTGTTACCGTATTATATATAGACTGGATATGCGTGAAATGAGTCCTGTTTTACAACAGAAACAGCGATGTAACGATATTAACTGAAAATTTGTGCCAGAGCTAGTTTTACCAAGGTAAACTCTTGAAAGAAATTTCAAAGTGAAATATTCAATTTAAGTTTGTGTGTAAAAGGAGGTCGTTTTGGGCACAATGCTGTTACCGTATTATATATAGACTGGATATGCGTGAAATGAGTCCTGTTTTACAACAGACACAGCGATGTAACGATATTAACTGAAAATTTGTGCCAGAGCTAGTTTTACCAAGGTAAACTCTTGAAAGAAATTTCAAAGTGAAATATTCAATTTAAGTTTGTGTGTAAAAGGAGGTCGTTTTGGGCACAATGCTGTTACCGTATTATATATAGACTGGATATGCGTGAAATGAGTCCTGTTTTACAACAGACACAGCGATGTAACGATATTAACTGAAAATTTGTGCCAGAGCTAGTTTCAACACGGCAAACTCTTGACAGAAATTTCAAAGTAAAATTTGGCTTGGGTATTTTGGAAATATTTATTTATAAAAGGATTTAATTGGAATCGAACCAATTTGCACAGTAAGTGCTTCACCAGACAATCCATATGTTAAAAGTACAGTAACCCGGGAAAATTATATATCGTGAGGTCCAGTAACTTACCAAACGGAGAATACAAGTCATAAATGCTAATAATGCAAGGAGAAAAATTTAACTGTCATATTTGTTTGATTTTGTGAAAACATACATCTTTTTAATAGAAGAAAACCAGAGCATTACATGCAGCCACCAAAGCTTTGGAAAACTAATAGACAAAGCAAACAAAAAACAATGCGTCCCTTTAAATGAACAACAAATTTACGAGTGTACACAGTATATACTACATGTTTAGAAGAAAAACTATTACCTTATAACATTATTCTTAATTATACACCGAATGCTATTTTAATGTTGTATTGACCTTGGAATAATTTCTCTACTGCTGTTCCAATTATATTCTTTAATTCACGGAAGCTTCTAAAATTGTTATATACATACATTGAATATAATTTCTCAGGAAAGTATTGGTCAATTTTATTTATTCGTCCATTTTATTTTCTTCGTCGTCGGACGACGATTCACCCTCGGAAACTTCTGCTTCTTCTTCCGCATCAACATCTTCATATTGTTGCAGCTCTACGTTTTCTAAGTCTCGGAAGTTTCTCATTCCATTTTGAAGTTGTAGCTTCGCAAACCAAGTCCCTGCATTGCACATGGCAAGTTTTCCCTTTAAAGTTGAGATCGTTTCTCTTCTAATTTGGTACCGCTTCACATCTATTTCAGGAAGTCCTTGTGCGACCTTCAAAATGTACACACTATATATAGGAATGTATTAAGTCCCAGTGTCTTTAATGATATTTTATTACACGTTCCATAGAGCCTCTATAATTTGAAAGGGGAGATTGCTTATGCATCAATTGTAATACAAACTTTCCATAAGTATTGTACGTCACAAATATTTTTTGTTCTAAAAGACGACGCGAAGCGATTGGCTGACGATTAACAAAAGCAAAGCTCCCAGGTTAATGACGTAATTATCGATAAGGTGAATGGTGATAGAACATGCAAACTTGCAGCAACAAATTACACAAAGCGTTTATCATTTTGTTACTCACCCTTTCCTCTTCAATCAAATCAGGATTTAATATACTCTCTGTAAACATTATACAAAATAGAGAAGGCATTAGTAAAATACATGCATAAATGCACGATATTCTGTTATTACAAAGAAACGACATAGTGTATTGTACAATACCAATCATTTCTTTTATCCCTTTCTGCTGAGTGTCCAGTTCACTCAAGACATTGTCTCGGTAATATGCCATAAAATTCACCATTTCTCCAATCAACAAATCTTGTTCTTCCGTTAAACGTTGCACAGCCACAAATTTGTCCACAATACTTGCCTTGGTACGAATAGGAATCGAGTCTAAAACGATATAATTATATATGCTAAAACCAATCTAGATTTACAGTACATATATAAAGATTAAATCTTGATCAAAGGTATAACTGCCATCACTGCATCACTGAACAACCTGGTGAAACTAATCCTAAATTATACTTATATGTAACCAAAATGTTTGCCATCAGTATTGTAAAATTCTACTAGTAAGTTTTCAAGTTTCTATACTTTGGCGTAAATTCCTCAAATCCTCTGTCAGTTTGTTAAAACCAATCTTCGAATTGAAATGAAAACATCTTGTCAATATTGAAGTAATTGGTAAGACCTCTGGTACATATTATTGTATATAATTACCAAATGCCTTCTCTTTATCACTGTCTGACCAAGGGAAATCACCTTCCAAGACTTCTTCAAGTGAAACACTTGATCGACCAAATGCATTTAACTTATCTACAACTGCTTTTAAATTCTTTCTTTCATTGCTCATTTTCTTTCTCATGCTTGATCTCATTTTAGATCGATCTAATATATTGGTGTACATTTAAAAAGAAAAAAAAAACGATTATGAAACTGCAACACCACGTTCAAAACTACGTTCTGAATCCTGAATCAACTTACCAGCCACTTTAGATATATCACGTGCTCTCCGTTGTATTGAAAAATATATAATCTCTGCTTTCCTTTGCAATTTTAAGATCGACTTCAGTATCAACTCTTCTTTCCCTTTTTCAAGAAGCTTCTCTTCGGATACTTGCTGGAACTTTTCTTTTATTTTGCTTAACTGCTGCTGCAAACTACACAGTTGTGATGTCTTTGACTCCACTGTACTGTGCAATTCAACATTTCCAAGCAAGTCGCGTGTTTGTCGATCCCCTCCTTCCACGAATGATTTTAATAATGTTGCGTCACGAATTTGATGATACAGTATAAAATAGTTTTCGGCGTCCCCGTATTCTTGTTCGCTTTTACCATCCGCTATGGTAACAGTGGGTACACAACGTTTTTAGTAACAATGAATGGAAAATCGAGGCTTAATTAAAATTTTTGGTTGAATATTTCATATCAAAATTTGGTTGCTAAAAAGTATATCAGCTACAGGCGATGATATTTTCAACGAAAAAGATTTTTTTTTAAAGAATTTTTGGAGAAAAGTATTACTTATTATTGGTAGATGTTTCACACAAAACAAGAGTAACTCTGAACACAGTGCTGTAAGTATTTGTTAAGCGTTTCGATGACGACTAAAAGTTGATAATATACGGTCGAAAAACACACTAACCTCTCGCAAAGTTTTCAACAGTCGATTTCCACTCTAAAATCTCTTTTTCTTCCTTTCCCTGTAGGCCAAAATCCACAAGAGTTTCCTCTAATTCTTTTTGTTTTTCTTTTAGTGTTTTTGCTGTCTGCATTTTCATGTGAAAAACAAAGCAATCGAGATTTAAAACGCACACAGGGATCCACCCACAAAAAATCTATTGTGCTATTGGCAGTACGGTACTGTACTTCCTTCACAAGTAACCCCTAACTGGCAAATCTAATCTTACTATGTATTCGTCAAATTACACTTTCAATCATTGTGACATTCAACTTCTAAACCAATCGTAGTGTCAACAACACACAATAGCAATACCAAAATAAGTATAACAATATAAACCTTAGCGTAACGCATCCTGAGGTATTTAGGCATGTTCAAGACTTTTCGTTTATTCCATCCCAAAACATGCTCCGTAAGAGCTTCTTCACGCCCTACAATATAACGAAATTCTGTACAGTAATTGGCATTTCAAGGAGAAACAAAAATTTGTTTCGGTTCACCATTACACAGTACTATTACACAGAGTGTTTTGGTGCAAAAAAAACGATAGCCGATTGCTAAACCCACCTGCTGCTGACATCCGCTTCGTAGTAGAGCCAAGGCGAGAAATATAGCTGTTGACTTGCTCAGCTTCTTCTCCAGTACCATTTGCAGCGCCGTCTTGCCACCTGCCACCCCATGTGAACTAAAAATTGATATATTGTACAGTATAAATGAAAATAGAATAATTTTATTACTCACAATATTTTACGAAATTTCACTTTTCCCGTTAACAGCTTAGTTTCGTTTTTGGCAATACGTTCGAGGCATTTAGTACTAAATTGCAACATACCTGGCAGTTCCAAGAATGAGATTTACCATGCATTACAGATAGTGCAGGTGCCATATCAAGAGCCTTGAGAAGACGACGAGGTGTGTTTGACACTGCCCATGGCCAGTACAGACAAATCACATCTTGCCAAAGAAATTTGACATGCCTTGGTAAAAGGTACTGAGTATGCAAGTAGTGTGCATATCCATATATTTCTCCTCGAAACATATTAACTGCTGCTTGTGCAATACTGTGCCGACAGCAAGCAACCTCTAAACCAGTTTCATCTTGCTTTTTCTTGCTTTTACTTACGGCCTTAGCTGCTTTCCAGTGTGAATCTCCACAGCGTTGCTTCCAACCTAAACAGAATGCAATATTTGATGTCCGAAAACTTTTTTCGGAAAAATCATCCCTAAAAATTTATGTTTATCGGAAAATTAATGCCTTCACCCCTCTTAAACTTTAAGTTGATATGTAAGCACTATGATGCTGCTGTTAATACTATTGCATCCTAGAACACCACACACCGGTACCGGTATTGTATTCATAGAAATTATCCTATTACATAGTTTAAGTAAACATAAGTATGGATTGTACAACCATTTTCAGTGCTTTTATAACCCATGCTATGAACAATGCCATTTTCCCAAATTTGTTTGTGATGGTGATGGCAATATAGCTAATTGATGCACAGTACCTCTTTCTTTCCAGTGCTATATACTTCAGCAATCTGCATATCAACATCTGTGTTATTCTTAATGAAGAGATCCCCATAGTAAGAAGTTCTATTACCTCTACAAAACATTATTGAAACATTTTTAAAATTAGAAATTTTCACACATTGCTCTGTGCAGGATGGCAGATTTAACAGCATTTATAAGATTACAATGCACTTTATAAAAACCAAAAATTAAACATAGATCAGGGTACAAAATAGTATGAATTATTGACACACCTTGGTACACTTTTAAAACGATAAAGCTTCTGATTCCCATCCACATGTGCAGAATGTTGTGACATAGAGCATGGAGGACAATCAATGTAGGTTATACCCTGCAACTTATCTACTTCATACTGACAGTATCTCCATTCAGCTGCAGCCTTTCTGAATGTGGATGCATTAATTATCCCTGTCTGGCAATTAAAGAAAACATATACTTACATAATTAATGGCTATCACATACACTTATCAAACTTGGGTGTGCTGTACATGAACTGTATGTTAATTATGCTCTTTCATTACCATACAGCACAGCTTATACTATTATCACCATGCATTAAACTTACCCGGCCTTTCACTGCAGAAATATCCTCCAAGGCTTTTATAAATGCAGACTCTGATGATCCAGGCATTCGCATTTTGAAGGTTTCCCACACTCTAAACACTTCTTGGTCGAAGAGGTAGTTTACTTGGCATGGGGAACCCGGCCAATAACCATTATTTATAATGCTTGTCAGGGACAATGGTTGGACAACATTGCAAGCTTCACAAACAAGGGAGAACCAGTGCAAATCATAACGACCTAACAAGGATAATTAAAAATTATGACTGTATATAAACTAAATTAGCTAACAAAAAAGCACTTTATAAAAGCAAACTTTAAATAACAGATAAAGTACAAACCACAAATTAAAAAATCCTAATTGAAAACTCGAGATACAGTATTACTACAGGTACATGTTACAATAATCACATTTTGAGATTTTAAGATGTCCCAATTTGACATTACAACTTATGCTCTTTACTTATAAAGATTTGCTGGTTCTAGAGTTTGGACAAACACAAACCTTTCATGGTAACTAAAATTATCTTATCCTTTGCAACACATTTTCTTAACTGCCCTTCACCACATGATCTACACTGTGTGTCACAAATCAACGGACAGTAACGTTCTGCAACAAAAAGTAAATACTTTTACTCTTTTGTTTGTGTAGTGTTTTGTAGTAAAATTATGTAAATTAAATCAATGAATCCATACTAGCTGCACATGCACTCAAATGTAACCCAGCTACATAATTATTCTTTTAATAAGGATATTGAAGCCTGCCAAGTACTACCAATTAATTATGTTACGGGGGGCTGCTATAAAACAATTATGAACTAAATCAAGTCTCTTGACAATGAGAAAAGGTGCTATACTGACTCTATAGGCCCATGGTTCAATTTGTAGAAATCAGAATAGTGCTGTTATTATTACAAATACCTTTTACCATAATTATTCCTTCTCTTGACACACTTTCTGTAGGTTTCAGATAATGATAAAAACCATTAAGCCATTCTTGCCTATCATGCAACGGCTTATCACTGTGCACTGTATCATCACAGGTGGGACACATATACTGAGAAATGCATTCTGAGCACTTAACTACAGCTGTTTCATTACCACATGCCATACATATAAATTCATCCTCAGGAATGACACAGGAGTTAAGAAGAGATGAGAACAGGTTATCTCTCCAATTTTCCCAGTTTGCATCACTAGATTTGGTTCTCTTTTGCCACTGAGACATGGGTTCTGGTTCCTGGCAGTCTCCATACATTTCACTACATATTTCATCACAATCATCAAGAATGCTAGCCAGTTGTTCTGAAATTTTATCAATGAAATTGGGAATATTTTAAATGACAATGAAAGCAGAAATGTGACTTACATAACCATCTAGGCTTGGAGAATGAGTGAATAACAGAATGTTAACTAAACCATTAACTGGCAGTACTATTCTATTGAGAGAACTAAAATTGTCTGGTATTAAACGGCATAAAATGGTAAAATAAGGAAGTTAAGGCAAATTCAGGTCCATTGCTTGTACTGGCAGATAGTAGTGTTATAAACTTATCAAATGGCAGTATCTTCCACTGACAATTTAAATGATGTAATGCTAGATAAAGTAAGATATGAGAGTAGGTACATTCATGCTTATTGCTAGATAATGGGTAATCACCTTGATAATTTATTTCCTTGTTGGAGGGTTCCTCTGCTGTGGGTGATGGTAAGTCATCCATATCATCTGCCATGCTGGTGCTTTCCACAACAGCTTTCATCCTTCTTGACCCTTTTAAAATAATGAAAAATTCTCCATGCTACTGTACCTTTAATTAAATTAGCAAACATGCACTTTTTCAGGCATCTCACAATTCACAAAATAGCTTCCAAACCATTCAGCGACAAAATATGACAAGTGAAAAGCTGATTAACCCATCAGGAGGCGCCAGTACTCTCCTCTTGACGAGTAGAATTGTCTGGCGTTAGACAATTTAGAGTAAATACTAAAGTAGGGCACATTTGAGCACAATGTGGCTCAATGGGTTAATAGTTATGTGAAATGCAGCTCTAAACTTATTATATCTTACTTGAATCAATGAAGTTTGGCCAACCAAAAAGATAAATTGTAAAAGGCGGAGCTGAAAAGTAAAAAATATAAATAAATAAGAGTATAGTTAATACTGTACAAAACCTTTTCTTGGACAGTGGTAAATTCTATTCCCCTTGTTGTCTCTTCTGATTTCAATGTGGCTTTTCTGAGGCTTCTTTCGAATTTTGTTGGCGCTGGGTGTATTCGTTGAAAATAGGCTTTCGGCTTCTTCCAAAGCCTTAGCAAGACGTGCACTTGTTTGCGCTTTGGCCTTTCCGTTATTATTCGCCTTTGTTTTATCTATTAAAGAATTAAATATGGTCTTAAAGTTGGAACATTATAAAGGCCTACGACAAACGACAATTATTATTTATTCTCATTATCATATACTGCGGTATATAAAGGCGGAATCATACCCAATAATCAAGCGTCGTTATCATATAAAAGGGGCTTTACAAATGCACAGCTTCTACCTGTTTGTTCTTCAGACTCATCCATATTAGTTAACGATTTCAATATGTAAATTTGTAAAAGAAGCTCAGATATTTATTATAATGGCGTCCACTCCAAGCAGGGTCGTGCCCACGATATCTCTCTGAAATCTGTTCAGCGTTTATCATGATAAAAATTAAGGCAATACCTTAATTTGAGAGGCTTTTGACAATTAAGATATAAGCTTAATTTTGGAATGAGATCATGTTGGCTTATGCTACTTAGACGATGTCATCGTATTTGGTCGCGATTTTTGTGAACATTACACTCGGCTTAAGACGGTTTTAGAGAGATTGCGTTCTCATTGTCTCCGCGTAAAACTTGAGAAATGTACAATTGCGGCGCGCAAAGTTACATTCTTAGGACATTTAGTTTCCGAAGCTGGTATCATGCCTGATCCCGCGAAAATTGAAGCTGTCAACAACATTACCAGCCCACGCAACGTCAAAGATGTACGCAGCTTTTTAGGACTTGCAGGTTACTACCGTAAGTTTATTCCCGGTTTCTCATCCATTGCGGCGCCGTTACTACAATTAACGCAAAAAGCAGCGAATTTTATTTGGAGTGCTGCATGCGAACAGGCGTTTCAACGATTAAAACAATTATTATGCAGCTCTCCCATTCTGGCCTACCCTGACTTTGGCAGGGAATTCGTCTTGCAAACTGATGCGTCTGATTACGGTGTCGGCGCAGTTCTATCGCAACTTGACGATTTAGGAAACGAAAAAGTCATTGCGTATGCGTCAAGAACGCTCTCACCTCGCGAACAGAAATACTCACCCCGAAAAAGAAGCATTAGCTGTTGTCTTTGGCACAGCTCATTTTCGCGTATATCTTCTAGGTCGCCATTTTAAGTTAATTACTGATCATAATGCCTTACGTTGGCTGCATACTATGGAGGCCAAAGGTCGTCTAGCGCGGTGGATTATGGATTTACAGTTTAATTTTTCAGTCTTTCATCGTGCGGGTCGTATTCAAAATAACGCAGATGCGCTCTCTCGCCTTGTTAAACCTACTTTATCAGCATCCACCTCAAGCCAACAGGCTGCACACCAAACAACATTTGTTTTAACAATACGTGTTAAATTACCTGGGGGACGCACTGCGTTTGTTAAGTTAGAGAGCAGTAAGCCACTTATAATGAATCCAGACGGTACTTTAGTTAAACTTCCGAATAGCCTTTGTCACGACACCTCCCCTTCCGCTCAAAAGACGCAACTAGTTAATGCAATCACATTAAACCCAACCATGAATCTCAGAGATAATCAACGCAATGACCCACACTTAGCAACTATATTAGACATGAAACGGCGCAATTTGCCTAAACCAACTTTGAATCGCGCTCAAGACCCTGCGCTAAAGCGTTGGCTTCGGCACTATGACCAATATTTTCTGCATGATGGCATTCTCTATAGAGCTCTTGGTAACCGACAGGCATCGCATAACCATCCGAACAATGTCATATTGATTCCCTCCAACCTCCAAGCAAACATCCTGAAAACCCTGCATGATGGGCCACTCGGGGGACATTTAGGTATCACTCGCACAGAGGAACGCGTCCGAAGAAAATTTTACTGGCCTGGTATTCGCCAAACGGTTTCCGAACATATCCAAACGTGCAACGTTTGTAACCAAAAGAACTCCCCAAATAGCAAAAATTCGGCGCCAGTAGGCCACATTTCAGTCGGTCAACCTTTCACTTTCTGGGCAATGGATTACATGGGACCATATCCAGAGACCAGTCGGAGGAACAAACACATTTTAGTTGTTGTCGATCATTTCACCAAGTGGTGTGAAGCGTTTGCAACACCCGATCAAAAAGCCAGCACAGTTGCGCCACTCCTAGTCAGTCGCATTTTCTCCAGGTTTGGCCCCCCAGCAGTCTTGCATTCAGACCAAGGCAGAAATTTTGAGAGCACGCTGCTCCATGAAGTATGTAATTTTATGGGTATTACGAAAACGCGCACTACTAGCTACCATCCTCAGTGTGACGGACAGACAGAGCGCCAAAACCGCACAATTCAGGCTATGCTTTCCTCATTTGTTTCAAATAGGCGAGATGATTGGGACTTGTGGCTGGATTCAGTCACGTTCGCTTACAATACTAGCAAACACGACGCACTAGGCATGTCTCCGTACGAGGTAGTTTTTGGCCAATTACCTAGGCTGCCAGTTGAATGGGAATTAGGCATGCCGCTAACAACACCGTCAACCCAGAGCAAATATTTACAATCAGTTAGGTCAGCATTTCATGATATTAGACGCATAGCAGAGGAACATTTATCAAAAGCATCGAAAAAACAGGCAAGGCTCAATCAACCGACAAATACCTGGCGGCCTTTCGAATCGGGCGAAACAGTCATGTTGAGAAGACCGAAAGGCTGGAAGTTCGGACCTAGATGGGTGGGGCCTTATATAATCTTAAAACGGATGGGGGTAGACTATCGAATTATTTCAAAGGGAGGGAAGGTGATGGTCGTTCACCACGACCATTTAAAACGCAGTTTTATCCCGTTTCAAGAGGGCGAACCAGTTTGCCCTAGTAGGGAAGTAGGTGAGTTCAACTCAAGGTGGTTGATGTTACACCCGAACATGACGGAATTGACGAAGTTCCTCGTGCTCGACCTGCCAGACTTAGACAACACATTAATCCGCCATTAAGATATGGATTTGATTGAAAGCATGTCCTCGGGACGAGAACATAAGGAGGAGGATGGTGTAACGGATATCAGAAAATAGATTAACATTAAAAATAGTATACAGACAAACACTAATGGAATAAGGAAAGGTAGCTTGCCGCGGACGTACCATTGCAAGTGCTTCCGAGATTAATATAAAAATAACCATCAATATATATAAACATAGCATTTTAGATAACTAAAGGAAGCGTACACGCCCTATAGAACGAGAGTATAAATAACTAATGTAAACTATTGAATAACAGAGTTGGATTTAGACCTGTTGTGTGTTTGTGTGTGTAAAGTAAGCTCGGCTAGTTTCACCACTAGGGAGACTCTTGTCTTCACCACTAGACTACGAGATCATGTACTGAACGACTAAGATTATTTAACTTACTATATCTTTTTCACGAAGTTCATAATGAAAAAACGATTATGATAAGATTCTGACCATCGATTTACAATTTAGCTGACCACTGTCTTCACCACTAGACCACGAGATCATGTGCTAAACAACTAAGATTATTTGATTTACTTTAACGTTTTACGAAGGACATAATAAAAAACAGTTATTGTAAGATTCGAACCATCGACTTACCACTTGGGAGACCATTGTGTTCTCCAATAGACTACAAGATCATGTGCTGAAGGCCTATTATTTTTTAATTTACTTTATCTTTTTCACGAATTTCATAATGAAAAAACGGTTATGGTAAGATTTGAACCATCGATATACCACTAGGGAGACCCTTGTCTTCTCCACTGGACTACAAGATCATGTGCTGAACGGCTATGATTTTTTTATTTATTTTAACCTTTTCACGAAGTTCACATTGAAAACACGGTTATGGTAAGCTTCGAACCATCGAGTTACCACTTGGGAGACCATTGTCTTTTCGAAAAGACTACAAGATCATGTGCTGAAGGGCTATGAATATTTGATTTACTTTATCTTTTTCACGAATTTCATAATGAAAAAATGGTTATGCTAAGATTTGAACCATCGATTTAACACTAGGGAGACCCTTGTCTTTTCCACTGGACTACAAGATCATGTGCTGAAGGGCTATGAATATTTGACACACTTTATCTTTTCCACGAGGTTCATAATGAAAAAACGGTTATGGTAAGATTCGAAGCATCGATTTACTACTTGAGAGACCCTTGCTCTTACCACTAGAGTACAAGATCATGTGCTGAAAGGGTATGATTATTTAATTTACTTGATCTTTTTCACGAAGTTCATAATGAAAAAACGGTTATGGTAAAATTCGAACCATCCATTTACCATTTGGGAGACAATTGTCTTCACCACTAGACTACGAGATCATGTGCTGAACAGCTATTTAATATTGGATTTAGTTTAACCTTTTCACGAAGTTCATGATGATAAAACGGTTATGGGAAGATTCGAACCATCGATTTACCACTTGGGAGACCATTGTCTTCACCACTAGACTACGATATCATGTGCGGAACGGCTAGGATTATTTGATTTACGTTAACCTTTTCACGAAGTTCATAATGAAAAAACGGTTATGGTAAGATTCGAACTACCGGTTCACCACTTGGGAAACCCTTGTTCTTACCACTAGAGTACAAGATCATGTGCTGAAAGGGTAAGATTATTTAATTTACTTGATCTTTTTCACGAAGTTCATAATGAAAAAACGGTTATGGTAAAATTCGAACCATCGACTTACCACTTAGGAGACCATTGTCCTTATCACTAGACTACAAGATCATGTGCTGAAGGGCTATGATTATTTAATTTAGTTTATCTTTTTCACGATGTTCATAATGAAAAAACGATTATGGTAAGATTTGAACTATCGACTTACCACTTGGGAGACCAATGTCTTCATCACTAGACTACAAGATCATGTGCTGAAGGGCTGTGATTATTTAATTTACTTTATCTTTTTCACGTTGTTCATAATGAAAAAACGGTTATTGTGAGATTCGAACCATCGTTTTACCATTTGGGAGACCTTTGTCTTCACCACTAGACTACGAGGTCATGTGCTGAACGGCGAAGATTATTTGATTTACTTAAACGTTTTTGAAAAAGGACATAGTGAAAAAGGGTTATGGTAAGATTCGAACCATCGACGTACCACTTGGTAGACCATTGTCTTTACCACTAAACTACGAGATCATGTGCTGAACGCACAATAATATTTTGGGCTCACTTTTTCGAAAATGCCTTGTAACCAGGCCTGATTCAAGATGGCGGCCAAGGATCACTTTCGCTGGTAGCTTAAATTCTGAAACTTAAATAAAAAATAAAAACCTGTCCCACACATAAACCGTGAAACTAGCCAAATTGTATTGTAGACGTTCAATTTCAAAAAAAATAGAAAAAAAGGTAAAAATGAAGTAAAATAACGGTGCTTTACCAAGATTTGAACCGGGATATTTCGCACGCAGTACGACCTCTCGACTAAGAAGTCGTTGCTGAAGCGCTGAAGCATAGCGTAGTTTTATTAGGTATATTTATAGTGCTCAATGTAGAAAATAACTCAAAAAGGCACGGTTACAAAGCTCCCATCGAAAGTGATCCCAAAATAAATTTGTGCGTGCTGAACGGCTAGGATTATTTGATTTACTTTAACCTTTTCACGAAGCTCATAATGAAAAGACGGTTATGGTAAGATTCGAACTACCGATTTTCCACTTGGGAGACCAATGTCTTTTCCACTAGACTACGAGATCATGTGCTGAATGGCTAGGATTATTTGATTTACTTTAACATTTCCATTATGTTCATATTGAAAAAACGGTTATGATAAGATTTGAACCATCGACTTGCCACTTGGGAGACCAATGTCTTCATCACTATACTACAAGATCATGTGCTGAAGGGCTATGAATATTTAATTTACTTTATCTTTTTCACGAAGTTCATAATGAAAAAACGGTTATGGTAAGAATATAACCATCGACTTACCACTTGGGAGACCACTGTCTTTACCACTAGACAACGAGATCATGTGCTGGACGGCTATTATTATTTAATTTACTTCATCTTTTTCACGAAGTTCATAATGAAAAAACGGTTATGGTAAAATTAGAACCATCGACTTACCACTTGGGACACCATTGCCCTCATCACTAGACTACAAGATAATGTGCTGAAGGGCTATGATTATTTAATTTACTTTATCTTTTTCACGTTGTTCATAATGAAAAAACGGTTGTGGTAAGATTCGAACCATCGATTTACCATTTGGGAGACCACTGTCTTCACCACTAGACTACGAGATCATGTGCTGAACGGCGAAGATTATTTGATTTACTTTAACGTTTTTGACAAAGGACATAATGAAAAAGGGTTATGGTAAAATTCGAACCATCGACTTAGCACTTGGTAGACCATTGCCTTCACCACTAGACTACAAGATCACGTGCTGAAGAGCTGTGATTATTTAATTTACTTTATCTTTTTCACGAAGTTCATAATGAAAAAACGGTTATGGTAAGATTCGAACCATCGACTTACCACTTGGGAGACCATTGTCCTTATCACTAGACTACAAGATCATGTGCTGAAGGGCTATGATTATTTAATTTAGTTTATCTTTTTCACGATGTTCATAATGAACGGGTAAGATTATTTGATTTACTTTAACGTTTTTGACAAAGGACTTAATGAAAAAGGGTTATGGTAAGATTCGAACTATCGACTTACCATTTAGGAGACCATTGCCTTAACGGCTAGACTGCAAGATCATGTGTGGAAGGGCTATGATTATTTAATTTACTTTATCTTTTTCACGAAGTTAATAATGAAAAAACATTGATGGCAAGATTCGAACTACCGATTTACCACTTGGGAGAGCATTGTCTTTTCCACTAGACTACGAGATAATGTATTTAGCGGCTATGATTATTTAGTTTACTTCATCTTTTTCACGAAGTTCATAATAAAAAAACGATTATGGTAAGATTTGAACTATCGACTTACCACTTGGGAGACCAATGTCTTCATCACTAGACTACAAGATGATGTGCTGAAGGGCTATGATTATTTAATTTACTTTATCTTTTTCACGAAGTTCATAATGAAAAAACGGTTATGGTAAAATTTGAACCATCGATTTACCACTATGGAGACCCTTTTCTTCTCCACTGGAAAACAAGATCATGTGCTGAACGGCTAGATTATTTGATTTACTTTAACCTTTTCACGAAGTTCATAATGAAGATAATTGAGAAAAGGAGCAGCGTTATTTCACTATAAGCTAGTTATATGCGGCCCAGGTGAAGCAAATGGTTACGGTGCGATTGTTTTGTATTTTTAATGAGGTCAAGTCTGATTTCACAGGTCACAAATTAAAATTTGAGGAAAATAGTAATTCAGATTCATTAGAATGTTTCAACATTTTCCACTAATTTCAGAGCTGAAATTGTACTCCAAATCTCCATTATAGCGCAACAGATCTAGATATTAAATAACTCTACTTCTCTTAAGCTGCGTTTACACGGTACCATCCGCTCGTCACAACATCTTCGTTTCCATTCAGCGTACACCTAAGATCGTAGAAGACACAGTCACTGTCGGTCACAGCACGGCTACCATCCACAGTCTGATTTATTTATATCAATTTCTTTTTTATATTACATCCCGTCAATTACGTATCATAATCGCTTAATCATCATGTTCCTCTAGCAAATTGTAGTTACAAGATTATGTATTGCGACATGTATTATTTACGCAATCATTTTGATCGCGCGCCACACTTTCTTCTCACATTAGTTTTGGTCCCGAAAACGCTAAAAGTTGATACAGAAACTACGATCAAAATCTCCCGATTCCTGACCTGGACAAACAAACCAGGACAAGCAAACTTTCCCTGCTCAGTAGGCATAAAGTAAGGTTTTAGATTATCGTGATGGACCATAAACTCTCGACCTGTTTCTGATCTAATCTTCTTCACGCCTAGTCTTCCTAAAATATATGGTGGGTCCAAGCTATTTGGGACAGAATTTCCACTCCTTTGGCCGCCTAAGCCATACATGCTCAAGCCATACAAAATCTAGTTTCCTGCTGACCCAGCAAGTCCGACAAAGCGAGGAGTCCTCGGAAAGATCGCGAAAGTTTATGATCCTCTCGGGTTGATTTCGTCCATTATTCTGCAAGGAAAGTTCCTCTACCGCGAGTGTTGTGACGCTAAGGTCCCCTGGGATGCCAAACTGCCTCGTGAGTTAGAAGCTAGATGGACGGCGTGGGAGAAAAGCCTACCAGAGAACGTGACCGCACCAAGGAGTCTAGCTAAGTTCCAGGAGCCAATTGAAGATACAGGTCATTAGATCAAAATCATTAGATCTGGTCGCACACGAAAGACAGTATAGAACTTAGTGCTTTAGATTTCAACATATATTTCGAACAGTTGCGTTAAAATTAGAATTCAATCAAGTTAACATTTATTGGGACGGTGAACACTGAACGAGGCACAACTTTTTATATTCTAATACTTTTATATTAAAAGGGGGGGGGTGTTGGAAATTATGCGGAAATAGAATGATTATTATAATGCATGCAAACGTCATGGGTATAAATTAATACTGCATGCGGATCAATAGTAAGTAAGAAAATTGGATAATTAAGGACAGATTGGAAGTGAGGGTTAAACATAGCCTCTAATGGCATTCCCAACACAGCCTCCTACTGCCATGAATGACCGGTCTTGTTAAAAACCAATATTATAGGTAAATAAAAATATCTACAATCCCTGGCGAACATCTTCGTCTTATATATTATAATTTCTTATCTTCGCTTTTACCTGGGAGGGTGTTTATTTCCCAGCTGCCTTGACAGACAGTGCAGCCTTGGAACACTCTGGCTTGAGATGCACGTGACTAGGCTGACCTTTGACCGTGAAACTGTCCGTAGTTGAGGAACTTCCCGAAGCTGAGACTTGCTGACTTTGTCCCTGCGATGGGTTAATCCAGGACTGTCCTCGTCTAGTAGTTTCCAGACATCTTGTAACGACGCGCGGTCGTCTGATGAGAACGAAGGTTGCCATGGCGAGACGAGGTCGTCACGAACAGTAGACGATTCCGGTAGGCCTGCTTTTTCTGCGAGTTCCGTGTTTGAAGAGTGTTTTTGAAGTTTTTGGGCCGACGCGGAATTCTTTTTCCGAGGAGATAGCGAATGCTGATCATTATTCCTCGCTAGTGTTCTCTGTGCATACTGCAGTTCTTTGCTTGTTAGTTCATATTGCAACTGTTCTAAACCCCGTAGTTGGGATCGGGATGTTTGCGCCACATTCTGCGGATCTTTGGATGATTGACTTGCCTCAATTGAAGGCGATTTTTTCCCTCCCAATATATAACGATAGAATAACATTCTAAAATTAAAACGGTGACAGCGGTATACTAAATATAATCGATTTTACCACGAGATTACTTATTTCAGCATCTCTCATTATACCAAAGCCGCCACGCTGCGGAGAAACAAGAAATTTTCGTGTTCTCAATCATTGTAGTTTTTCTCAACTTCTATAATATAGGTTTAAACTTTTGTTCTTAACAATTTATCAAAAATGTTTTATTAAAGACGCTCTGCAAAACAATTTTATTTCATATTTCAATGCAAGGACGCATTAAACGAATGTTTAGTCCACCCGTTTTTGGTACATTTTCAAGTACAAGTTTAACTTATATCTTATCAATTAACTTGCATGTTTTCTTTCAACAGTTCCAATTGAAGTTTTTCGCCATATGCTTATAACCGACTTGCGTTTGCCCAGACGTTTTTCCGCGGTGTTCTGGGGCTCGGTCACGTGTCACTAGCCTACATGCGGTAGTGACGTAATCATCGCGGGATCTCTTTGCACATGCAGTTAGTCTTTTGCGAACAACAGAAGCTACGCGTCATGACTGTAGGAAAAATGTATTCAATTCATTCTTACAGTAATTTATTTCGACTAACGTATATATATTAATGCCATCTTAATAGATATTCCAAAATGTCCTTTCAAATACCTTTATATTTCAACAATTCAGCTCTCAGTAGTTTGGTGTGTAATCCTTCAGATGACGATACTACTCCCTTCATACCAGGGACTTCTGAAAAAAAAGGAAAACGTTTAAAATTCAAATCCTGACTAAATCATTCAGAATTTTATGAAGTGAATTTAGGGTTTGTTATGTGTTGATAAGAAATGTTGATGAGAAGTTTTCCAGCCGCAATCAATTTACTGTTTTGGAAAAGGTCGTAATTTACAAATTGTGAACGGGTTTGAATGAAATATATCTCCATAGACAGGCGTCATCTATATCACGCTATTTTAGGTGGATCAGGACAGCAAGGGATATGCATGCATTCTATATATGGTCTAACAACTGACAGTGTTTGGGTTACATCACAATCTCTACGTTTCAATTAATTCAGTGGATTTAGAATGTTCTACGGCAGTCGTGATAGTTAAGATTCTAAACACAAATAAAGATAGTACTTTCAAAAGCGTCAGACAGTACACTCACCTTTCTTTCGAAGGTCTTGTATAAACTGACTTTCTGGATTGTACGTATTCAAAGGTTTTCCGTGACTGACAAGATCCAATTTTAATGCTGACAACTGCAGAAAAGCAATGAGAAAATGCATCATCTCCTGCCTGTCACACAATTCTTGACTAGATGTTGCTAATACTTCTACCTCGGGTAGTTTATCTGCGACAAACATTAACCCATACTTTCAGAAACGATCCCTGTAGAAACTAGAATTTCTGTCTAATTACACCGAATACAAAAATTTCGGACATTACGCTCTCAAAACAGATAAATATCAAACGATTATCAGTAATTCTTCCGTATCCACACTATCGCATGTAGGCTGTGTTACACTCACAATCATTGAGTGTGACATACAAATTTTGTCATCACCGATCAAAGAGAAAGTTATTTCTTAATCGATACAAAGATTTAAGGTAAAAAACTGAAAATTAAGCTCTTATTCGAGTGGAAATACTGCCATGGAAATGTTATGACTCCCATTCATAAAATTTGAGTGGGCTTTTAAAATACAGAATTTCCTCGCTAACTCGAACCCCCAAGGGCAAAGGAAAATTGTTCGAGTTACCGGGGGTTCGAGTTAACCGGAGTTGGTGTCATATTACATTTATTATATATAAGTAATACAATAAGGTATAATATCCAATCGAATCATTCTTCAAGAGATATCATGCCTACCGATATGAATGATCACCGAAATTGGACGAAATTTTAAAATTAAAAGATCGAAAGAATACAAAAGGAACTAAAAAAGCTAGATCAATAACGACAGTTGCACTATACAAAATCTTTTAAAATTTATAAGCATTTATATACAATTATATACACTGATTAACTTTTTATTATTTCGATAGTTTCCGGTCCAGCATATAGCTGTCACAACTGATATCTTAGGTTCAGCATTATAGCTGCTCGCTTTGTTGCTCAGTGAATCACCCAGGATGTTACTGACCTTCCTGCCCTCTGGCTGATAACTAATCAAATCCTCTCTTAACTGCTTGCGGTTTTAAAAGCACATATAAATTTCGTTCGATCTTGCATTAACCAACAACACGGTAAAGTACAAATGAAAGTGGGTTCACCGTTAAGCTTCAGACTGTGATACATTTACCCGTTTAATTTGTTTTAATGTTATATACCTAAAGGATGTCTTTATTATATCCATTTTCCATCTGCGATCTAGTCATTTAACAATATCATTAAACCTGGTTTCCTAATGATACAGCATCAATATTTCTTTTCAAGCCCGTTTTGTAAAATTCGTCAGCCTGGTGTCTTTTTTGGGTTACCTGCAGCTTGAGATCAGAGTTCTGCTGCTTCAAAGCATTCATTTCTTCGTTATCCCGACGATTCCCTGTTGACAACTGATAGTGAAGTTGATATGTTTAGTTGCTTCTGACGAACCAAAAAAAAGAAAGTACAATGATCATCAATGCTCGACACAGCTTTCTAAAATCTAGGAATGCAGCACTCGAAAACTAGCCCCATTTACACTATAGACTAAATTTATCGGCACGACATATGTTACTGCTAATAAATACACACAATAAAAATAGGTACGCAATGCGTACATGTGGGTAGCCTGTAATGCGATAAAGCTGCTATAGTGGCGAGTAAATATCAACTGATGCAATAAAATATTATTTTCTAGTCTTATGTTCTAATGCCATAGACAACGGAATAAATGTCCTATAGTTAGCTGGTTGAATACAGTTATAACAAAGTCGATTTATTACGCGCGCAATCTATAAATTACTAGAAATACATGCATGCAGTAACCCCTCGCTATTTCAAACCAAGTACACAATTTCCTGAGTTAACCTGACCTAAACTTATATTATTAAATGACACAAAACTCAAATCAGTCTTATATTTTATATACCAAGTATATTATAGCTAATGTTTCCATCATTCAATACAAAAATAATCATAAAGCTAGTGTAAATATTGCCCGTTTAATTTTGCAGCATTATACCTTGCCAGCAATTAAGTAACGGTTTAAAATCGAAATTTCAAACGATTAAAACACTACAAAATCTTCACAGACAAAGAAAAAACTGCTAATGTTATTTTACTCTGTAATTGCAGTCGACGCCGACGGCTAAAAGTTTCAGTATACTTTATAAATATAGTGTGTATTTTTGATACCAAAATTCAAATTACACTTTGAAAAACACTTTTTAAAGTTAAAGCAAAGGTGTAAGAGCCTTTCACAGGTTTATGTGTTTGCATAAAAAGCTGAAAATTTAACAAATAAACGGCATACAAAGCTGAAAAGTATACAAATATGGCTCATTCTTACCGCGAAACAAATACGAAATAAACAAAGTAAACACGTACCCTTTGTCTTTGAAAACATTTATAAGCTTGCATATTATGAATTATTCCTCTTACACTGCTTTTTTTTTACTGTATCCACGTTCATCTTTGCTATCTGTCATGCTTCATATATCTTGTTTCTTCTCGTTTTACTTTCTTTGCACAAAGTTTATGAAACGCTTTTACAAAAATGTTTACGAAATGACAGTTAAATTGCTGACGTTCTCATTGAAATACAAACTTTCTGTCTTAGCCAATCAGAACGTTCGTTGATTACCAGTCTACACGCGTTCGCATTCCGCGCATGCGCACAAGTACCATGACCATTGAACGTCCACGGTCCACGACATAGAATTTGAGCAACTTTGGATTCCGCTATGTTCTGTCACAATACCCGGGTGTAATAAATCTCCCAGCGGAATTAGTACCCTCGCACGGCGCTTCGCGCCGGCTCGGGGATAATATTTTATTGTATTAAATACATTTTAGGACAGATCAAAACATGTATAAAACCATTTTTACAAGAGATAGGAAATGAAATTTCTAAACAGAATAGGTGAACGAAACAAAAAGGATCCGGGATGGTGGCACACATCGTCTGATAACATAAAGCTTTGTTTAGAAGGAGAAAGATCTTAACAAAGATTTCATTGAGGATAAAATACTTGATTTGCCAGATCATTTAACAGTCACATAACAAAGAGTCCAAAATTGTTTCAAACGTTTCGCATTAACATTTTTTAAGGACTTATCTATGTATCAGAACAATATTTCAAAGATTTTTGATCAGTTGAAATGCACTTTTGTTAACAGTTTTGTTTTTTGAGCTCCAAAGCATTTGGTTTAATAGCCGCATGACAGGTGAAATATTGCATTATAATTTATAAAACAGGGCAACTTGTTACTACTATTTGCAATAAGGTAATGTATTTGGTTTAATAGCTGCATGTCCACAAGCAAGAAATTGACAGGTGAAATATTGCATTCTAATTTATAAAACAGGGCAATTTGTTACTGCCATTTGCAAAAAGGTAATGTATTTGGTTTAATAGCTGCATTTCCACAAGCAAGAAATTGACAGGTGAAATATTGCATTATAATTTATAAAACATGGAATTTGTTACTACCATTTGCCGAATTATAATTTATAAAACAGGGCAACTTGTTACTACCATTTGCAATAAGGTAATGTTTTGGTTTAATAGTGCATGTCCACAAGCAAGAAATTGACAGGTGAAATATTGCATTATCCCCGAGCCGGTGCGGAGCACCGTGCGAGGGTACTAATTCCGCTCGGATATTTACACCCGCGATGTGCAAATGCGAAATCAAAGTTGTCCGCCATTATGCAATGGACCTCACGCCATGGACGGTCTTCTACGTTATGCGCATGCGCCAGAGTGAACCACTAAGCTCTAGCTTGATTGGTCGAGACAAAAACTTGTATTTTCAAACGTCAATAAATAACCGTCATTTTGCAAAATTTTGATGAAGTTTACAAATTTTATGTTTTCATAAAATAAAGAATATATGTATTTTTAATAGGCAATTCCCATTATAGCAAAGCATCATGGGAAATGTGGTAACCTTGTCTTGCAGGCGAAATGGCCGCCATCGAAGCGAGCATTTCGCATGCGAGAAGTATCGCTTTTTTAATACGCTTTTTTCGCAACATTTGCTAACTTTTAATACATCGACGTGTTCCTAATGCTGCAAAGTTTGTTTTGTTCAAATTGCATTGCAATCGAAGCAAAAATGAGCTTAAAAATGTGCACCGAACAACAGAGGGAGCGGAAAATTGGTTCGTAAATACGTTCTAAGAGGACGTTTCTTCTTGTCCTTTTGAGGTGAGTACTTTTCGCAAGCATTCTACATCCCACCATTTTGACCTACAAATGCGTGCATGCCATTGCTCGATGTATACAAAGTAATTTCACAACGATCGAGTATTTTGTGCGGATTCTTTCGCTTGTTGAAATCGACAAATGTTTATCAAAATATCTGTCGATCGTTCGATCAGCATGGCGTTCAAGGGCAATACGTTCAAAGGGGCTTTAAATCTTTTGGCGCGAAATTTAAGCAACCCAAACCGGTTTTATCCGACCCGGCACTGTTACTTTGCTAAAAACGCTAAGAAGAAAGCAGTTTTGACTTTGGTTGTTCGTTTATCTGCTCTTTTTGTTGTCGACGGCTCATTTCCACTTTCTCGTAGAATTATTCAAGTAGGGTTATAGTATTAAATATTTTTATAGTGCTAGATATATTAAATTCGTAGGTAAAGCTATTTAATATTAACGATTTAAAATTTAACATAGTATAAATAAGTACAATATATTTATAGCTTAGGTAATTTTTAAAATTTACTAGATATAGAAGCTAGGCTAGGTCTAAAATATTATATTAATTTATTAGGCAGGCCCTAATAATAAAAACTTCTAGTAAGTTTGTACATATTTAATCTTAAAATCATAGTTTTAAAATTCATAAACATATAAGTTTAAATTAAGTAATATAACTTTTTACTATGGATAATGAGCCAGAAACTTCATTGGGGGCAGATAGAAATTTAACACCACTATTAGATGGGTGGACAAAAAGTTTGAAGAACTGTCCAGTTTTTACATACACACAGTTAGAAAAGCATTTGATTCTTGAGGATAAAAATACAACTGATGGCAAACCTGCTGAGGCTTTTAAGCACAAGAAAAGTGGCTACAAGTTATTTAAAGCTGGATATCCAAGACAGTTTCGGGTGAAAGCTAATGTAAAGGATGGAGATGATAAAGTCCATTTTCTTGTCCGGTGCCATGTTAATGCAGAAATGAAAAGAAACAATATCTTGTGAATGTTAACTTTGAACAAAGTTCAGGGAATGTTGTCTTGGCAAATTGCTCTTGTCCTGCTGGTGCTGGTGGTCGTTGCAAGCATGTGGCAGCTACTTTATTTCAGTTTCTTGATTATATTGAGCTTGGCCTATCAGATATACCTGACGACAAAACATGCACCCAGGAGCTACAGACATGGCATATCCCCAAAAAGAACACAACACAAGAAGCCCTATTATTGAAGATTTGATGTTCCCCCAGGATACATATGATAAAGATAAAAAAGGTCGAAAGCGTCCAGTGCCTGAAGGGAAAAGAGATGGGTATTGCTCAACAAAAGAAAATGTCTCAAAAGCTAATTTGGAGTGTCTTAAAGCAGGTTTGGAAAAAGCAGGAAGTACAAGTCATTTAGTCGGTATCTTAGACAATACAAAGTGTGAACCATGTGAGTTTGATGTTAATGACTTACCCTCAAGACAGAGAATTGTAGGTGCAAAAGGAGTGGGTGACAAACTGGACTACACTTCAGTAAGATCAAACATTCTGCAAAGGCTAAATGGAAAATTAGATTGTACCTCTATTCCTGATAAAGAAAAAGTATGGAATTTGTCATGGAGAGATTATTTGTCGATAACGAAGGTTGCAAGGAAATTGAGAAGAACACACGGAAGCAAAACAAATGCAATGAGTGGTATGAACAAAGAAAATGTCGGTTGACCTCATCATTGTTTGGTTGTGTGGTGAAGAGAAGAAAATCAATCTATCCTAATAGTATTGTGAACAAAATTACAAAGCCATCTCAGACCAGGAGTGCGAGCTGTCAATGGGGAATTGAAAATGAGCAGAAAGCATTGGTAAGATATCATCAGTATAAAGATAGTTTAAAAGAACACATAAAACTTTGTGCAGCCTGTGGATTGATCGTAAATCCTAGATGGCCATGGCTTGGTGCAAGTCCAGATGCCCTCATTTTGGATCAAAGGGAAAAGGCTGAGTATGGAGCTGTGGAGGTGAAATGCCCTTCGTCTAAATCTGAAATGACTATAGCTGAAGCATGTAAAGATAAATCATTTTATTTAGAGTTAATTGATGGAAAGCCTTGTCTTAAAAAGACACATGTATATTACCACCAAGTACAAGGTGTTATGGCTATTTGCCAGTTGAGTTTTGTAGACTTTGTTGTATATACAGTAAGTGACATTCACATTGAAAGGATTTATTTTAGTGAAGTGGAATGGAAACAACACACTTTGCCTGAATTAACATCATTCTATTTTGATTATTTAATGGACAAAGTTTAATAACTATATTTGAATGTGCATATTATATTCACATAATTTAAATATAATGATTGTCTGAACAATTTACAGTGAATTCATTATAATTTCATTGTACAATATATTTAATTATATATTTAAACATTGAGTACTTTAGAAAAACTATTGGTTTATAACATAACAATTCATTCATTCTTCATGTAGTTGAACTTGAATTAAGGGTCTGAAAAACAATGTTAAATATGAGCAAATGACCCAAATCTTGTTCAGGTCTGCAGCCATTAATATTGGCAAGTCGAATTTAAGAATACGAAAGCTCTTAATCCTCTGGATAGCTCTTTCAACATGTATCCTATGTTTTGCAATCCGCCGAGTTTCAATTTCTTCTTCTTCAGAAAATTGAGCTCTCTCACCAAGGAATGGGGGTATGTTCAAAGAGACACCATGTGGTAAATCCTCCTCAATTTCAAAGCCTCTATCTGCCATGATCTGATCACCAACTTCCAATAACTTAAAGATGCCACAGTCTTTTGTCAGTTGTTTGTCCGATGTATTACCTGCATACAGCTCAGAAACAAAAGTAAGGTCCCTCTTGGAGATATTCCAATAAGACCTTTGCCGGTGTTATGATTCTTGTAGGTGAAAATGTTGCGCTTTGGCTTCTTGGTTGGGATGGTCTATCGATAAATAACTCAGTACAGTCAATTATAACTCTTGTGTCTGGATAGGTTTCCTTGAAACTCTGTGGCATTGTTTCTCTAACATAGCTTTGTGATGGCCAAATGGGGATGGATCTTAAAAATCTGTACAAAAAGTCAAGCCAGGTAATCCAAATTCTTGACACTTGGGATACAGAGATGTTGAACCTTTCAGCTAAGTCCCTTTCAAGCAAACCCAGTCTCAGTCTTGTAAGACACATGAAAAGTTCTTCCTCAGGAGACAAAAATCTCTTTGGTCCACACTTCTGGTTGTTGGTTTGTCCTGAATTATTGGAAGATCCAACATATCTTAATCTTTCACAAGATGGACAAAGATAATCATAAAATGCCTTAAATGTACTGTAGCTAGAAAATCCAGTATAAAACTCAAAATCACTATTGTTATCTTTAAATCTTTGAATTGAGAAACGACATTGAATTTTTCTGTTTAGGTCAAAAATTTCTTTTTGTTTCTTTTCATTTTCCTTCTGAAGGTTCTCTACTAGCGCTTCAAGTTCTGAAACCTTAGCTTCTAGACTTGGTCTTTCATCTTCTCTTTCACTTTCTTTAACTACATAAATCCTCTCCCTGCATTTAAAAGTTGTTCTTGGCTTTGCTTGTTTGGGCTGTAATAGTTTTTCCACTATATTTGGAACATTATGAAGGCATGTCTTCTTGCCACCAACAAAATGTTTTGAACAGACTCTATGATGTTTTTTTGGTACAAATTAACCCTTCCAATCCAATGCAACCACATCTTCCTGAGCTTTTTATCAGTTGGAATTACATAAAATGAAAGTTCTGGGTTCTTTCTAGTGTTACTATCACAACTAGGAATGCAGCAAGTTGTTCCCCCTCCTTTATACTTTCTTTTAGGACATGGAGCTTTTATCTCACCTCTATCTGCCCCCAATGAAGTTTCTGGCTCATTATCCATAGTAAAAAGTTATATTACTTAATTTAAACTTATATGTTTATGAATTTTAAAACTATGATTTTAAGATTAAATATGTACAAACTTACTAGAAGTTTTTATTATTAGGGCCTGCCTAATAAATTAATATAATATTTTAGACCTAGCCTAGCTTCTATATCTAGTAAATTTTAAAAATTACCTAAGCTATAAATATATTGTACTTATTTACTATGTTAAATTTTAAATCGTTAATATTAAATAGCTTTACCTACGAATTTAATATATCTAGCACTATAAAAATATTTTAATACTATAACCACTTGAATATTCTACGAGAAAGTGGAAATGAGCCGTCGACAACAAAAAGAGCAGATAAACGAACAACCAAAGTCAAAACTGCTTTCTTCTTAGCGTTTTTAGCAAAGTAACAGTGCCGGGTCGGATAAAACCGGTTTGGGTTGCTTAAATTTCGCGCCAAAAGATTTAAAGCCCCTTTGAACGTATTGCCCTTGAACGCCATGCTGATCGAACGATCGACAGATATTTTGATAAACATTTGTCGATTTCAACAAGCGAAAGAATCCGCACAAAATACTCGATCGTTGTGAAATTACTTTGTATACATCGAGCAATGGCATGCACGCATTTGTAGGTCAAAATGGTGGGATGTAGAATGCTTGCGAAAAGTACTCACCTCAAAAGGACAAGAAGAAACGTCCTCTTAGAACGTATTTACGAACCAATTTTCCGCTCCCTCTGTTGTTCGGTGCACATTTTTAAGCTCATTTTTGCTTCGATTGCAATGCAATTTGAACAAAACAAACTTTGCAGCATTAGGAACACGTCGATGTATTAAAAGTTAGCAAATGTTGCGAAAAAAGCGTATTAAAAAAGCGATACTTCTCGCATGCGAAATGCTCGCTTCGATGGCGGCCATTTCGCCTGCAAGACAAGGTTACCACATTTCCCATGATGCTTTGCTATAATGGGAATTGCCTATTAAAATAGAGGGAAACTCGAATGTGGTCAGGACTTTTCACGGTTTAACAAATAACAAGACCAAATTTTTGCCCGAATTCAGTATGTATAATAAAATCGGAAGATTTTACACTTGATGATATTTCATCCACAGCTTCAAAAAGTAATTCTTTTGTGGTAAACACAACTTTAATATTCTCAAATGTATTTCACTATAAATCTGAATGTGTTATGTGATAAACGACATTAAAATTTCATTTATAAACTCCGTTTTTATAATGACAAAAAGAAAATATAATTATAAAAAAAATAATTAAAATAATTTACCATAACACTGACTATAGATGAGTAACTTAACTTCCAGAAAAAGGTAAGAATCTTGTCGTATTTTTGCCATTTTTTCACAAAAATATGAGGGTAAACTAGAGTTCACTGGGGTAAACTTTGATTCTTTAAAAATATACGGCCGTTGCGAGTTGCTATGACAACAGTGCTTCCACGTGCATAAAAATATTTCCACACTTTTCTCAATTTCTTTTTCTCACATACGTAATTTTTCTAACAATCATGTTACCATCCCCATGCTTAATTAATAACTAATTTTGTTAAACCGAGGCGAGGGGTTTCTGCATGCATGTATTTCTAGTAATTTATAAAACAGGGCAACTTGTTACTGCCATTTGCTGAATAAAATAATGCTTAATATTTTTTCTATTAGTGTAACTTTGTAGTTGTAGATTCAACGCTCACCGATCACCGCTTTTTCGTCTTTAAAGTACTCGCCTTCGCTTTAAAATTTGCCAAACGTATTAACGTGACCTCGGTTGTTTCCGTTCTTCGAAAACAATGAAATTATCCGGAAGTAGAAGAACCGTTCGTCATCTTTCGTATATCCGATGATTGCCGAAGATGTGGCACCCACAAACATACATCCGGACACTTTTTCGAATACATAGTGGTTAGCCGCGAATGCGCAGCCTACCCACAAAAACAGGGCAACTTGTTACTTTTTATTTCCTATTAGTGTAACTTTGTAGTTGTAGATTCAACGCTCACCGATCACCGCTTTTTCGTCTTTAAAGTACTCAACTTCGGTTTAAAATTTGACAAACGTATTAACGTTGCTTCCGAGTTCCGTCCTTCGAAGTTCGAAAACAACGAAATTTTCCGGAAGTAGAACGTACCGTTCGTCATCTTTCGTATATCCGACGATTGCCGAAGATTATCCGACGATTGCCACAAACACACACACACACACACACACACACACACACACACACACACACACAGATCCGGACACTTTTTCGACTACATAGCAGTGAACTCCATAATATATATCTGGAATGATAACTTCCATACTTTAAGCGCGCGAAAAATGAAGCCTAACCCCCAGTTTTCCTACGCGGTTTGTACGTCGGTTTCAGTCCCCCAAACATCAAAATCACGCGGTTTGTACGTCAGTCTCAGTCCCTGAATGCAAACCGTTACACGGCCAGTATAAATTTGAATGCAATCACGAAAAATATAACAAACTGAATCAGTCCCAATGCAATGCATTTCGGAGCGCGCAAACCACTTAAAAACACGTATCTAAAATCTATTGCATTGAGAATTTAAGATTGAATTGAGAAAGAATCGTGAGGAAAACGTTTTCACTGGGAAAGTTAGTCTAAAAATGCCGATATATTGCGTCGTTTCTTCGTGCAAAAGCGAACAGTACGGAGCTAGAAATCAGTCTCGCCAGCTAATTTCGTTTCACAGGTTGGTAAACTGACTTCGCCGAAGTCTGCCACAAGTTTTTAGATTGTTTTTAAGTTCGTCGCACCGAAATTCACTCAAAAAGTGAGAAAGTGTTTCATTTAATTGCTTCGATAATTAATTTAAAATAATATTTGTTTTGAATATTCAACAGTGAAATTTTCCCGCTTAAAAGCGTAATTTAAAACATCAAAATACCATTCCGCATATGATGGAACTCATAATTTACGTTATAAGTTGAAAAACTCTTTTCCCAGTAGATGTTAGCCCTATTTTATATCTTTTGTACAATCAACTATCGGCATAACAGCCCGTTAACAAGCGCATTTATACGCTGAAATATGCACTCGGCGATCACAAACAACAAATGAGTAATAACCGCGCAGAAGACTATGTCCGATACGATGACGAATGCAATGACGTGTCGTGGCTTCACCACTCAGTTCCACTCAGTGGGCTTCACTTAATCGGCCACAGTTATCATTCCAGATATATATATATATATATATATATATATATATATATATATATATATATATATATATATATATATATATATATATATCGATATACCAAAGTATAGAGCTAGAGTATAAAGATAAAATAAAATAAACTTGGTTTACTTCATAAGATTTTATTCACTACAAACTTGTTTCGTATGACAAGCAACGCTTGCGACACTCATCAGGTGATTTTAAATTCAAGCGTTGCTTGTCATACGAAACAAGTTTGTAGTGAATAAAATCTTATGAAGTAAACCAAGTTGATTTTATTTTATCTTTATCTATATATATATATATATAATATTATAAATTATATATATATATATATATATATATATATATATATATATATATATATATATATATATATATATATGGAGTTCACTGCTACATAGTGGTTAGCCACGCATGCGCAGGCTACCCACCGAAATACGAGAACATATATCACAAACATTCTCAGTGATGACGGATAAAAAAACAAGTGCATTAAAACAGAAGCCCATAGCCATTTAGAGAAGAAGACTCACCTCTTTTCAGGAATGATGAAGTAAACATTAAAGATGAACCATAGTTGCTTTACATTTCCCAATTGAGATGTAAGGTCTATAATTTCTCTTGCCGTAAACTACCTAAAGACGTGCAAGAATATATATTGTGAAATAGGCAATTATATTATATACCTTAACTGAAATTCTAGTCGGTTAATACAGAATTCCTTTCGCGCGATTCCCACAATTTAAGTTACCATGGTCAATAGTACAATGCGATTGGAATATCAGCTCTTACAAAAATCTTAATCCTTGATACTCCAGTTGTGTCTTCCAAAAAAATACAGGCATTTTTTTTCAAATTTTCACTCGGGCAAATTCTCAGGGCTAATCAACATGCTAGTGTTTTTTTAATGACCCACAGACATACGCAACTTGAAAGTCAAATATTTGACTTAACGGAAATATTTGCAATAAAGATAGTCAACAGTTATGTAACTCGGTGTAATAAATAAGTAGATCGAGGCAATGTATGTAGGGGTTGTTTTTTATGCTACCCGCGCGCGGAGTGAAAACCCGCAGAAATTATTCAGGACATTGTAGGTTAAAATTTGACATTAGACACAGAAAACTAATTCAACGTTCAACTATAACTATTCAGATAACACAATGAAAACTGCTGGGTATGCGGGGGATGAGGTAATGTTTCAATTTAATGACGCTATGTTTAAGCTTTGTAACTTTTTGAACTGCTGTTGTATGGTTGAGCTTTGTTATCTACCACTTACCGATCGTGCTGTTCAGCTGTGCCACCAGACCTCTTATATGAACATTATCCTTACTTCCATCTAAAACGTAAGTTGGCTCAGTATTTTCAGTTTTAGCATTTGTATTAGCCATGGATTGGGTCAGTTCGCAGTTTCTCGCCTTCACTTCTCGAATTTATCCAGTCTACTTTATTTTATCCAGACTTGTCACATATTCTGAAATGTTTAGTAAACCTAGAAACGATGTGAAACGAAGTCCAGTTAACCAACCATGCCCATCACAAGCCCGGACTGGTAAACAAACTACGAAGAAAGTACACGATGGTTACACGGAAATCACTTTCCCACCACGAGTGTTTGATCGTAAAATGACAAGCTATATTGTCGTCAAAAAATTTGCCATTTTAAAGTTTCGATCACTCACAACTGAAATATGAACATTATTAGTCACACAAAATCGAAAACATTCGATTGCAATTCCGCCATGATCTTTGGGGCATACCCGATTCGTGAATTTTGACGTCGGGCGCGTGATGAAAGGACTGATGAAATATTATGTGGCAGATCACCAATGAGGGTTATAAGGCCGGGTTACAAGTCACGAAATATATTGTAATAATTAATTAAATATGTAATGCATAATTATAAGGCACTAATAATATAATGCTACCATTAAATTGTTCTACGGTTTTATGGTTTCATGGTTCTACGGTTCTATGGTTCTACGGTTCTACGGTTCTACGCTTCTACGGTTCCATGGTTCTATGGTTCTACGGTTCCAGGGTTCTACGGTTCCAGGATTCTACGGTTCCATTGTTCTACGGTTCTATGGTTCTACGTAGGGGTGGATCCAGACTGATGTCTGATGCGACTGATGCGAATGCATCAGTCAAAATTTCACGAGCATAGTAATTGAACACTAAATACGGAAAATTGCAATAAATACGGAATTTTCCAAAAATCTCTAATAAAGTTTATTATTTATTCTCTTTTCGGTTTACACTGTCTTACAATTCGTAAAAAACTAAAAACGATTGTTAATAAATCCAAAAAAGGCAAAGCGAGACGATGTTTGAAATTTTAATTAAAATTTCGCCTTTCTCTCGTTGTACGGTTGGTTGTCGTGACACTATATCCCCGAATATGTCGATTATGCATCCACTCTGACTTATCCACTCTGTCGTGACACTATATCCCCAAATATGTCGATTATGCATCCACTCTGACTCTTATCATATTACCGTCAGTGGATGCGTTTACGTAAGATTGGTTCACAAGGGAATGAGGGATATTTACTGTCAACAATCAGGTGTATACAATTAATTTATCAAACCATGGAAGAAAAACAAAATATTTCACCTATGATAATTTAGAAATATCGCTTCCTTGCTGACTCAATTGTGGTGGAAGAGTAAGGGATAACCTTGTTGATGTACATAATCTTTATGATTATTTATGTTTACCACCTCTATGATACCTTTAAGAAATGGATTTGAATTGTTAAACATATCAATAATTCAATTTATTCTGATACAGGGTTCATGGAGCATAAGAATGCCAGGGGTAGAAACAATTTAAGAAAAAATCCTGCACTTCAGCTTGTTACAGAGGTAAGTTTGCTTTTAGTTTACAGCTTTCATATTGATATAAGGTACCATAATTCTTGTTGACAAACTATCCAAACAGATAATTGACTGCCAAATTTCTTTGTTAGACATAATACCCATGTGTGCTACTTCGCTACTTTTTAGTTACCTGCCATATTTTGTATAAAATTCTCATTGATATTTTAGTTAATTGACAGAGTAAGGGTTCTAAATTACCAGTAGAATAATTTTCTTTCACAATGTATCTGGCAAACTCTATTAATTCTTTTTCAGGTAAAAGCAGAATTTTAAAGAGTAAACCACAAATTAATCCATGATATGGTTGGCAAATTTCAATCCATTGATTGAGAAAAATATTTTGGACTATGCCAAGAAATGTAACAAGAAACTACATTTGTTCTTATAAACAGAGTGGAGAGAGCAAATTGCTGGGAAATCAGGTAAGTCATGCAATTAATAATAATTTGTCCAAACCAATGGCAAAATTACAGTATTATAGCAATACAGGCTATTCCTACATGAAATATGGCCTATTTATAATCTATCTATCTTGATAAACAATTTTTTCAACAGACATCACAAACACGACAAAAAATGTTGGCTTACATGATTTCACTACATTTTATTATCTATAGGTATTATTTACAAACAGTTAAAAAATGTACTATGAAGTTAAGCATGCCGTCACACTAAGGAGTCAAAAGAAACATTTGCATGTAAATACCTATATAGGTGATTACAACAAATTTTAGCAAGTATACAAATAAGTTGCACCATATAGCAAAATTTATAGGTATGGATAACAGTTTTTAATAGCATGCATGAGTTACAAGCAAACATGTTAAAGCAATAATAATGTTACAATATATAAAATTATATTACTACCGTTTTTTATGCAATCAATATGTTCAACAGAGCTTATCTCTTTAATTAAAAACATATATATTATGTTACACAGGTAAAATATTAAAAACAAACTTTTCCAAGCTTTCGGACGAACGCGTCCATCATCAGGGAATAACTGGCGTAAAACAAATTCTAGCCTTAAATACGGTCTACAAATGTGCATACATTAATAATTATACAATAATAATTAAGCCTAAGGTTAAAACCTATTATAGAGGAAGCGTACCAAAAGCCCAATTATATAACACAGTACTCTCTGTTTAAAGAATGACAATAATTCATAGTTCTTATTTCTTTAAAATCGGCTTATAAACGTCAGGAAGTATCCTACCATTATCTCTGTTCGAAATACCGTTACCCGATTGCTCAATCATACATGCTTCTTTCCATTTACGTTGCGCCCATCTGCTCTCTTTACATAATAATTTTGAATCGTTCATGCTATATCATGTTCACAATCATACCCATGCTTAGCTAAAGCTGACTTTTCAATCTTCCCCAAACGGACTGCTGCCTTGTGTTCCTTCTCTCGCGTTCCAAAAGCTCGTCCTGTTTCACCAATGTATTCTACATCACAGCCCGCACAGGGGATGCTATACACCTCCCCTGTCTGTTCTTGGATTGATAATACATCCTTTGGTTTTACTAACTGTTTTTTCAACGTGCATACCGGCCTCATTGCAACTTTAAATCCGTTTTTAATTAATGTCCGTTTTAATCGTTCCGTTGTACCTTGAATATATGGAAGGACTACTAAACCATTGCCCTTATCCCGGTCTGTTGGTTGTTCAGCATCGCCCACTGATAAATTACCACTTCCAATTTCCCTACAAATTCTCGTTAACATTTCTTTAGGGTAACCGTTGCCTCTCAAAACTTTATATACTCGTTTCTCTTCTTGCTTTTGCTCCTTCGCATCATTACATACGCCAACTGCTCTCATAAAAAGTGTCCTCGCAACCGCATTCTTATGCTGCCTTGGATGATGGGAATCGAACGGTAAATATCGATCCGAATGCGTCGGCTTTCGGTATACCTTTGTGTGGATCATACCATCATCACTAACTTTATTTAGCGTATCAAGAAACGCAAGGCCTTCCTTCTTATTATATCTCTCCACTGTAAACTTAATGTGATCACTTTGAGTGTTCAAATGGTCATGGAAGTTAGAAATCTGCGATTTCTTCAGTGCTGTGATCGTGTCATCCACAAATCTGTAATAAAACCTCGGACTATCAAC